>NW_027494225.1:0-331725 GCF_021521415.1 Bidens hawaiensis | reverse complement strand
AGGGTCGAGTGTTGGTGAGACCGAGAGGTGATCCATCATTAGAACACGTTTGCAATTGTTTCCCAGTTTTGGACGTTTTAGCCGATTTTGAGTAGTTTAGGCTTGTTGAGTGAGACCGAGAGGTGATCCAGTGAGCCCAAGCCATCCTTAGTCGTGTCATATTTTGGGACCGGTGTCTTTAAGTCATTCAATCTATTAGCTTGTTTGGCCAACAATTTGAGTCAGACCTAGGTAGACGTTTTTCTCCATCCTAAGTTAACACAGTTAGTTTTCCGTTAAGTTTTCTATTTTTGGTAAGTTTTTGTCAGTCAGTCTAGTTAGTTCAGTTAAGTAATTAAAAGTTAAAAATCAATTAATTATTATTCTAAGGTAGGTCTTGTCTAGGGTTAGTAATCGTTAGCGTCTTACGTGTCCACGTGTTCGATACTCGGAGCTTCCTAGGTCTATACTACTTGCGATCGGTACACTTGCCGGTTGTGTGTGGTTTTAGGATTTTCGTTTTAGTATTAAAGCTTAGTTGTGAGGGTCATTTTTTATAAGGTTATTAGAAACACATCAAGTTTTTGGCGCCGTTGCCGGGGGACACGGTTTTAGGCGTTTTGAGAGCAATCCGAGTTAGGACTTACCTTTTGTGCTACTTGTAATTATTTTTGTTTTATTTTACTTATTTGTTAGAATAATTTAGATAATCTTATTTCTCATTATAGTTTTTATGCGACAGACTCGATCTCGTGGACCACCCGACACTAAAGCATTTCTCGAGCCAGAGAGAGAGTTTCGTGAGAGACATCGTCCCGTGTAACCCTCTTCCACTTCTTCGTCCGTTGACCCCGACGATAGGGATAGGATCATGGGCGACATTCCACCATCGTGGAGGACAGTTGCGGACCGGGCCCGACCGGCGAATGCTGGCACGAGATCCAGCATCGCACCACCCGCCATTGGAGTTGCTATGAACTGGAAGATCCGTCGAACATTCTAAATACCATTGCTCATTCTACTCAGTTTCACGGGTTGCTTCAAGAGAACTCTCACTCTCATCATACTCGCATCGTGCGTATCTGCGACACTTTCCATCTTGTAGGCGTTTCTGAAGACGCCGTTAAGCTCCGCGTCTCTCCGTTTTCACTCGCTAACCAAGCGAGTCTGTGGCTCGAGTCACTCCCACAGGGCTCTATAGCTACTTGGGCTACCATGCCGACCCAATTTCTTGAAAAATACGATCCTCCGGCTAAGGACCGCTCGTTTGCGTAACCGGATACATTCTTTTCAGATGGAGGACACCGAGAGTTTTTACGAGACCTGGGAGCGATTTAAGAATCTATTAGCGTTGTGCCCAAACCATGGCTTGCAAGATTGGGCAGTCGTCAGGAAATTTTATAATGGAGTGACGTACGCGACGCAGAGTATGCTCGACACGGCGACGGGAGGAAATCTGTTGACGAATAAGGACCTTGATGAGTGTATCGCTTTATTCAATGGGCTAGCTATGAGTGGATACCAGAGACCACCCGCTAGAGGAGGGTAACACCGTCGATTCCATACCACGAGGCATGCATTCGGTGGACACGACCACCGCATTGACGGCACAGGTCAAGTCATTGGCGAAGATGGTGAAGGATATGCAGATGAAAAGCAAGTTGTGTGAGATCTGCAGAGGGGGGGGGGTATGATACCGTTCAGTGCCCAGTCAGTTCGCAGGAGGAGGCCGTAGACTTCATAGGAAATCCAAACGAAATCCAAATTCTTTTAATTCTTATAATTCGGGATGGAGAGGCAATCAGAGCTCCAACTTGAGGAGCGGCGGCCAGTCCGGTTTTTAGCAAAGCCAGAGTTTATTTCAGGATGCCGGGTAGGGAGAGCGAGTAGTGGGGAGAAGAAGCCCACTATGGAGGAGATGATGGCGCAATAGACATAGATGTTGTCGCAGCTTATGACGCGTGAGGATTCCCGACACAAGGAGACGTAGGAGAAACTTCGAGAGCACGAGTTGTTCATGAGGAATCCAGGAGCGTCGATTCAGAGTCTCGACCAGAAGATGTGGGAGATAGCCAGTCGATTGAACGAGAGGCCGCAGGGTTTACTACCGAGTAACACCGAGCTGAACCCAAAGGGATTCGCTAAAGCTGTGACAACGAGGAGCGGTGCAGGGGCACGAGAGGGAGCCCGGGATTCGGCAGAGAGGAGTCGTCGAGGAGCCTGCAGTAGTTGTAGAGGAGCAGGTGGATGAGGAGATTCAGATGGAGTCTCCACCGGCCCAGGTGCATCAGAGGAGTAGCCCAGCGAGTTCAGCACAGGCCGAGAGACAGCAGCTACCGAGCAAGCCCCTGAGATTCTACAAGCCCAGAGTACCATACCCCGGGAGACTCCGCAGAGACAGAGATGAGGAGCAGAATTCCAAATTTCTTGATCTTTTGAAGCAGCTTCACCTTAACATTCCATTCCATTCCTGAGGTCGCTTCCATCCCATTGAATGCTAGTTGTTTTGCTGTCTTACAGAGGAAATTACCAGAAAAGATGGCCGATCCAGGGAGTTTCACGATTCCCTGCATCTTGAGTGATGATACGGTTATTCATGCGCTGGCCGATCTCGGGGGCCAGTATTAATCTCATGCCGTACTCCGTGTATCGCAAGCTAGGTCTAGGCGAACCGAGGCCTACCAGGATGAGTATCCAGCTTGCTGATCGTTCTGTGAAATACCCTCGAGGGGGTGGTCGAGAACATGCTGGTTCGGGTCGACAAGTTCATCTTCCCGGTGGACTTTGTCATTCTGGACATGAACGACGATGATAGCGTACCACTGATTTTAGGGCCGACCATTCCTTACCACTGCACAGGCTTTGATCGACGTCTGCGAGGGGTAAGGTGATTTTGAGAGTTGGGGATGAGAATGTCACCTTTGACGTTCGACAGTCACTGAAACACCCTAAGTCTGCTGATGACTCCCTGTACTTTATCGATACCATCATGGAGCATGTTGGGGAGTTTTTCAGCGAGATCTGTGGATGATCTGCCTCCGACACTCAGATTCTCGATAGGAACATTCCGTAGATTGAGATGGTTGCCATGAACCGATCAGTCAACGGAAGATGACGCCGAGTCACATAACCCTGAGTCTGAAGTGTCTGCTGTGATCGTACGTGACGATCCGATGGACTGACCTTCTGTCGAGAGCCCCCCCTCCTTCCTTAGAGCTTAAGGATTTACCTGCCAATATGGAGTATGCGTTTTTGGACGAGGAGAGGAAGTTTCCGGTTATTGTCGCATCTGCTTTAACGGAGGTCGAGAGAGAGAGAGACTGTTGAGGGTGCTCCGGGAGCACAAGGAGGCCATTGCATATTATCGACAACAACGGTATCAACCCTTCGTTTTGCACGCATAAAATCCTCGTTGAGGATAAATATAGGACTGTCGTTCAGCTGTAGTGGCGGCTTAATCCGAAGATGCAGGAGGTCGTGAAGAAGGAGATCATCAAACTCCTTGATGCGGGGATCATTTTCCCCATTTCTGACAGTTCGTGGGTTAATCCAGTCCAAGTGGTTCCCAAAAAGGGTGGCATGACTGTCGTCACCAATGAGAGGAACGAGCTCATTCCCACTAGGACTGTGACCGGTTGGAGAGTCTACATCGATTACCGCAGACTGAATGATGCCACGAGGAAAGACCACTTTTCTCTACCTTTCATTGATAAGATGTTGGAGCGTTTGGCAGGTCAGCAGTACTATTGCTTCTTAGATGGTTTCTCCGGGGTACTTTCAAATTCCTATTGCTCTAGATGACCAGGAGAAAACCACGTTTACCTGCCCATACGGTACGTTTGCCTATCGACGTATGCCGTTCGGAGTGTGTAACGCTCCAGCCACATTTCAGAGGTGCATGGTGGCTATATTTCATGACATGATCGAGGACTCCATGGAGGTGTTCATGGACGATTTTTTTGTATTTGGGAGCTCTTTCGATCGGTGTGTCTCTCAAACCTTGAGAGGATGTTGACCCGATGCATTGACACCAACCTAGTTCTTAACTGGGAGAAGTGTCACTTCATGGTACGAGAGGGGCATCGTTTTGGGGCATCGTATTTCTAGTGCGGGGATAGAGGTCGACCGAGCGAATGTTGATACCATCTCTAATCTTTCCCTGCCCACTTCCGTGAGATCCGTCTGGAGTTTTCTGGGTCATGTTGGGTTCTATCGCCGGTTCATTAAAGATTTTTCTAAGATTGCGAGACCCATGACCAAACTCTGGGAGAAGTATGCCCCGTTTGTGTTTTCTGAGCAGTGTGTCGAGGCATTTGATCTTATAAAAGACAAACTCGTTAACGCCCCGATCATGATTGCTCCCGACTGGACGCTTCCTTTTGAGTTGATGTGTGATGCGAGCGGACTTCGCAGTCGGAGCGGTTCTCGGACAGCGGAAGGATAAACACTTCCATCCGATTTACTATGCTAGCCGGACCCTAAATGGTGCACAGGAGAGTTACACCACCACCGAGAAAGAGCTTCTAGCTGTGGTGTTTGCATTTGATAAATTCAGGTCCTATCTTGTTATGTCCAAGTCGATTGTGTACATGGATCATTCTGCCATTCGTTATCTCTTTAGCAAACAGGATGCTAAGCCACGTCTTATCCGTTGGATCCTTTTGCTTCAAGAGTTTGATATTGAAATCCGTGATAAAAGGGGGCCAAGAATGTGGCGGGTCCGATCATCTTTCGCGTCTTTAGGGAGCTGAGTTAGGAGAGCCGGGGTCATGATTAATGACCAATTCCCGACAGAGAGTCTTATGTTTGTTTTGGATCAGGATGAGGGTTTCCCATGGTTCGCCGACTTCGCGAACTATCTTGCGGACGGGTACTACCCGAAGATGTCTTACCAGCAAAAGAAGAAATTCTTTGCTGATGTTATGTTTTACCTGTGGGACGACCCGTATCTCTTTTGTGTTGGTTTCTGACCAGTTGATCAGGAGGTGTGTTGATGTTAAAGAGGGATGGCAGATTCTGAGCCATTGCCATGTTGGACCGACAGAAGGTCACCACGGTGCGAGTTTAACGGCGAAGAAGGTGTTTGATTGTGGTTTTTATTGGCCTTCGATTTTTAAAGATGCGCACACATTTGTGAAGAGTTGTGATCGTTGCCACCGTGTCGGCAGTATCTCATCGCGAAATGAAATGCCCCAGATTGCTATTCAGGTTTGTGAGGTTTTCAATGTGTGGGGCATTGATTTCATGGGACCGTTTCCATCTTCGCGTGGGAACAATTATATACTCGTGGAGGTTAATTATGTCTCGAAGTGGCTTGAGGCCAAGGCCTTACCCACTAATGATGCCCGAGTTGTACTCCGTTTTCTCAAGAGCCTTTTTGCTCGTTTTGGTGTCCCGAACACGTTGATCAATGATAGAGGAACTCACTTCTGCAATGCGCAGATGGAGAAGGCGTTGCGACGTTATGGGGTCACCCATCGGCTTGCAACCGCCTACCACCCACAGACTAGTGGGCAGGTAGAAGTGAGTAATCGGGGGATCAAACGTATTCTTGATAAAACGGTTGGTTCGAATCATCAGGATTGGTCTGACAAGCTGGATGACGCGTTGTGGGCCTTCCATACAGCCTACAAAAGTCCGACCTGTTCCACACCGTTTTGGATGATTTATGGGAAGGCCTGCCACCTGCCTGTTGAGTTAGAGCACCGTGCTTCTTGGGCCCTACAGAGGGTCAACCTTGATATGTCTGCCTTAGAGAGCACTCGTTTCCACCAGTTGCACGAGTTATAGGAGCTGAGAGATCACGCCTACGCCCAGTCGTTCAGGTATAAGGAGCGGACGAAGGAACTGCACGATAGGAAGTTAAAGGGTAACATGCAGTTCAAGTGTGGGGATTTGGTTTTATTGTATAACTCCTGGTTGAGGTTATTCCTGGGAAAGTTGAGATCCCGATGGTCGGGACCGTTCACGGTCACTGAGGTCTTCCCGTACGGCACTGTTGAAATAGAGGATAAAGGCGGGAAGTTTAAGGTGAACAGTCACAGACTGAAGCACTACATAGGAGAGCCGGTGACTGACCAGACGGTGAAGGTATTCTACCTTGACGCGCTCTCCGAGACTTAGAGGCGCTCTCGTAGTACTAACCTTTAATTGATGTTTTACGCTCACGACTTGGCCGGAAAAAATGAAAAATCGCAGGGGGTGCTGAGAAGCTGCGGATCGGAATAGGGTTTTTTTTTTGTTTATTGTTATAACATAAAAATAATTCATCCAAGCCCCTCAAATTTTAAAGATTTGGCAACTAGAAAGGAAAGATTAGATAACTTAACATACCGGGAAGATGGTCGGGTCAACGAAAGATGCCGGATAACTCCCGAGAAATATACATACACTACACGCTGAAAATCTTTAAACCGAAAAGTTAGCGGGCGTTACAAGTCCACTCCCTTACAGTGGGATTCGTCCCCAAATCCCGATGCGACAAGAACAACTGAGGATAGATTTTCATCATCTCATCTTCCGACTCCCAAGTAGCCTCAGAACCCTACGGTGCCTCCACTGCACCTTCACCTGCCTAACCACTTTATTCCTCAAACACCTTTCCTGACGATCAAGAATAGCGACCGGTTCTTCAACGTAGTTCAACTTGCTATCGAGCTCCATATCATTAAGAGCCACATGGGCCTCCTCGTCAGCTAAACATTACCTCATATGGGACACGTGGAAAGTAGGATGAATCCCCACGAGCTCATCGGGCAACTCTAGTCTATACGCTACCTCACCAACACGGGACAATATACGGAACGGACCAATGAACCTCGGGCTAAGCTTCCCCATCTTACGAAAACAAATAATACCCTTCCAAGGAGAAACTTTCAACATAACCCGATCCCCAGCCTCAAAGAAAACAGGTCTTTGCCTTTTATCCGCATAGGACTTTTGACGATCCTGAGCAGCCTTCATAAAAGCCTTAATATTATCGAGCTTCTCAGTCATAGCCTCAACCACCTCCAAACTACCCAACAGACTGGAGTCCTACACCTCCTACCATACAACATCTCAAACGGTGGCATCCCAATCGTGGCGTGATAACTGTTATTATACGAGAACTCTGCCAACGGTAAGTGCCGATCCCAACTACCACCAAAATCGATAACACAAGCCCGTAACATATCCTCAAGAGTCTGAATGGTCCTCTCGGACTGACCATCCGTCTGCGGGTGATAAGCGGTACTGATGAGGAGTTTGGTACCCATCTCCTCATGAAATTTCTTCCAAAACCTGGAGGTAAACCGTGTACCCCTATCCGAAACAATAGATACCGACACCCTGTGCCTAGAAACGATCTCACGAATAAACACATCAGCCAGCTGCTCAGAATTAAATGTTTCTGGAATCGGCAAGAAATGAGCGCTCTTGGACAATCTATCAACGATTACCCAAATGGTGTCATAACTACCCCTAGGAGTACGAGGCAGTTTAGTCACAAAATCCATCGTAAGATGCTCCCGTTTCCACTCAGGTATTTCCAATGGTTGAAGTTTCCCGAACGGCTCCTGGTGCTCGGCCTTAACTTGTAGACACGTTAAACACTTACTCACATACTGAGCCACCTCAAACTTCATCGCAGGCCACCAATAATTCTTTTTCAGGTCTTGGTACATCTGGGTCGCACCCGGATGAATGGAATAGCGCGACTTGTGTGCTTCATCCAAAATTTTACCAATGAATCCTCCATACCTTGGTACCCATAACGCCCATCCTTATACTTCACCCCATCACCAACATCTTCCAGCAACTTTTTCTGACCCCAAATACGTTCTAACATTATCCATTCCACCTGCAAAGCTTCATTCTAGACATTGGCTATTTGTTTTAAAATATCGGGTTTAAGAATAAGTTGATAAGATTTCACACTAATAGGTTTCGGTCTCTCCTTCCGGCTCAATGCGTCAGCCACCACGTTAGCCTTACCGAAATGGTACATAATCTCCAGGTCATAATCCTTAATCAATTCCAACCATCGACGCTGTCGCATATTCAGTTCCTTTTGTTCAAAGAAATACTTTAAGCTCTTATGATCGATATAGATAACGCAAGGAACACCGTACAAACAATGCCTCCACAACTTAAGCGCAAACAGAACCACCGCCAGCTCTAAATCGTGAGTAGGATAATTCACCTCATGAGGCTTCAACTGCCGTGAGGCATAAGCGATGACTCAGCCTCGTTGCATCAGAACACACCCAAGTCCCTGGTAAGAGGCATCAGAATAAACCACTAAATCATCGGTGTCATCGGGTAAAGCTAGAATCGGGGCATGCGTCAACCTGTTCTTCGATTCGAGAAAAGCCTCCTCCTGCTCAGTACCCCAAACGAACTTAACGCTCTTCTTAGTCAACTTGGTCAATGATGAAGCAATCTTCGAAAAGTCAGGAATGCAGCGGCGGTAATACCCTGCCAAGCCCAGAAAACTACGAATTTCGGATGGAGACCTAGGAGATTCCCATTCTATTACGGCTTCCACCTTTGCAGGGTCAACCAAAATACCACTCGAGTTAATAACATGATCCAAGAACTGAACCTCACGTAACCAAAAGGAACACTTAGAAAATTTCGCGTAAAACTTGTTCTTTCGCAGAACTTCCAAAACTTCCGTGAGATGACCGGTGTGATTGGATTCGCTTTTGGAATACACAAGAATGTCGTCGATGAACACAATAACCGAACGATCGAGCCTCGGCCTACATTCCCGGTTCATACGATCCATGAACGCAGCCGGTGCGTTGGTCAAACCAAAAGACATCACGAGGAATTCATAATGGCCATAACGAGTGTGGAAGATAGTCTTAGGAATATCTTCCTCCCGAATCTTCAACTAATGATACCCGAACATAAGGTCGATCTTCGAGAAAAAGGAGCTGATCAAATAAATCGTCGATCCTTGGAAGAGGGTACCGATTCTTAATAGTGAGTTTATTCAATTTACGGTAGTCGATGCTCATCCGCATGCTACGGTCCTTCTTTTTAACGAACAGGACCGGGGCACCTCAAGGTGAGATACTCGGTCGAATGAAGCCCTTGTCGAGCAAGTCTTACAACTGAGCCATAAGTTCTTTCATCTCATTCGGTGCTAGACGGTAAGGGACGCGAGCAACGAGTTTTGCTCCCGGCACAAGGTCTATCTGGAACTCGACCTCACGATCCGTTGGCACATCTGATAAATCATCTGGAAATACATTCGAGAAATCCCGAATGATAGGAACATCACTGACGGTAGCCACCTCGGTTTTCATATTTATAGCATACGCTAGATACACCCCGCAACCCAGCTGCACCAACTTTCCCGCCTTAAGCATGGATATGATATGTGGCGTCGCACCATTCCAGTCACCGAAGACCGTAATTTGGATCCCATCCGGGGCCCTCAAGCAAACAAGTTTCTGACCACAAATGATCTGAGCATCAACACTCGCGAGCTAATCCATCCCGAGCACCACATCGAAACAACCAAGCGGCATCAAATAAAACCACACCAGAAATTTATACCCAGAAAACTCGATAGAACAACCCTGAATAGCCCTTGACATGGGAACGGATTTTCCTACGGCGACCGTAACCTCAAACACACCGACTATGCGCTCGGGTGATTTATTCAACGAGGAACAGAAAGCGGTAGACACAAAACTTCTACTGGTGCCCGAATCAAATAAGACTGACGCCTATAATTCATCAAGTAAAAAGGTACCTAGGATAATATTATTCTACCGCTTAACTACATGATCATAACATACATCTCCAAAGGAATAATAAATTATAGCGGTGGAATAAAAGCTAAATAAGGAAAAGTACCTGAAACAACATCCGCATCATCCTTCGCCTCCCTCTTGGAGATGTTGAAGGCCCTCACCCTGGCCTTTGGCTTCTCTTCCATCTTCCCCCTCCAGGAAGTCCCCTGACCGGACCCCCCCCCCCCCGCCTTACTGGTAGGGACAGTTTGATGCCAAATGACTGGAACCCTTACAGCGGAAACAAGTCAATGTCGGACACTCGAAATTGGGGTGTCGCACCTTATCACAACGAAAATAGGAGCCAGACCCACTCTTACATTCCCACTTGTGCGGTTTCCCGCACTTCTTGCAATTACCGAATGCCGCATCCCTCTTAAACTCAGAAGTCTCAGTCTTCACCCTATTCTCAGACGAATTAAAATTGCTTCCCCCGAGCCGCTTACCATACAAATTAGTGTTCCAAGTCTTCCTAGTCTCGGTCTGCGGCAACTTCTCCCACCGATCATATAATGTACCTGCTTGGGTAACTACCAAGTGAAAAGAGCTCATGTCAGTGGTCACCACACCCCTACGAATATCTACCGGAAGCCCCTTCACATACTTTTTAATCCTCTTGGCTTCGGGAGTAACCAAATCGGGACATAAACGGGCCATCTGGTTAAACTTTGTGGTATACTCCCGATGCGTCATACTACCCGCCTCCAAGGTCAAGAATTCTTGTTCAATCTTATCCAATTCATGCAGAGGGCAAAACTGATCAAGAACCAACCTCTTCAACTCGTCCCATGCCATCCTCCTAATCGAACGATCACCCATAGCCTGTGCCAGATTATCCCACCAACACAATGCCTCGGAATGAAACGAGGCAGTAGCATACGTCACCATGTCATCCCCCTTGCACTTACTGACTCTCAGAACGGCTTCCATCTCCCTCAACCACTGATGTGCTGCCAACGCATCCTTAGTACCATCAAAAGAAGGGGGGTCACACTTCTTAAAGTCACCATATGAGCTACCCCGAGTAGACACACTAACAGTCCGCACTTCATCTTCATCCCCACTCTGCACATACACCTCTTCCTCCTCATTAACCTGCGTCTCCCTACCCTTCCTTTAATTACCCGAACTCTTACCAACCATAGACTCCTCCATGATCCTAACGGCCTCAGCAACGATCTCGGGAATGGCGCTATGGAGCCCTTGGTAAACCTCGTCCGCGATAGCCGCGCGCATAGCAGGATCTAAAGCGGGGTTATCCCCCTCCTCAAGAATCAGGGCTTCCTGCTGGGAAGTAGGAATCTCATTCTCGGTTTCGGCACGTGGCTTACGACTACGACCACGACCACGTACACTAGGACGGCCTCTCTTAGCTGCTCGAGTATTAACCATGACTTATCCCTACAAAGACAGAATTTTAACACGGTCAAGTACAAGTGGCATTTAGAACATGTAAGGTAAGGGGAAACTGCCAATGACGTTGATCAAGCATAATTAGTCGTTTACTTTACCCGCCCAACCTAATCACCCCCCTGCCACTAACAACATTAGCCTTCTATCTAACACTTAAACAATTAATCACATACTGGAAACTTTTAAATTCGAAGAAATGACTAAATAATTTAAAGTTACCTCTTGGCTTGCAGCTACTCTCGGTGGGCATACTAGTCTCTTTTCTTACAGTTCGAGTCTAAGCATGAGGGGATGCTCGGATCCCTCGAACCATGGCTCTGATACCAACTTGTAAGGCCCCGAACCCCGGAAATCCCATAGTTGCTATTCATACAAAACACTTATAAAAATATTTAAACTTGAAAATAGTTCATTCCATTAAAACAACTAATTCAGAATATAATTCAGCAGAAAACATAAATAATAAAATAAGTTCCCAAAACCCAGGAATTGTGCCCAAAACTAATTTAAATGTATTTAAATAAATGTTAAAAAGAAAACGTCTATTATTATTGAAACATCCGACTAAGCATGCTCTCCACCGTCCAAATAGCTTCGTGCACGTCCAAGCGGTAACGCGTCCACCTCCTATTCTGAAACTCGCACTAACATGCACACAAAGTCAGCTTGAGCTGAGTGAGTTCTAGTTTTAATAAATAACATCAATAATAATAATAAATATAATAGTCATTCCCGAAGGTTTTAAACTATAAAAGGGATACATCAGTTAGGCCATCGTCTTCGATAAATAATCATCCTTATGTATATATATACATATACAAATCTACATATAACATCTTTATAAGTGCATCCCTATATATATAAATATATATATATATCACATCCATGTAAAAACAACAGGGTCGAGCAAACGTACAAACCAAACACGTAACATCTCATCAACGTATACAAACACAAAGTAAGCATACGCAACATCCCGTAGTCGATAACGACTACTAACATCGCCAAATATTGGCCATACAATAATATATACATACATACTATAACATCCCAAGGCCTACCATATACGAGCAAGCCTATATAAAATAATTAAAATGTTTCATCAAGTAATGTTGTTTAGGTGTGCATGCTAGCTCAAAACTTAAAAAGAATTAAAAGGGGCATCATGAACTCACCTGACACGAGACACGGATTCACCACGAGCTAGAGAATACCTAACTAATCCCAAGACTCAAACACCTTCCGGTTCATATTCAATAAATACTAATGACATTAAGATGACTAGTTTATCCTACGAGATGTTCTAACGGGGTTCGACCAAACATTTCAAAATTAGGTTCAACCAAACTGGTTGACCTATAACCGTAACACATGAACTCTTATGAGGATATCCTAGATACTATTGGACTCTATCCTTAGTTTTCCTTAATAAAATATTTATTGACATAAACCATAAACCCCAATAGCGTAGTCTCAGAGTCACCATTCAAAAGTTAACACGTAAGCTCTCGGCCTATCTAGTATGTGCATCTTTGGCCTTATTTTTTATTTTTGAGAATGCTTCTTTGGCATCTTTTCAATACGTAACTTTTCTCATTTTGTTTTACTTTACTTTTTCATTCTGGACCAACTTTAAAGTTTTTGAATACATAAGCGGTAATTCTATTTTTTTTTCTTCAAACATTGCATTGCGCTCTAAGGCATCTTCATCCAAAAAGTAAAATATGACCAAAGCTCGCATAAAAGTGGATTTAGTGGGGACCACCATTCTTTATTTATTTCAACAAACGGAATGGAGTGCTATTTTCAAATTCATCTAATTTACACCAAATTAGAGTTTTCGGAATACGGTAATACTTTTAGTGCCCTATTAACTTTCGATTTTGGCTCTCATGGGTTGCCTTGATATCGTGTTCATACCATTGTATTGAATGATCCCGGACAGCTGCTTTCTGTTCATATAATGCATATATCTTTAGTTGCTGGTTGTGCTGGTTCGATGTCTCTGTATGAAATAGTAGTTTTTATCCTTCTGACCCTGTTCTTGATCCAATTTGGAGACAAGGTATGTTCATTATACCCTTCATCACTAGATTAGGAATAACCAATTCCAAGCGCGGTTGGAATATCATGGGGGGACTATAACTAATCCGGGTATTTGGAGTTACGAAGGTGTGGCACGAAGCTTTATGATTTTATTAAGTATATTTGATAATGTTTTTCAGAAAATGCCGTACAAAGTCGGTTGGGCCTACTAGTTCATTGCAAATTTAGTGCCTTTTCTTTATTATAAATCTTTTATACTAGTAGTTTTGACAAACTATAAAATAAGTTATTCGAGCCTAGGAATCTAGCAACAATACCGATACGATAAGATCGTGTTCATACGTTAATGCGTTAATCAACACCTTACATGAGGATAAAGATACATTAATGGAGGTCAAGAGAAAATCCGGCATGGTAACGTTACAAATGGGATAATTATGGCACGAATATCTACGCATTTCTCTATGGAAGGCCTATATATAGGATGGTGTCATTCTTTATACTGTATTAACGAATGAGACCTCTCATTCGTTAACTTTACTAAAGAACGAGGTCTTTACATAGCCCATTCGCTAAACACCATTAGCGAATGGGTATACCTTAACGAATGAGCCATCATTTGTTACACTATACTAGCTAATGGGCTCTTACATTAACGAATAGTCCAAGTCTTAACGAATGGGCCCTTACTCGTATCAGATCTCCCCCTTAAATAAGCATCTCTAGGTGATCACTCCGATCATCCCACTGGCATATGATATGGTTCAATATAACGAATCAATCAGGAACAAGTCATCAGCTATTTGTTAGTACTGGTAAAACTAAAATATTTTTACATTTGACCTCGTCATACATCTTCATGAACAACTCGATCATTCAACATCTTTCACTTCGGTCTTCACTCTCTCGATAACGTCTATCCCAAAATATTACTCTTTGAAGCTCTTCGACATCACATTCGTTCACATGCGCTAATGTCTTGGGCATATAATTCAGAGTTCCAACCTTCTTTAATCAACATTAAAAAATCAGATTCTTCAATCCAATAACCCGTATATTCCTCAACAAGATCAACCCATTCGAGAATTGTGCCCTTCAACTGAAGTATCTGCCGAATACTCTTAGCCAACAGATCAAAGTCCTCAGGGTCCCATGCAACCTGTGCATCCTAATTTCTATGGTATGTCTCCAAGAGCATGATTTGATGACTTATCAAACCATTTGCTTGCCAATGTTTTCTGTAGAGAAGCTATTGACAAGATCTTATTCTACAAGAAGAAGGATATAAATTTGCTTATCGTTCAAGTATATGTGGATAACATGTTTTTTGGTTCAACTGATGATCAAATGTGTAAAGAATTTGGACATTTCATGAAGTCAATGTATTGCATGAGCTCTACATGTGAGATAAATTTTTTTCTTGGACTGCAAGTACAACAAAAGAGTGATGGAATTTTCATCAATTAGTCTAAATGTGAAGGAAATTATCTCCAAGTCAAATATGAAGAAGGGAAGACTGTTACTATCCCAATATACATTAATGAGAAAATGGTAGCTGATGAAAAGAGGGATCAGTTGACCAACATGAATATAGAGCAAATATTGGATCTTTGATGTATCTGACAACATCCAGACTTGAAATCATAATTACAGTGTGTGGTTGTGCATGATCTCAAGTAAATCCAAAGGTCTCTCACATGTTAGCTGTCAAGAGAATATTCAGATATTTGTAGGGCAACCCTGATTTGGGGATTTGGTATCAAAAGAGCAATTCATTTGATCTTTGTGAATTCAATGACAGTAATTATGATGGGTACAAGTTGAGCAGAAAATCAACAACAGTTGGATGTCACTTCCGAGGGAATAGACTAGTATCCCGGTATTGAAAGAAGTAGACCCCTGTGTCCATTTCTACTGCGGAAGCTGAATACATTTCTGCATCTGCTTGCTGTGCAAAGAATCTATATAATCCAAACTATATGCTGGACTATGAGCTGAATTTTCTACATACTCCCATTTTCATTGATAATATTGTTGTTATGCTTATTGTGAAAAAACATGTGCAAAATTCAAAGACTAAGCATATGGAAATTAGGCAACAATTCATTAGAGACAGTAATGAAAAGGGCTTCATAGAGATGTAGAGGGTTCAGTCTGGTGAAAATTTTGCTGATTTATTCACTAAACAATTGGACAAAACAAATTCAACTATCAATTAAGAGCCTTAGGCATGATTAATTCTGGTGAAGTCTAGTTTAGGATATATGCTTGTGTGCTTCATGTCATATTTATCTTCTTTATGTGAATTCTACGTGATTATGTACATATGTGTCTTTAAAACAAAAATTCTAAAATATTTTCGTTTCATTCGAGTCATTTATGAAAAACCAAAAAGATTTTGTTTATTTAAGTCTGTTTATAAAGTTTTTCTGAAACCCGAAACAAAAGATAAACGTGTCAAAAATTTTTGATTGAAAAGCTAAAACTTTTGGTGAGTGTAAATTGAAATGTGATAAGATTATTCAGTTAAATGCTTTGAAGAAGCGTTAAAACTTTTTGAGTGGAAACGTGATTTATCCAAATTGGGAAACGATAGTACATTGATCTGCACCAAATATATGAATTTAATAGGCTAAAATAACTATAAGTTTAGTCACTGATATGTTTGGTAGCTTTCCATGATATGTAAAAGCTCATGTGATATAAACATAATGAACTGCTTAGCTTAATGTGGATATACATTTTGAAGAAGTATGCATGTTTCTACTTACATCTCTCTAAATGATAGGCAGAAAGGTAAATATCAAGTCATACACAAGCCTGTTAGTGCTTGGTCACCCAAAAATGAAAAAATTAAGTCATTACAGTAAAAAAAATACTTCAAAGTTTATACATCGACCAAAAGGTTATAATAATTCAAACATAAGGGGTTAAAGTTAGAGCAACACAAGGCGGGTCATCATTATAAGTCCTAAACACCTTGTATCAGAGGCATGCAAGTCCATTGTTCAATCTTGATGTTTGAATATTCAAAAATAATTCCAAAACTTTAAAAGATTGTTTTGTCATTAAAATATTTTAACCAAGCATTTTGAGGTCAAGTTGAGGTGATCTGAAGAGAGCTATATAAGCCTTGAGAATAGATAAGAGGCATCATAAGTCTGATAAGTGGGGGTCTAGTTATTTCTAATGCACTAATTGAACCTTAAGCATATCACTGGTGTAATGAAATTCATGCTACGTTAAGAAATACATGTTGTTAACCTGACTTATATGTTATAATAATGTTGAGAATGAAGTATTGTGAAAGTGATTTAGTCAATATGATCCCATGTTTTGATCTTTCCAAAATCCTATTTAATTTTAAAAAATCAAAATTTGATCACATTTCACGAGAATGAATAAGCTTGAAATGATAAAAGTGTCAAAATTTATGTTAGTTGTTTCCTTAATAAGTCTCATCATCATTTTTATGTGTTTATGTGCCCGAAATTGTTAAAATCTGCATATTTTTCTTTATAGGGATGATCTTTCTAGTCAAACATGATTTTATGGTTTCGAGTATACTTGAGTTAATATGTGAAAATCTAAGTCATTCGAGCATGGTTTGAACTTTCGAGTATACTTATTCTGTATTCGAGCATAAATGTTTGTTTACATCTTTCAAGCTTGATGATATGTTATTTCGAGCATAGTTAATAGAAATACAAGCAGACTTAATGATTTATTTGATTCAACTATGACATGTGTATTTATGATCCTTTCTAAGTTATTTATTTCAGGGACTTAACTGTTCACGAGCAAGATAGCCTACTTGAAGATATATACTTGGTTGCTATGCTTGTAATTTGATTTTCGAGCAACCTTGTATATTTGAGCATGCTAGCTTCACTTTATACTTGGTTTTTTTTCAAAGACTTAAGTTTGATTGGGTGTGCTTGATATTTATTTCCCGAGCACGCTTAGTCTTTGCTTGGGATTTTGATTACGAGCCTAATTGGTATTAACCTGTTTAGACTTATGCTCGAGAAAGGTTATTATTTGGGTTTTTAATATTTTTAAAGTCTTTTGATATCTTGCTTGTGGAAAACAACAAACAACTTTGAAATTCACATATAGACAAATCCATTTAGTATAAAAGGGGAACTTAAACTTTTTCCAAACACATTCCCTCTCTCCGCCAAAACGCTTATCTGCTCGTAACCTAATTACTCAAATTACTCTATCAATACAAAATTCTTGTTCCTTATTTTTCTGATTCCGTCTTGGTTAGTGTTTTAATCTTTGATTTCCAACCCTTAGGTTCTAGGTTTAAGGTTTCAATTTAAAACTTTACATACCGCATTTTTTTGTAGGTTTACAATTGTCGAAGAAAACAGGTTCACAAAGACAAATTTTCTTCTCTAATCTTTACTTAGTGATGTTTATTTGCTATTTCTTATACTATCTATATCTGCACATTTATTTTTGATACAGATAAGATGGCTTACAAATTTGAGCATAAACACAATATGTGCGCCCTGTTGGAAGTTATAGTATCTCAGATTATGCGATGATTGCAACTCTCAAATTTGAATTTTGCTCTCACTGCTAGTCCCATTCTCTCCGGGAATCAATTGAATAACTTTTGGGTTTCAGCAGAATATTTGAATGATGTCAATGGAGAGAATATCAAAACCACTATTCAGAATAGAGAGAGAGAGATAACTGAAGCAAACATAAGGGCAAGCCTGCAATTACATAAAAATTTTTAAGGACAATTATTATATTCTAAAAGGAGATTGTTGAGAATTTTTCAAAAAACTATGGTCTATCAAGGTGGATTTCATGAAGGCCAGTTCCGTAAGGGAATGCTCCCAATAATCTATCTAATCTTGATCCACAATGTGGTTTAGAGTTTATCTATAAGGAAGGGAACTTGGACCCTATTGAGCATAGAGTTGGCCTCAGCCATAACTGATATCTTATATAGGTAGCCATTCAACTCGTCCAAAATGATATTTCAAGAAGTGGATACCAATGCGTAGTGGAATGAGAGGGAGAAATTTCTCATGTATCCAAGGTTCTTACAGATTATTATAGATGCTAAACTACAAGATTTGATTAGGACTGATGAATTTCTCCATTTGCAGAATCCTTATGTTTATAGGAGAATCAGTAGAGTGGCTCCAACTAGCCAATATGACCAGGAAATTCAATTGGATGTGATACCATGGCTCCTAGATGTTAATGTGAATATTATGGAGGTGCCCGTGTTACCTGAGCCTGATATGGAGGAAGATGAAGATGAAAGTGAATATGATAGTAGTAGCAGTGGTTCTGAAAATGATGATAATCAAGATGTAGATTTGGGTGTTGATAATGTTAATATTAGAGGAAATAAGGTTTATTTAATTGTCAATGAAGGTGGTCCTGATATAGATGTGGAAGGTATTGATGCCGCGGATAATGTGGAACAGATTGTACAGATGATAGTTGATGATGTTCAGATTACTAAACTATTACATCCCCTGCCCATGTTCGAGCCTTTACACCATACCAATCACCTATCCAACCATAAATTCCATCCACGCCTCCATCCCCAATCCAGGTAACCTTTATTCCTAAACAAACCTCTATTATTGACCAACCCACTTCAACTACCCCTGCCCAACCTGAATCACCTATAAATGAGCCATTTGATATTTCCTTACCATCTCAGTCACCCATTCATGAAACTTTTCATATATCCCCAACCCATTCACCTGAACCATCTATTCCACAACCAACCACTACACCTAATAATCTATTTCCAAATGCTGAACTCTATTAAGACCTACTGTCCAGAAACTTATTACTCACAATGGAGAATGAAACCCTGAAATTTAAGAATTCTGAGTTGGATGCAGCATTGAATTAAGCTCTCAAAACCATTCAAACCTTGAAATCAACAAGACCTGAGGTTGAGAAAACTTCAGGTGAACCAAAACATGGGGAAAATTAGAATTCTTTAAATTTGATTTGTGCAAACTATGATTTTGATGATGAAGTTATGAATTATATAGTTGATGATGTTTGTGAACATGATATTGTGTTGATGGCTGATGATGGGAATGAGGATGCTGATGAATCTTTGAAGTATGTTGAGGCTGAGATGATGGAAGAAGGTTTTATGATGAGGATTTGGAGTATTTATTTAATGAAATTGATATTATTGTTGAAGAAGAAATAGAGAGTGCAGAAATTATTGAATGAAGAAAGAACAAGGGTAAAGCTCCTGTGACAAACAAAAACCCTAAAGAGCCCTTATAACCTGCTGAACCTACCTCTGGTGATAAATTTTTATTTGTTGATCCAACATGAAGCCACGACTAACCCTACCCATCTCAAGCATTTAAAAACTATGCTCAAACAAACTAGTTGACCTATCAACATAAGAGAAGAACGCTTTAATGACAAAACTATAGTTAGTTTAGGTCGAATTTGAATGGATGAATGGCTATATAAAGGTCATACGAGCATATCCTAGATATTAGTGGACTATGTCCTCAGTATTCACTAATAAAATATTTATTGACGTAAACCTTAAACCCCAACAGCGTACCGTCAGAGTCACCATCTCCAAGGTAACGCATAAGCTCTCAGCCTGTCTAGTATGTGCACCATTAGAACCTTTTTCTACTTTTGAAATGATTCTTTGGCAATTTTGCAATACGTAACTTCTCTCATTTTTTCTTTTTCATTGTGGACCAACTATAACATCTTGGAATACTTTTGCGGTAATTCTATTTTGTTTCCAACATTGCATTGTGCTCTAACGCATCTTCAGTATAACTAATGACTAAATCTCATATAAAAGTGGACTTTGCGTGGGCACCACCAATCTTTATTTATATTCGTAAAACAGAGTGGTGTGCTATTTATAAATTCATCTAATTCTCCCCATATCAATGTTGTTGGATTACAGTAATACTTTTATTACCCTATTGACTTTAAGTTTTGCCACTTCTCCTAAGATGGGAACCCACAAAGTTGTTGTCCTACCAGCATATCTCAAATTTAGAAAGTTTTTTTTATTTTAAAATCTCAAATATTAGTCATTTTGACAAACCAATATCCAATTTTTCTATCATATTCCATTGTCTGCAAAAGTTTTCGTAACTTTTTTTTCAAATTTTATGCTTTTATTATTATTATTATTATTATTATTATTATTATTATTATTATTATTATTATTATTATTATTATTATTATTATTGTAACGTCTGTCCCCCTTTTAATACCCATACACTTAACCTTTTATTCATGAAAAGCTATTTGCAATGGAATCACAATCAGAAAACAGGTTTTCAAAACATTTAAATTTAATTAATATCATATAATGCAAAAACCGTGATTATAGGTATTTTTGCCCAATTAAACCAAGCCACTGACCTATCAGGTCCCCAATTGCATTTAGAAATATCTTTTAAGTGTATCAATAAGATTATAAGTTATACTTTTAGAAAGCCACAACTAGACCTACCCCATCACAAGCATTTCAAAATTAGGTTCAACCAAACCGGTTGACCTATCACTGTAACACAAGAACTCTTTAACGGTATGAACTATTGCTATTTAAGGTGGAACTTGGATGGATGAATGGCCTAATGAAGTTCTTACGAGCATATCCAAGATATTATTGGATTCAGTTTTCCTTAATAAAATATTTATTGACATAAACCATAAACCCCGATAGCGTAGCCTCAGAGTCACAATTCAAAAGGTAACACGTAAGCTCTCGGCCTATCTAGTATGTGCATCTTTGGCCTTATTTTTTATTTTTGAGAATGCTTCTTTGGCATCTTTTCAATACGTAACTTTTCTCGTTTTGTTTAACTTTTTCATTCTGGACCAGCTTTAAAGTTTTTGAATACTTAAGCGGTAATTCTATTTTATTTCTTCAAACATTGCATTGCGCTCTAAGGCATCTTCATCCGAAAAGTAAAATATGACCATTCGTTACACTGTAGTAAAGTCGGTTTGGCCTACTAGTTTATAGCAAATTTAGTGCCTTTTCTTTATTATAAATCTTTTATACTAGTAGTTTTGACAAACTATAAAATACTTTATTCGAGCCTAGAAGTCTAGTCACAATACTGATACGATAAGATCGTGTTCATACATTAATGCGTTAATCAACACCTTACATGAGGAAAAAGATACATTAATGGATGTCTAGAGAGAATCCGGCATGGTAACGTTACAATGGGGATAATATGGCACGAATATCTATGCATTTTTCTATGGAAGGCCTATATATAGGCTGGTCTCATTCTTTTTACTGTATTAACGAATGAGACTTCTCATTCGTTAACTTTACTAACAAATGAGGTCTTTCCATAGCCCATTCGCTAAACACCATTAACGAATGGGTATACATTAACGAATGAGCCACCATTCGTTACACTGTATTAAAGTCGGTTGGGCCTACAAGTTCATCGCAAATTTAGTTCCTTTTCTTTTTTATAAATCTTTTATACTAGTAGTTTTGACAAACTATAAAATACGTTATTCGAGCCTAGGAATCTAGTCACAATACCGATACAATAAGACCATGTTCATACGTTAATACGTTAATCAACACCTTACATGAGGATAAAGATACATTAATGGAGGTCTGGAGAGAATCCGGCATGGTAACGTTACAATGGGGATAAATATGGCAAGAATATATATGCATTTCTCTATGGAAGGCCTATATATAGGCTAGTCTCATTCTTTATACTGTATTAACGAATGACACCTCTCATTTGTTAACTTTACTAACGAATAAGGTCTTTCCATAGCCCATTCGCTAAACACCATTAGCGAATGGGTATACCTTAACGAATGAACCACCATTCTTTACACTGTAGTAGTGAATGGGCTCTTACATTAACGAATAGTCCAAGTCTTTAACGAATGGGCCCTTACTCGTATCAGATCTCCCCCTTAAATAGGCATCTCCAGGTGATCATTCCGGTCATCCCAATGGTATATGATATGGTTCAATATAACGAATCAATCAGCCACAAGTCATCAGCTATCTATTAGTACTGGTAAAACAAAAATATTTTTACATTTGACCTCGTCACACATCTTTTTAAACAATCCGATCATTCAACATATTTCACTTCGGTCTTCACTCTCTCGATAACATCTATACCAAAATATTACTCTTTGAAGCTCTTCGACATCACATTCATTCGCATGCACTAATGTTGTAGGCATATAATTCGGAGTTCCAACCTTCTTTAATCAACATTGAACAATCGAAATCTCCAATCCAATAGCAAGACCCGTATATTCCTCAACAAGATCAACCCATTGAAGAATTGTCCCCTTCAACTGAAGTAATCCGCCGAATACTCGTAGCCAACATAGTCAAGATCAAAGTCCTTACGAAAGAAGTAAACTGTCGCACCCCGACTAGCACAATGCGGATGCGTGAAACGGGAATGTAACAGACACCTCTGATATCAACACATTGTTTATAAAGAAACATTACAAACTAATTTACAATATATTACATTTCTTCGTTCTATCATTATTTTACAATCTAGGTGGTACAAACAAAACTAGTTCGTTAACTAAACGTTCTTACTACTAACGTCTTTGCTTCTATTCACATAGCATCAACCACACACTTCAGGCAAGTAACAGATCACCCAATCATTCCGATTTAGGTACACCTGAAAAGCAGTTAAAACGTGTCAACTACTAGAGTTGGTGAGTTTCACGAGTTTCAAGAAAACAGTAATGAGTGTTCACAAGTCAACACTTGTAATTATGAAATAAGTATGTATGTATGTAAATGATGTATGTGATGTAATTATGCTAAGCTACAGTGAAACCTGAACTGTTCGTGCTGCTTGCCTCCATTTCCCACGCTCAATCAACCACTGTGGCTCCCCTTCCGCCCATAACATGCCCCGGTAGCTATGTCTAACATTACATAGCCTGTATGTTTAAATATGGTCATGTGCAAATGGCGCTATGTGACACGGCAACCAGGCCGATTCCGTTTGGGTTTGTCAAACCAATAGTACTACTCACAAGCCACCGGCTCGAAGTTAATCACTGTGATTGTGGGGACTTTCGTGTGTTAGCACTTAGATAATTCACATCATCACATGTTTCAGATAAGTATATAGATATAAGCAAACATGCTTTTCACCCCAAGAGTTCGTAAAACAGTTTGAAAGTGGGGTCATGAAACTCACGGTTTTGTAGATAATCCGTACTGTATCAACTCGTGGTTTGTTCAGTCCGCTATCAGTAGTTCCTATAATTAATATTATAATAATATTAATATTTTAATATTATTATAATCTCAATACTAAACTGGGCTGTATAACTAATCTGGGTGTAGCTGGAACGCCCAGATGGTGGCAATAGGCTTAGGTTGTGATGTTGTTCAATGTCTAATACTTAAAACTGAATTTGGCTCAAATTCCCGTTTTCCCAGCTGGCCAAGTTGTTCGTTTACGCGTTCAGAAAACAGTTATGGGAAAATAAACTTGGGTAAATGTATTGGTTAATAAAATGATTAAGTTGTAAAGAAAGATCACATACTGGGGTCCCGGATTAGCCACGGGGCCAGTTTCCGCTTATTCAGTTTGATTTGAGAAGAAACACGCACAATCCACCCAGATTGTCCAGGTTTCTCATAGAAAAGTTCATTTTCACTTAACTAGTCAAAAAATATGATTTTTGATCACTCTTGGTGTTTTGATATTCTCGCAGATTCACTAGTCGCGAACTTGCCGGTTTTTATAAAAACTGAATTTGTTTAATATTCAGATTAGCATAATTAATTAATCGTTAATCATTAAATAATAAAAATTTAACCACTTATCAATTAAAATATGTAGATTTTAATAAAAATATTTCTGGAATTTATTTACTGATTTATTAATTTATAACAATTCATTTTATCAGCTATATTACGTCTGAAAATCGTCCGTTTACCCCAAACAATTTCCAAAAATTCACCAAATTTTCCTGAATACTCAAATCATGTCCCAAAACAACCTGTATCAATTCCAGAATGTAAAAAGCTCGTACAATATTCTTTTCGGTCCAAATTCGGCTGTAAAAATTCGCACGAACGCAAATAAACAAAACAACTTTAAACTTCTCCAAATGATCCCAAATTTCATATGTGATCAAAATACATCAAATTTGAGTTTTCAGAAAAAATTCATAATTTTTGAAGTATTTTAGCTATTTTTCCCAAATAAACATCCCAATTCGGTAATAAATTCGCCAAATATTCTCGGATGGTCGAAAAATTACCAAATTTAAATAGAGACTCATTGACATGGTCCCTGATGTGTCTAAAAAATTTCAAGTCCTTAAAATATGCACATCACAACCTTAACCTAAATAGCCCGTAAGCGAGTGTTTCGGCATTACCTCAGCGGATTTGGCTCGTTTGTGACCTTTTAATCAAGTTTTCAGGTTCTTGTGCTTCTAAGAAAGCTAGGTACAAGTCCTATATCACAAACCAAGAAATATTTCATCAGCATAACAGCCCTTAAGTTAGGGTTTCGGCTAGTGCACAAAAACGAACTTTTGAACCGTAAAAACGTCGTTTCAACCCTTTAATCCATGTTTATCGCCAAAAAAATTATCAAAACAGGTTCCTTACCATGTGTATGATCAAAACATATTTATGGACCTTTTTTAGGATTTTTACACGGTTAGGAATGATTTTTAGTAACCAAGAAATGTTTTTATGGTATTAAACAAGTTCAAACAAGTAAAAAAGCTACTTATTTAAGCTCTTACCTTAGGGTTTTGGAAGTTTTCTGGCTGAAATAGAAGGGGTGTCCATAGTTTTCCAAGAAATGATGTTAAAATGGCTAGAACCTAGTTTAAATGTGAAAGAATAAACAAGGGGGGGTAGCGGCTGCGATCGAACCATCATGGGCCCCCTTTGGGCCCATTTTGGCCCAATTTTCTGATTTCTCAAGCCCAAATACGAAAAGCCCGGTCCAAATTTAGTTCGGGTTCGGTTTTTGGCGTGAAAAACTTATCGGGTGCGTTAAACAGCGCGAAAACAAGTGCTTTTCGGCTAGTTTTGTGTAAAATTATAAAAACATACTATATGTTTGTAAAAATCAAAAAGTGTTTGGTAAGTCTTTTTCGGCTTAATGGATGGTACAATGCTTGGTTTGTAACTATCTTTCGCGTTTAAATCTATAGCAGGTGGTTAAACGAGCATGTTTTCGTTTAACTTGTTTGCTATCAAACTAAGGCCATATTTCTAATATTTTAGCTTATATAGATCGTCTATCACTTATAAATGGCCCCCCGAGATATCTGGGTCATAACCCGACCCGTTCGGTTAATCATTCGTTTGTTACGCAAAAGGCATTTATTTGCTTAATCGGTAAATACGTACTGAGGTGTACCTTGTTTTGGCTCAAATGTCACATAAACAGACAGACACTCGTATCACACATAGTCAGATTTCAATCTCGAACAAATCAATCAGCAATCAAAGAATACTTGCAGTCTTGAACTCAGTCAAACGTAGCTTTGCCATCATGAATTACCACCCAAATTGTAGTAATTTTTCAAGAAATCCTTGCAAACGTAGGAAGATACTGATAGAATAAACTCTTTGAAGTTTTTATCTCCCCCTTTTCTTAAAAAATTCGGCAAGGTCTTGAACAAATCTTCGATAAACGCCTTTTTAACTTAATCAGGTCCCCCCCCGGCCTATCGATATGCGTGAAAAGTCGGCCGGAAAATTTTTCACCAAAATTTACAAGAAGAGTGTCCCTCATATTTGAAATATCCCCCAATAATTTCGTATAAGAAAATTTTTCGAAAATATTTGAAATATTAGAATTTTTTTTTATCCTCATAAGTTACATGTCATCTTTCGCTAGAACAGTGGCACATTTATCCACATCTATCCTCCTTCGCTACAACAGTAGTTTCATACATTAACCTGGAGTTCACTTTCGTTACATTTGGACGAATGGGTCTCATTCGATGTATAGTTCCTCATTCGTTAACTAACGAATTACCACATACGTTAAAAATATCTCATTTGTATGAACAGTGCACGAATGGTCTCCTTAACGAATGAAGCTCACATTTTTTAAACCTTTAACGAATAAGCTCATTCGTTAACACTCCATTAACGAATGATTAGTTAGGCGGTTACTGTTGCCTCCTGAAAAATGAATCACGCCTGGAAAATCATTTACTTTTCCGGAAAACTCATATCTTCAAGCTCCATTAATGGCAGATTGACCAAATCTTCATAATTAAAAACCAAAATACACACGAATGCTCAGATTTTGATCAGGAACATGAATATATCATTCAATTCATTATTCATTCACTAATTCTGTCCACTTCAAATCTAATCAATACTTTAACCCGATGAACATGAATGAACACGTATCACGAGCAACATACTTCTTTTATATCAGTTGTAAAACGTTATTTGAGCCTAGAAATCTGGTCGCAATACCGATAAGTTAAGATCGTGTTCAATACGTTAATAGATCAATACATTATGATGATGAAGGAATACATTAATGGAGGTCTAGAGAGAATCCGGCAGCATAACAATACATTAGACATAATTAGGCACGGATCTCTAGGTAAACTAACTAACTTAACCTATATATAGGCTAGACACATTCGTTAGAGCTCATTCGTTAAACATAGTAACGAATGAGCCTTTCCACTAGCGAATGGCCTCTCATTCGCTAACCTCCGTTAATGAATGAGGTAATACATTAACGAATGAGCCTCCATTCGTTACACTGTAGTAATGAATGGGCTCCTAACTTAACGGATGGACCTAGTCTTCAACGAATGGGCCTTACTCGCTAAACATGCTTAGCGAAAATGAGCCATTTTACATTAAATGTAGAGACTAAACTAACCCTAGCATATTTGAACATCTGCAGATTCCAAATTTGTGCACTTACACAAACCAATGTCCTATTTTCCTATGATTTTCCTTTATTTGAAAATGTTTTTGGGACTTTTTTCAAATTTTTGTGCTCTTCTTTATTTTATTTTTATTATTGTTATTATTATTTTTATTTTTTTAACATATATTCCACAATTAATATTCGCACACTTAAACCTTTTTATTCCTGAAAATGCGATTTGCAATGGAATCATAATCAGAAAACTTGTTTTCAAAACATTTACGTTATTTTAATTAATAACAGATAAACGTAAAAATCGGGATTTACGGCATTTTGGTCCAAATAAATCCTACCACTGACCTATCAGGCCCCCAATTGCGTTTAGAATTATCTTTAAGTGTATCAATAAGATTATGGGTCCCACTCTCAAAAAGCCATGACTATACCTACTCCATCTCAGGAATTTCAAAACTATGGTCAAACAAACTGCTTGATCTATCACCGTAAGACAAGAACTCTCTAATGGTAAGAGCTATTGTTAATTTTGATGGAATTCGATGGAAGAATGGCCAGATGAGAGTCTTACGAGCATATCCTAGATATTATTGGACTTTGTCCTTGGTATTCCCTAATATGATATATATTGAGATAAACCTTAAACCTCAATAGCGTACCCTCAGAGTCACCATCCCCAAGGTAACGCCTAAGCTCTCGTCTTGTCTTGTATGCGCAACTTTGGCCTCTTGTTCTATTTTTGAGTAGGTTTCTTTAGAATTTTTTCACTATGTTACTTTTCTCATTTTTTTCGTTTTTCATTCCGGACCAACTACAGCTTTTGGGAATACCTTTGCGGTAACACTATTTTTTTTTCAAACATTGCTTTGTGCTCTAAGGCATCTTCACTCTAAAAGTTTAATTGTGACATTTGTCTAAAATAACGTTAAGACCAAAGGTAGATGATAAAGAACATCCATGATCATATCTACTCTGCAAACACTATGTGCGGAATCCATAGTTAAGGGGGAAAACACAATCAAATCTCTATAATCTTATTTTATTACTTGATAGCAGTGATGTACAACAAAACATGACGAATATTAGAACAGGTACAAGTTTGACCAAAGTAAAAAAAACTCAAATGCCAAGCCCCCATATATAGGCACACATAACACATATATGTAATCGAAACACAAATATGAAGAAGTGGCAGTATGATCTCATTAGTCACAAGATTGTCATACATAGAACTCATACATATACACATACATACAATATAAAGAACAGCCACCTCTAGGAGAGTTCATCCCGTATAAAACCCTAGATCTCACCTAATACACAATACACTCATACTAGACATATTAACAAATACATAATTTATACTAGTCTAGCATGTCTTGGTCTTCAAGCCATCCACCCTTGGTTTAGACCAAAAATGTTATTATATTTTTCACCCACAATAATAATATCCGACACGTTGGTCTAAAATATAAGTCTCAACAATCTTCCCCTTAGACCGATACCATCGAATTTCTTCCATGATCACCTCAAAAATCCGTTGTCTTGCGTTGAAATTCTCCCCCTCACGTTAAGCTTCTCCCATTGTTCATTTCGGAACATCACTTTTATGTCACTTTTGGATACAGTTGTATGGGCATATGAACGAGGCTTTGAACTTCAAAGATCAACTTCAAGTATCAAGGTCATCAGAAAAAGAAATAAACTCAATGTGATCATCAAATAATCTTCCATTCTTCAAACCCGTTTCTTTCTTTGTAACTCATCTTCAAACCTTTACCTGAATCAAGATAGCATTCAAGTCAACCACAACCCATTCTTGATTGTCAAGTGACTGTTTTCAAAGGAGGTTAAACTCTATTGATCATCCGTTCACCATGTTACTAGTGATGACCTATCTTCTCAACCGTACTAGGAAATCTGAAAACTCATAAACAATGAAATATCTCTAAAGAATCTTGGATTATTGATCTTGATCAACTTTTTCTTAACTTGAGTCTTTTCACATGATTTGAAGCAAGCAATTTGCAATGAAATTCAAAAATTTTTACACCCCCAATTTCGTTGAAATTATCTTTAAAAATTGTGTCTTCAAATCAATTGTGGGTGAAACAATCTTGACCATCCTTATCAAGATTGTTGATTCTGTAATAAACAAAGAAAACAAAATATTATGTTGGTTGACAATCATAAGTGATTAAATTCGTAAGCTTGGTCAACACTTATTCTTGTAAAGCTCTTTGATGAAGTCATGAAAATTAGATAAGGCTTTGATTTCCTTTTGCTTGTTGATGATTGGATAAAATTTACCAAAATACCCCTGGGATATATCATCCGTAAAGATCAGCTTGGTCAAACGGTTAACGGCACCAAATATTTCAAAACTTTCTTCAAAACTTGTAATTCATTTACGAGCATGGATTTTCAGTTCACGAGCACACATAAGTCCTTTAAATCCCTTCACGAGCATACTTAACTTTTCTTTTTCTCTAGCATGCTCGAAACACTTTTCTGTCTTTACTCAAGCATGCTCGAAAACACTTGTATGTTACCAATCATCTCATCCCCAACTCTGTCACCACTAGCCGAAACTACCCCGGAGATACCCATCACAACACCTCCGACCTCACCTCAAGAAAAGACTATATCAAATGAAACCATTCAAACTTCCCAAATCATACATAAAGAACCTGATTCCTACAAACTAACCTCACCAGAAACCTCCTCACCTGAACCAGACTCTAAACCCACTCAGGAAACACCAAATTTGTAAGACCCCGAATCCCGGGAATCCAGAAGTTGGTATTCATCCAAAATACTTACAAAAATACTTAAACTCAAAAACTGTTGATTCCATTAAATTAACCAATTCAAAGTATAATTCAGCAGAAAACCGTAATTAACAAAACAAGTTCCCAAAACCCGGGAATTGTGCCCAAAACCAAACTTTAATGTATTTAATAAAAATTGAAAAGAAAAATGTTCATTATTAAGACTTCCGACTTAGTATGCCCTCCACTGTCCAAGTAGCTTCGTGCACGTCCAAGCGGTAGTGCATCCTCCTCCTAACCTAAAACTCACACTAACATGCACACAAAGTCTGCTTGAGCTGAGCGAGTTCAAGTTTTATTAATTAACATCTATAATGATAATCATAATAGTCATCCAAAGAGTTTTAAAATAAACGGGATATAATAGTTAGGCCATCATCAACAATAAATAACCATCCTTATATATGTATAAACATCTTTATAATTATATATAAACATCCTTATAATTATATATAAACATCCTTATAATTATATCCCAACATATATATCATCCAAGTAATAACATCAGGGTCTAGCACACGTACAACCCAAACACGTAACATCTCATCCAAGTAATAACATCAGGGTCGAGCACACGTACAACCCAAACACATAACACCTCATCCACGTATGCAAACACAAAGTAGGCATACGTAAACATCCTTAGTCGAAAACGACTAATTAACATCGCCAATTATTGGCCATGCAATAACATATATTCAAACATACAATAACATCATCCCAAGACTTACCCTATACAGGTAACATCATCCCAAGACCTACCAATACGACCCTTAGATACTCCCGGGATTACAGAATTCCCAAATTACCCCCGTAAGCACTAGGTAATACTAACAAGAGCGTTTAAGAGTCGTTTTGGCCATTAACATCCAACTCAGCCCCGTGTGGACGCAATATGATAAATTCACAGCTAACAAGTCCACACGACGCTACACTGGTCAAATGGGTCGGTAGCTTGTAAGTACAACGCACCAACTATTCAATAAATGCAAATGCGCGTTGTACTGACCCGTTTGAATAACCGACAACCAATTCAGCCCCAATACTTATAAAAATCATTTTCCAATAGTCCGTACATTTTCACGAGCCTATCCAAACTAAATTGGTCATCCGTTACATCATCCCTCGCGTTAAACGCAACAAAACACCATTCTAGCCAACCGAAAACAATCTTTCAAACTACAACTAGTTGACCAATCTAACGAATACCAATGAATATGAATTTAAAGTATGTTATACTAGACATACCAAGGAAGATTTAGGTGCAAAAACCTGAATCAAAATAGTCCCAAAACCTCTCTATTGGACAGCCACCCAGTTAACCTAAAACAAGTTGTTTATCGATCAATACGCGTATCATAATGATCAATTAAGGTGTAAAAGACTTGTAGGGACATAGTACTAACCTTCAATTAAAGTTTCAAGCCCTAAACTTGGCTGCAAAAAAAAAAAAGAAAAACGAGGGTGATTGGGGCTGCCTTTGGTCCGATCGGCTGAAGTGAATGGGGAGGAGGCTAGGGTTTTTATGTTTTATGTTATAATATAAAATGTTTCATCCTAGCCCCTCCAAGTTGAAAGATATGGCAACTTGAAAGAAAAGTTAAGTGATTTAACGTACCGGGATGACGAGAAGGTTTCTGAGAAATGTCGGTTAAATCCCGAGAATTATACATACCTTACATGCTTAAATCTTTAAACTGAAAATTAAAGGGCGTTACAAGCTTCCAGCCCAAATATTTAAAACATCATTTCTGAAAATGCAGAATTAGAGTTTCAAAACATTATGTTGAAGGAGAGGAATGCAGTTTTGGAAATCAGGAACAAAGCTCTTGAGACTGCCCTACAACAGGCCCGGTTAAAGATTCAAACCCTGAAGCACTATGAGGTTGAGAAGACCTCAGATGCACCAAAACAGGGGGAGAATAATAATGATGTAGGTGGCTTGAGAATGATTGAAGATCTATATGCCGGTTCAGATATTGAAGCTATAGATGCTGAAACATCAAATGCCCTTGAGATGATAAATAAAGAATATGTTGAAGGGGCACAGGAAGAGGGGGAGTCTGATAAAGAAAAGGAAACCCTAGAGCAAATTAAGAAAAGAAAATTGAAAGGAAAAGGGGTAGCACGGACAGAAGAAGATCTGCACCCTAAATTCACTCCAAGAGTAATTTCTGGAGATGAGATACTGCAGAAAGATAATGTGATTGATCCGGATATTGCTGAAGTTGAATCAGTTCAAACAGTAGTAAGAATGTTAAATCAAGAGAGAGAAAGTGTGTTGGCTGAAGAGGAAGAAGAGGAGATTGATCAAGAAGTGCTTAAAGCACTGATTGAAATGAAGAAAAAACAAGAAGAAGAAGAGAGAATGAGAAAGGAAGCTGATGAGGCAATAAGGGCTACATTGGGGGCTTTAAAAGGGACACAAACAGAAGAACAAACTCCAATTGCACAAACAGATGATGAGCCTAAGCCCACACAGCCTGAGCCAGTGCCTGAACAGTCTGAACCTGAACAACCAAAGGGGCTAGAGCTTAGTATGGTACCAGTAAATCAAGAAGAAAAAATAATAGAACTATCTGCTAGTTTAGTAGTAAAGTTGGTTATAATGAAAACTCTTACAGATATCCTGAATAAACCCGAAAGACATGATCCTGAGATTGTATCAGCTGCAAGAAAGGCTCGGAAGGAGTTTATCAATCTCAGTAGTGGTTAACAAACTGAGAACATGCCAGATCCAAGAGTTGAAGAGGTGATTGAGACTACTGAACCCATTATTCATGAAGTTGATGAAGCTCTTGATGAAGATACTCATGTTAAGGAACCAGTTATTGAAGAAATATTTAATGAAGAGCCAGTAACACAAACCACTGAACCAATAATCATGGAGGTTGTTGATGATGAACAAGTAGAAAAGACTCATGAGCAGATGGCCACTAAACCGGTTATTAGTGAGTAAGAGACTGAGGCTGAGGGGGAATTGAAAAGAAAGGAAACATCAAATTTAGAAGTCCCCATAGCCAAAAGATAAAAATCAGTCTATAAAAGAAGACAAAGCTCCAAGTTTTTGTTTAAGACTCCTAATACTCAAAATGAAGAACCAACGATTGAGGCTTTACACAACTTGGATGAACACTTGGAAGATGAAGAGGATAAGGAAAGGGAAACCAAAAATGATGAGAGAGACTGATACGGATCTAGATCTATGATGACATCATGTATTTCGTTGATTATGTATATGATTAGGTCTATTACGGTTAAGTGTGTGTACTGTGTGTGTTGAGAGAGTATTTTGGTAGAAGAACGACTAAGTAGGGATAATAATAAGAACTGGTACATTAAAGATAATGTTACATGTATATATAAGGAGATGACACATTCGTTAACTTATTCTTAACGAATGTGTCATTCGTTAAATTAAATCATACGAATGAACAACCTCATTCGTTAATACATTTAACTATAGTGAATGCCCTCATTAGTTGTCACATTCGTTAATCTGGGTTAACGAATGTGACTTACATACTATAACGAATGTAGCTGATTCGTTGCAGGGTCAGAATCACTTTACAATAGAGCGAATGGGCATATTTACCTTAATAGCTCTTACATTATCAAAAAATTATAATAATAAACTAATAAAGACCGAGACGTCCAAAACGTGTATCCACAAACTCCCCCTCGTCTCGTGCTCTTTAGTCTTTATATCTGGAAAAACTTAGTCTTCCATTTGGTGCAGCTATGAATCTTGAATGCGTAACAGACTCGAAAAACTCTCTGAAACTACATTGCAAGATCGTAGTCGCTTACGTTATCAAATCTGACTTGACTATGAAATAACACGTCGTTTTTAGACTCAGATAAGTTAACGAGTCACATCGGATCGATCACACGTAATCCTCGTGTTAGACCCGGTGCTCAATAAAATAACCGTTTCACCCTAACGGTTGTCGTAGTACCATCTATTGAACGTGGTGAACAAACTCGGAGTGAATATCTTCATCGTCTTCAGCGGCTTTAGCTGTAAGATCATCTTTCTCCAGCCAGTGCGCGGATCAATCTTGTCAATATACTTGTGTGTTGGCACTTTCGGCTTGAAGAACTTTAATCCGTGTCTGGTCTCATGTAGCAGATGATCATAGAACCACTCAGACCATTGATCTTTACCTCGATTCACAAACGGTCTGTTGGCTAGTGTTCTAACATCCCACCTCGGCATAGATTGAATATCGTGTGGGCGCTTGAAATAATAAATACCATGTTCCGACTTCACGATATATACCTTAAGCTCTGAATCAAACTACCAAGCAATCAAATCACGCTTCACATCTTTAACAGTCTTGTACTTCTTCATCTGGTATACAGACGCAAGAGCCTTGGCTAATCTGACGTCTTCTTGTTCATGATACCTAAAGGCCTCGATCATCTTGTTCATCCCTTTCACATCATGCTCAAACATACCATCTAAAGCACGTTTCCGTTTCTTTTCTTTAGCAAATTGGTGACTTGTCTCGGCTTCTCTATTCCATCTATCTCGTTCTTCTTGTAAACGTTGTTCAACTTAATCAAAGTGCTCTGTAGTAAAGAATGGAATACCTGAATCATTGTTGTTGTCTGTATAGACTCAGGATACTCCTCAGTTGTTACGTCTTCTACCTCAACTTCCTCATACTCAGGCACATTCCCACATGGAATGCCTGGATTTACATTTTCTTAAAAATCAATATCAACCTCCAGAGTTTTCCCAAGTTCCTCAACCTCCTCTTCATTCAGATCCAGAAGCAGGGCAATTTGTTCTTTAGTCAATGAGTTATCAACAAACTCACCCTCTTCGATCTCATCAACATTCACCATACTATACACGATACCATCCATACCCACAAACAAAAGCATATTAGCCGGAATAACGTCAATCGGTTTGGCTCTTGTATAGTCCTTGTATGGCACAATCTGTAGGTTACTTCCTTCACTACCGCCACAACTAGTACTAGTATCAGCGTTATTACCTGCCGATGGTGCAGAATTACCACCCGGTTGCTGATCAACACCACCTGTTCCATCCTGATCATCTTCATCATTCTTTAACTTCTTCAACTCATCATCTTTGCATGTGAGCTGAAGGATGATCTCGTTTTGCTTATCAAGTCTCTCCCCCTGAGCAGCAACAAGGGCACTAAGTTCCCTATTTTCTCGTTGAACGAACTAAATATGTCGATACATATTCCTCTATGCTAGCTCATGAGCAGCTCTGTCTGCTTGCATCTGTGTTTGTTGAAGATGCAACAAATTTATCATGTGAAACCATTGAGCTTGAGGAGACATTCCATAAAAATTAGGATGAACCGGTTGCATTAGACCCTGAGGACGATTAAATTCCATGAAAGAATGCTCAAGTCTTTGCAACTGTGTAGGAGTAACTGGTGTAGCAGGAGTAGTCGACTGTGGACCCGGCATGCGTGCTAGTACAGTCTTCAATACGTCTCCAAACTACTGATCCGATATAGATGTCGTCACTAGAGTCATAGTCGAAGGTACTGGAGAAATAGGCATATGCACTGGAGTTGGAGATCGAGTCACAACAGGATCAGGAGATCTCAGGATACTCTGAGGTATTGGAGAAGTAAGAATAGGAGCCGAAATAGATACCGGTGGAGTCAATCTTTCAAAAGGTTGTATCGGAATCTCAATACCAGACCCATGTCGCACCCTTTGCTTCTTCGGTTTCTCCCCCTTTTCCACCATAGGTTCTTTGCCTTTACGCTTACATTTCTGCTAATAAGTTAACTCAGCACGTGGTCCTGGACCACCAACTCCACCATCATCACCACCATTTTCTCCATCACTGCCACCCTCACGCTCAGAATCCGAATTACATGAGCCCAACGATCATTGGATGGCTCATGATAATCTATATTTGCAACATGACCAATCAAACGCTTATACCTTGGTCGATCTTGAATAATTTGACCACGATAAGATATTAGACGTCTCATAGTCTCAGCATTCATATGCTCCAGCTTCAAAACATCGTCTGGATCTTTAACCAAAGCCGGTTGGAGATCATTAATCATCAGCTGCAGAAATCTCGGATACATTAAGAATTTATGACGGCTAGTGATATTCTCCTTCAATTTATAAAAAACCAATTCAGAGAAATTGAATGGTTTGTTTAACACGAAGGCAACAAAGGCAGATTGCAGCCTTACTCGACACTCATCAAAACCTCCTTTATGCCCACCGAGACAATGTATCAACACATGAAGCAAATACTTGTACTACTCGCACATTTTTGCTTTGTTATACATCGACTTGCCCAAATCACCATTGTATCTAACCCGTCCGAACAACCCACGAATCAAACTCTTGTCAAACTCACATCTACCATCCACTGTATCCACGAACCCCAAAACATCTCGAATAACCCTCACATCAATCACAACACGTTTCTCCCGAATAACTGCTTTGATCTGGTTCTCAGCCTCGTTAAAACAAGAAGTATCCCAAAATGCTCGTATAATGCTTTAGTAAAACAAAGTCTGGGTCGAAATAGCCCTGTAGATCCTGGAACGTATTAAAAAGTTGATCATTCCTCCAAAAATAGGTGAATCTTCAAAGTTCGTCTTTAGGAAGGCACAGATGTTATGGCTTTTGTTACACGACAATAGAACTGGAGCTTGATCTGGTTCAGCTTGATCCTCAGGTTGTTGCTCTGGATTAGCCTCTGGATTTTGCTCGGGAGCAGGATTTTGAATAATCTCGTCAGCCATTTATGTTTAAACAATAATAAATATTAGTAAAATATTCAAGAATATTATACTGATTAACGAATAAGCATCTCAGTCGTTATATTATACGAATGAGACATTTGTGATACAATTAAAGGCTTACATTCGTTACTTATAACGAATCATACTTATACGTTAAGATATTCGTTATAATAACGAGTCAATGCTTATTACTTTAACGAATCCACTCTGATTCGTCATCCTTATTCGTTATAAGTTTAACCACCCATTCGCTATCTTAGCGAACCAGATAGTCATTCGTTAACTATCAACGAATCTGATATGATCATTCGTTAGACAACTAACGAATCTAATCAATCATTCGTTATATGAATAATGAATCAGAGTTAATAAACCATTTGACTATAAAAATACAACAATCAAATTAATTTTGACTAATTACAGTCAAAGACGATGAATATCATCGTTGTGTCCATTTATTTCCCATCATGTTTCACAATTAATCTCAATGATGATGGTCGGAAAACGGTTTAATGTATTAACCAATGATCATCGATGTTTATTTTTATCAACATAAGAGTTTTAAATGGTTAATTATTTGTTTTACAACCCTTCAACAGATCACTCAGTTAATCCTCAAAAACCCTACGAATCTTCCATAAAAATCATATCATGGAAATGGCCATTACCTGAATAACAAGAATATGTAAAGCATTTGAGATAATAAGCAGGTAACAGGCGAATGAAAAATTTGAGATAATAAGCAGGAAAAATTTTGCAAGAATTCGGTTAGGATGGCAATGAAATAGGAAACAGGCGAATGAAGGGTCATTCGTTTGGCATTGGGATTATAAACCCCAATAATTTCACCCGCATCGAGGTCATTCTTTCAAATTTGAACTAAGAATGGCCTCATTCGTTAACTTAAAGAACCTCATTTGTTATCTTTATAACGAATCTGATCCTCTACGTTAACTTAAAAACTGGTTCGTTCAAGACTTCAAACGAATAAGACTCACATTCATTTACAAATCAATGAATGATGTCATATTGGTTAACTTTATAACGAATCACCTTGTCATTTGTCAAAATCTTAGCGAATGATACATTATCAATCCATTCCATTCGCTAACAGTTTACACGAATGTCTTCCATTCGTTACGCACAACGGAAGCGAAAGTCATTATAACAAATGGCTTGACATTCTTTAAACCAAAGTTAACGAATCACCAAATATCCTTAGCGAATGAGACAAAATGTCATTAAGGATTTAAATAATCATTAAAACCAATTAGGGTTTCAATAATGAATAAATATTCAATTAAAAACCAATTAGGTTTAGAATTGTATACTTTAAAATACCCGATCAACCAATAGATCGGTAATGTTTAAATTAAATGGATTTTTACATTAAAAACCAACTGATACCAGTTGTGAATACGTTAAGCACGATTAAATTAAAAAGTTTAGGGTAACAAACCTTTTCTTTTTGTTTTGAATTATTTGCCAGCTCGGTAAATCGAAAATAAAGCTGGAAAAGTAAAATGTTTTTGAATTTGGAAAATTTTTTTAAAAAAAAATGAAATGCAGTAAATGTAAAACAGAAACTAACTAACATCTACCAAAGCAGTACATATTTTTGTGAATTTGATCAGGGAATCATATTGATCAAAATTTCCGTCCATCACAGTTTCATTTTCAGCTTTTATTATGACTGGGTTAAGTCGATTATTGGTATTGTTGTCCACCTAAATCTTCTAACAAATTTTTCAGAACTTTCGGTGATATTTCTTAATTGGTTCAATTAAGCACAAATATAAAAAATAATTAGTTCAAATCTTGATTCAAGCGTAATTAGATTTTCTCCAAATCACCCCAACTTGACTTAAACCTTTGAACCAATTTGATGTAAAATGATTATATTTAAGCAATCATAGTCCGTAATTCTGGTCACCATCTGATGAACTCTTCTTATTCTGATCATTTCTATATGAATTATTTCCCGAAGTTCTCTCAGAATTGGGAGGAACCAAATATTCCTTCCTCGGTTTATCACACTCTTTTGCGAAATGGCCGAAATCTCCACAATTATAACACTTGACCTTCAGTTTGTCAAACCCAACTTGCTTGTTCAAGGTCGGTAGATCATTTCCTATCCGTTGCATGAATCTTTTCACCTTCTTGACAATCATTGCTGTGCTCCACTTAAGATCCATCAACTCAAGATCATCTGGATTAATTTTGTCATAATCTTCATCAGTGAATTCACTTGTAGCAATATTACTCCCAACGAGTTGTTAGTAAGATGTTATGAACGCACAAACAAAAGCGAATTGCTGCTCAGCTTCTTGAAGATTTACATTAAGCAACAAAGTTGAAGAACTTGCACTTGACCCAAAATTAACACCCGATGCCATGAAGTATGCTTTAGGAGAACCATTACCATTATTACCATTAGCAGACTCTTCTGGCGTTGTCCGTGTGAAGAATGCAGTGATTGTGACTGAGCTTGAAGAATTATTAGCAGGTAATGAACCACCATACATAGAAGGGTTTTGATTCTGATTATCCTTCAATGATATTTGACATTTCAAGTCAATTTCTCTTTCTTCAATCTTGTTAATGAATTGCTCAACAGTGAGTTGATCATTTCTAAAATAACCATTCTCCTTTAAAACCAATAAAAAGTAGAATACGAAGGTGGTAATGCATTCTTCAAGGTGTCAATCTTATCTGACTCAGTCGGTTCCAGATTCACAGTAGTCATCTTCACAACCAGATGAAAAAATCGACTTATCATCTCGTCCACTGTCTCGTTTTTCAGCAACGTAAAATTTCGAAATTGAAATTTCACAAGAGTCTTTTTACTCTCGAGTGTATTTCCCAAGCTTCTAGTCTTCAAGGTTGTAAATAGAGACGCACAAGTCTTGATAGTGCTATACTTGTGAAAGATTTTCTCGAGCGATGCCATTGTGAGAGTAGAATAAGCTTTGGTCTCAATCTCATAATCTTTAATCTCTTGGGCCTCATAATGCTTATGATCCTTTGGAGTCCAACCCAGTGTATCACTCCCTACAAGAGGTGCCTTGTATACTTCATCTAGAAAACGAACACTGCTTGGATGTACCGAACCCAAATGAGCATGAAACCTCAGTTCCTAACTGACAAAATTAGACAGTTTCAGAAGTTTTGGAAATTTGTTGTGAGTACCAATTTCGTTGTCCAATGATAGCATCTGTTGCATATGGCATTTTGAGAAGTCATATTATCACAAATTTGAAAAGTCAAGGACTAAACTTGTCAATTTTAAAGATTATGGTTACTGTTCAAACGAATGAGAGAACAATAACAAATGTGATTGCTCTAAAGAAAGAGAAAGCAACGAATGTGGAAAAGATAATGAATAAGATGGGAAAGAGTAACGAATGAATAGCGAATGGAAGTCTTAACGAATGGAAGTTGATGAATGAGAAATTGAACAAATGTGGTCAACAAATGGCATTTGTAAAGCACGAATGTGAAAGCGAATATGATTAATTGAACGAATTAGATGTAACAAATCAGATTGAACGAATGATCAGTTACATATAACCAATAAACTGTTAACGAAACAATCTTCAACCAGTAATGAATCAGTCGTCATATCTTCAAACATGCCGATCATAGTCTAAACTAGTCCGAAATCATAAAACCTAGATCAATATGCTCGTAATTCAAATAAGAACCTCACTGTACAGGTCCGTAATCACAAACATCAACCTTGTAACACCCGTTAAACTTCCGGTTTAATGATTTAGCGCGTGTAAAGTATGTATAACTCTCGGGACTTAACCGACGTTTCTCGGAAGCCTTTACGTCATCCCGATACGTAAAAGAACCTAACTTTTCCTTCCATTTTGTCTTACACTTCAATCTGGTGGGATTAGAGTGTAATATATTATGTTATAACATAAACTAAAGATGCATTGGCAGCACATCAGTGGGTGAGAGAGATGGAGACCGTTCTGAGGGTTAGTAAGTGAAAGGGGGGATGACATGGTGACTTATGCTACTACCTTGTTTCGTTCTGAGGCACTATGTTGGTGGGATAACTTGGCGCAAGCTATGGGTGATCGTTCGATTAGGAGGATGACGTGGGATGAGTTGAAGAAATTGGTTCTCGATCAGTTTTATCCTCCTTATGAATTGGATAAGATAGAATAGGAATTCTTAACCTTGGAGCTTGGTACTATGTCGCATCGGGAGTATACCACCAAGTTTAACAAGATGGCTCGTTTATGTCCCGATTTGGTTACTCCCGAAGCTAAGTGGATTAAGAAGTACGTGGAGGGGCTTCCGGTAGATATTCGTAGGGGTGTGTTGACTACCGACATGAACTCTTTTCACTCGGTGGTCACTCTAGAAGGTATGCTGTATGATCAAAGGGAGAAGTTACCGCCGACTGAGAATAGGAAGGCATGGAACTCAAATTCATACGGTAAGCGGCCCGGGGGAAGCAATTTTAATTCGTTTGAGAAAAGGGTAAAGACTGAGACTTTAGAGTTTAAAAGGGATGCGGCATTCGGTAATTGCAAGAAGTGCGAGAAGCCGCACAAGGGGGAATGTAGGATTGGGTCTGGCACCTGTTTTCGTTGTGATAAGGTAGGACACCCCCGCTTCGAGTGTCCAACATTGACATGTTTCCGCTGTAAGGGTTCGCGTCACTTGGCATCAAACTGTCCTTCCAGTAAGGCGTGGGGGGTCCCGGCAGGGGACTTCCTCGAGGGGGAAGATGGATGAGAAGCCGAAGGCCAGGGCGAGGGCCTTCAACATCTCCAAGAAGGAAGCGAAGGAGGATGCGGATGTCGTTTAAGGTATTTTTCCGTATTTTGCTTTCATCCCACCGTTATAATTTCTTATTCCTTTGAAATCGTATGTGTTGATCGTGTAGCTAAGTAGTAGTATAATATTGTCCTAGGTACCTTTCTACTTGATGAATTACAGGCGTCAGTCTTATTTGATTCGGGCGCCAGTAGAAGTTTTGTGTCTACCGCTTTCTGTTCCTCGTTGAATAAATCACCCGAGCGTGTAGTAAATGTGTTTGAGGTTGAGGTCGTCGTAGGTAAATCCGTGTCCCGTGTCTAGGGCTATTCAGGGTTGTTCCATCGAGTTGTCTGAGTATAGATTTCCGGTGCAGTTGTACTTGATGCTGCTTGGCTGTTTCGATGTGGTTCTTGGGATGGATTGGCTCGCGAATGTTGATGCGCAGATCATTTGTGGTCAGAAACTCGTTCGTCTAAGGGCCCCGGATGGGACCTCAAATCACGGTCTTCGGTGATCGGAATGTTGCGACGCCACATATTATATCCATGCTTAAGGCGGGAAAGTTGATGCAGCGGGGGTGCGGGGCGTATCTGGCGTATGCCATAAACGTAAATACCAAGGTGGCTACCTTCGGTGATGTTCGTATTGTTTGGGATTTCCCGGATGTATTTCCATATGATTTGTCAGATGTGCCGCCGGATCGCGAGGTCAAGTTCCAGATAGACCTTGTACCGCGCGCCAAACCCGTTGCCCGAGCTCCCTAGCGCCGAATGAAATGAAGGAGCTTATGGCTCAGTTTGAAGACTTGCTCGATAAGGGCTTTATTCGACCAAGCATCTCACCTTGGGGTGCCCCGGTCCTATTCGTTAAAAAGAAGGACGGTAGCATGCGGATGTGCATTGACTATCGTGAATTAAACAAGCTCACTATTAAAAATCGGTACCCTCTTCCAAGGATCGATGATTTATTTGATCAGCTCCAAGGAGCTAGTTGGTTCCCGAAGATCGACCTTAGGTCCGGGTATCATCAGTTGTAGATTCGGGAAGAAGATATTCCTAAGACTGCCTTCCGCACTCGTTATGGGCATTATGAATTTCTCGTGATATCTTTCGGTTTGACTAACGCACCAGCTGCGTTCATGGATCTTATGAACCGGGTGTGTAGGCCAATGCTCGATCGTTCGGTTATTGTGTTCATCGACGACATTCATGTGTACTCTAAAAGTGAATCCGATCACGCCGGTCATCTCAGGGAAGTGTTGAAGGCTCTGCGGAAGAACGAACTGTATGCGAAATTTTCTAAGTGTGCCTTCTGGTTGCGTGAGGTTCAGTTCTTGGGTCATGTTATTAACCCGAGCGGTATTCTGGTTGACCCTGCAAAAGTAGAAGCTGTGAATGAATGGGAGTCTCCTAAGTCTCCATCTGAAATCTGTAGCTTTCTGGGTTTGGCGGGGTATTACCGCCGCTTTATCCCCGATTTTTCGAAAACTGCTTCTTCACTGACCATGTTGACTTAGAAGAGTGTTAAGTTCGTTTGGGGTACTGAGCAGGAGGAGGCTTTTCTCGAGTTGAAGAACAGGTTGACGCATGCCCCGATTTTAGCTCTACACGATGGCACCGAAGATCTGGTGGTTTATTCTGATGCCTCTTATCAGGGGCTTGGTTGTGTTTTGATGCAGCGAGGCCGAGTCATCGCTTATGCCTCACGGCAGTTGAAGCCTCATGAGGCGAATTATCCTACACACGATTTAGAGCTGGCGGCGGTTGTGTTTGCGCTTAAGTTGTGGAGGCATTATTTGTACGGTGTTCCTTGCGTTATTTATACCGATCATAAGAGCTTAAAGTATTTTTTCGAGCAAAAGGATCTGAATATGCGACTGCGTCGATGGTTGGAGTTGATTAAGGACTACGATCTGGAGATCATGTACCATCCAGGTAAGGCTAACATAGTGGCCGACGCGTTAAGCCGGATGGAGAGACCAAAACCTATTCGTGTGAAATCCTACCAGCTTATTCTCAAACCCGACATTTTGAAAGAAATAGCCAACGTCCAGAATGAAGCGTTACAGGTGGAATGGATTATGTCAGAGCATATGTGGGGTCAGGAAAAGTTGTTGGAAGACGTAAGTGATGGCGTGAAGTATAAGGATGGGCGTTTATGGGTACCAAGGTATGGAGATTTCAGAGGTAAAATTTTAGATAAGGCGCATAAGTCGCGCTATTCCATTCATCCGGGCGCGACCAAGATCTACCAAGACATGAAAAAGAATTATTGGTGGCCTGCGATGAAGTTTGAGGTGGCTCAGTATATAAGTAAGTGTTTGACATGCCTGCAGGTTAAGGCCGAGCATCAGAATCCGTTTGGGAAACTTCAGCCGTTGGAAATACCTTAGTGGAAATGGGAGCATCTTACCATGGATTTCGTGACTAAACTGCCTCGTACTCCTAGGGGTAACTATGACACCATTTGGGTAATCGTGGATAGACTGACCAAGAGCGCTCACTTCTTGCCGATTCGAGAGACTTTTAATTCTGAGAGGCGTTTGAGGAATAAGGTGGTTAGACAGGTGAAGGTGCAGTGGAGGCACTGTAGGGGTTCCGAGGCTACTTGGGAATCTGAAGATGAAATGGTGAGACTGTATCCGCAATTGTTCCTGTCGCCTCGGGATTCGGGGACGAATCCCACTGTAAGGGGGTGGACTTGTAACACCAGTCAAACTTCCAGTTTAATGATTTAGCACGTGTAAAGTATGTATAACTCTCGGGACTTAACCGACATTTCTCGGAAGCCTTTACGTCATCCCGGTACGTTAAAGAACCTAACTTTTCCTTCCATTTTGCCTTATACTTCAATCTGGAGGGATTAGAGTGTAATATATTGTGTTATAACATAAACTAACCATAGCCCCCCCCCCCCATTGTTGCGATCGCCAGAAAGTGCAGACCCACGACCCACGATTTTCTTTTTTTGCAGCCAACTCTAAGCCTTAGAACTTCAATTCAAGGTATGTACTACGATTCCCCAAGTCTTTTACACGTTAATTGATCCTTATATTGCGCGTATTGATCGAAAAACGTCTTGTTGTAGGCTAACCGGGTGGCTGCCGAATTGAGCTTTTTCGGAGCTGTTTTGAGTGAGGTTTTCACATCAAAATCCCACTAGGTATGACATGTACATCATATTATAATTTCATGGCCAATGGAGGTGTTTAGGTCGGTTAATCGATTTTAGTTCGAAAACTAGGGTTTACCGGGTGTAGGATTGACAATTGTTGAGTTTGATGCGTTAATTGATCTGATGACCGACCGAATCAGTGTGTACAGCCCTAGGGGGTTTAAGGGCTATGGAAAAATTAATTTTTTGATGCTCGGGGCTGTTTTGGTTAGTGCTTCATTAATCGAGTCGGCGATGCGCGAATTTTTGCTTAAATGTTAAAGTGAGTGTTGTAAAAAGGAACCGTCAACCCTATCAACTCGGGTGACATAATCATGATGAATGAAAAGATTAAAATGGGAATTTGGACCATTTGGGGCTGATTCTTTTATTACACGCGTATTCGACTCGATTTGATTAGCCTTGGGCCAAGTGTTGGGCCTTGGGCCAAAGTGTTGGGTTTGAACGGCCCATTAGGCAAGAGTGTTCTTACAGTCTAGTTTAGTAACGCGTTGTGTATAATTTACAGGCCCTTGCTTGTGTGCACATAGAGATTTCCTAGCTCGTTTCAAGTGTTCGATTGATTTCAGGTGAGTTCATGATGCCCCCTTTTTAACTCTTTTTAAATTTTGGGCTAGCATGCACACCTAAGTGTTTTCTTACATGATGAAATGTTTTAAACGATTTTATATAGGCTTGCTAGTATATGGTAGGCCTTGGGATGTTAAATATATATATATATACACACACACATTATTTCTTGGCCTATATTTGGCGATGTTGTAGTCGTTTCGACTACTGATGTTGCATATGCGTACTTTGTGTTTGCATGCGTTGATATTACCTGTTTGGGTTGTACGTTTGCTCGACCCTGATGTTATACGTGGATGTTATATATATATATATATATATATATATATATTGTTATATATATTGTGATGTACTTGAATGGATGTTTATATATACACTTTGTATATGTATGTATGTGAATGTTTAGTTTTCGGTAGTGATGATTTAATGGATGCACTCTGTTATTTTTAAACTTTTGGTATGACTATCATAATTGTTACTACTGATATTATTTACTTAAAACTTGAATTCACTCAGCTCAAGCTGACTTTATGTGCATGTTAGTGTGAGTTTCAGTTTAGGAAGATGATGCCTTATCGCTTGGACGTGCACGAAGCTAGTTCGAAGGAAGAATGTAATTTGAACAATTGTATTTTAAATGGTTTTAAGAATTATATTTAAAATTGATTTTGGGGCAAAATTCCCGGGTTTTAGGGAACTTACTTCAAAATTTATGTTTTCCGCTGAATTTACACCCTGAGATGTTTGTTTTAATTGAAGAAACCGTTTCAAGTTTAAATATTTTCATAAGTGTTTTGTATGAATACCAACTGTGGGGTTCCGAGGGTTCGGGGCCTTACAAACCTATACACTCAATTAACCATTTCATCGAACACTCATTTACCGCCATTAACATCAAAATCAAACTCTATCAACTCAAACCAATTCACTTATCCAATTCAATTTCAATTTCCTTAAGTCTTCATCTAATTACAATTATCTCAGTTCAATTACAGTTAATATAAAGCTCTGTTTTAACAAAACTTAATCAAACACAGTTCATATCAACTCAAACTGAAATTGACTCAATACGTGATGAGTAAATACGATTACACAACGAATTAACATGAAGATCAGATCAGTTGGCTCTGATACCACTTGAGAGAGACTGATACGGATCTAGATCATTGATGACATCATGTATTTCGTTGATTATGTATACGATTAAGTCGATTAACGTTATATGTGTGTATTGTTTGTGTTGAGAGAGTATTTTGGCAGAGTAACGACTCGGTAGGGATAATAATAAGAACTGTTACATTAAAGATAATGTTATAGATTTATATAGGGAGATGATAAATTCATTAACTTATCCTTAAAGAATGTGTCATTCGTTAAATTAAATCATACGAATGAACAACCTCATTCGTTAATACATTTAACTATAGCGAATGCCCTCATTCGTTGCTACATTCGTTAATCTGGGTTAACGAATGTGGCTTACATACTATAACAAATGTAGCTAATTCGTTACAGGGTAACGAATCGCTTTACAATAGAACGAATGGGCATATTTACATTATTAGCCCTTATATTATCATAGAATTATAATAATAAACTAATAAAGATCGAGACGTCCAAAACGTGTATCAACAAATGATGACAAAGAAAAGGAAGACAGAGCCTACCTCTTAAGCCTCAAGTATGATGAAAAATATCTTCAAAGACTGTCAAAGGAAAATGTGATGCAAGAGGCTGAAGGCTGGAGGAGGAGACAATCAAAAAGGGAATTCCTGATACAGGCTGGACAGAAGCCTACCTTCTTAAATCTACAATCTTTGATTCAATTGACAGAATATACAAAAATGCTCTTGTAGATGACATTGCAAACTTTGTCGAAAAGGTAAGCAAGAAGAAGGAAACAAGTGTTGGTACAGAGTATGAGTCAGTAAAAGCCAAGCACAAGGACAACAAATTTCTTCTATTACATGGCTACGACTACAACTCATTGATCAATCTAACTCTTGATGAACTGAAGAGGAAAGTACGGCTGGTTAAAGATTCTCACAAGGATCAAAAGAGTATTGCTGACAATAAAAGGGAAAGAAAACTGAAATTGCAATTGCAAAAGGAAAAGGAAGAGGCTGAGATGAGAGAAGCAGAAGCAAGGGAGTGGTTTAAAGATCCCAAATGGGTGCAAACTTTGAAAGAGTTAGTGATGGACAAAGGCATGACAGAGATTGAATTTGATAATATGCCTCATGCTCAACTACTTAATATTTATCACAGAGAACAAAGGCTTTTTCTAGGAACAGAAAGAAGACTTCAGGAAGCCAAGCTGAAGAAACAAGAAGAAGAAAAGGCATACATGATAAGCATACTCTGCAAAAGAGGTGCAAATGTAGGAAGGCTGATGTTGCAGAACTATGAAACCATCATGCAATGGCTTGGAGAGTCTGAAATTGAAGAGCCAAAGAAGAATAAACCAGTCAGTACAAACAGAACACCAATAAGGTTTGAGATTATGAGGCCTGAAACACCAAGGAGAGAAATGACCTCTCAAAATTCATCAAAGAAATGACCTATCAAAATTCATCAAAGAACAATATGAGAAGGGGTTCCCATTTCTCAAACAAAAGAGGAGAGAAGTACACAGCCAAGCTCGGAAATAGAGGAGACGAAAAAGAATTAATGAAGTTCACACTTTAGAACTCTCTCTATGGGACTCAAAGAAGAGGAAAACTCATCAGGCAAGCAGCTCAAGTGGTAAAAGAAGAACGTTGAGGGAGTGCTTAGCCATGAGAAAGGAGATGCTTGAGCCAAACTCCCATGTGCAACAAAATTGAAGGATTGCTTATCTCACTTATAACAGACAAAATGATTCAGTATCCTTGAGAAATGGATGATGAAGACCTTCGATTCATACATCCTCAAGATCTTCAAGACATTGTGGATGCAGAGTTTCCTCTTGATTCTCTTGATGTAGTGGAGCTTGACATGATCAAACAAAAGGTTGTCCTTGTTAAACTCCAGAAAGGAAAATCTATTGAAAAGAGCCAAAGGAGAAGATAGTAGAATGAAGCCAAATGATGATCATCTTATTTCTGTTTTATTTTTGTATCTTGTTTTATGATTTGTAATTCGATATGTAAAAATTTGTTATGTAATTCCCAAGTGGCGGAATTCCCTTTTGTAATGAAATGACACTTTATGATTAAATTGATTATCTTTAGAAGTTTGATACATGTGTAACTGTTTGCAGGTGTGTTTTGGTACATCTGAGCTTGTTCCAATCTAGGGAGAGATTGTTGAGTCGGATATTTGATAAGAAAGATTGGAATCTTCTCAACCTCCTCTGGAAATCGACTATATATGGACTTTGATCAAGCTTGGACTATCGAGCATGGTTTACTACCTCGAGCATGGTCTTCAAAACCATTTGTGGTGAATTCTTCTATGTGTTAAGGCTTTGAGCAAGCCACAAATCAACAATCAAGAGTGTTCTTCTATCGAGTATGGATTGCCAATCAAGCAAACAACTTGATCGTTCAAGTTTTAACCATGTGATTCGAGAACAGGATGTCCGAGCACATGGTGACAAGCATGGATGCAATAAGAATATGTCATATGTTCCAAGCATGGACTTTGAGCATGGTTCAGTCCCCCGAGCAAGATTTACATCTGAGCATGCTAAAGACTGTTTAATATGTCTCAAGTCGAGATTGAAGGCATCAAAAAGAATGGGCTTGCTCAATGGACTAGTTCGAGCAAAGCATGGATTGGTCAAGAAGAATGAAGCCTGCTGGAGGAGAATATTTTCTATGAAAATATTCTAAGTAAAGTATGCTCGAAGAAACTCATCGAGCATACCTTGCATACTGAGTCTGCTTGAGCAAGATACATATCATGCTCAAAGACTCTTACACTTGTATTTGTTTTTGTCTTTCATTATGTAATGATTAGGGATTCTAGAAGGAATGTCAGGGTCTATATATAGCATCCTAGGATTCCATTTAAGCACGACTCTGGCAACGCACGTAATACGAGGGACAAACATTCCAGAGAATATTCTCTTTGTTTCCTCGTACCGCTACCGCTGTCACGAAACCCTAGACATTCCATTTACTGTTTCATTGAATGATACATTTAATACAGTAAATCTTTGTCTTTGAATCTATTCTTACTGAATATTATTTTATTGTTTTGTTTGTCATTATATCACACCTTCGTTCCCATTCATTGAATTTCCTAATCCCGCCGGGATATTCGATAGGCCTTTGGGTGATTAGATCTGTGTGTTCTTGTCAACCTTCTTAGGTTTACACCAGATTAATGGTCCTGACGGTTTCTCACTCGGTTAACTAAACCATACCTTGTTAAAATTTTAAAATAGATTTCATAAAATCTTTTCGTATATACATATATATACTTTGGTATTTACATTTCAAATGGTAAAACTTATAGATTTCATTTAATAATCAAATATGATTTTCTTTCTATTACTATAGTAATTAATAAAAGGGAATGCTCATTTAAACACTTCATGTCCTGTAAACCATTAGACTTTAAAGGTACTGAAGGGCTGAATAGGTTGTTAAAATGGATTGAGAAGGCAGAATCTGTTATTAACATCAATAATTGTCCACCCGATTGCATCGTCAAGTATGTTACCTGTACATTTGTTGACCGTGCTCTGATGTGGTTGAATACCCCCATACAAATTAAAGGACATAATGCGGTCAATCGCATGACTTGGGCAGAACTCAAAACGCTTATGTTGGAGCATGTTTGCCCAAAGAACGAAATTCAAAAATTAGAACATGAACTCTAGAGTTTGGAGATGAAAGGGGGTCATCTAGGATACACAAACCCCTTCAATGAACTTGCTCGCCTAGTTCCATGGTTGGTAACTCCATAAGACAAATGCATTAAACGTTATATTTGGGGTTTAGCCCCAGAAGTAAGGAGTTTGGTAAATTCTGTTGGTCACGTATCTTTTGAGAATGTGGTGCATCAAGCCGGCATTGTAACGTTTTATATGGTGAGGAGTGGTGTGTTAAGAATGGCCCGGGAATCATCAGGGACAAAACAAACTGATTTTGGGATGTGACCACAAGGAAGGCAACCGAGTAAACGTGCACACCCGACATTACAAAATAACGTCGTGAGCAGTTCTGATGTGAAACAAGACAGGTATAAGAGACCCTAGACAAAATGTGATATGTGTAATTTTCATCATTTGGGTGAATGCAGACCATTGGTGAGTCAGAAGTGTGGAAGGACTGGGCACAATGCCCCTAATTGCAGAATCGGTATGGAGATTATAAACCGACCAACTCAAACAACCCAAATTCGTCGTCCACAACCACCTAGACCTCAATCAATTTCCCAACAAGCCATTCAACAAACCCCAACTGTAGTGAACCGCCAAGCTTATTTTGAATGTGGTAGCACGGAACATTTTAGAAGGAACCGCCCTAAGCTGAATCAAGGAGCCATTGCAAGAAAGAACCAAGCATCGACTTGCAGTGCGCCTAGAGGACGCGCTTTTGTAATTGGGTCAAGAGAAGTACGACACGACCCAAATGTAGTAACAGGTACATTCGTAGTTTGCAGTCAGTACGCTTCAGTATTATTTCATACGGGTGCCGATAAATGTTTTGTTCCCATTAACTTTTTATCCGTGGAAAATATGCCGGGTAGTGAAATAATATATCCCTATGCTATAGAGAACTCGCTAATGGTAAATCTCTATCTTAACCAAATAGTCTGAAACTGTCCTGTTATCCTAAACCACCACCCATTCCTTATTGACCTACTCCCGGCAGACTTAGGAAATTTCAATGTAATTGCCGGTATTGATTTGTTAGCTAAGTATAAGGGGTAAATCGTTTGTAATGACAAGATAGTTTGAATTCCTTTTGTCAGTACCGTGAATCGGGTGAAACCTCTAAAGGTTGACAAGAACACACCGACTCTGCTAAACCAAAGGCCCATTGAATATCCTGATGGAATCAGGATATCCAACAATTGGGAATGAAGGAGCGAAAGTATCACAGACACGAAACGTAAATGAATGATCAGTAAGAACGATTTCAAGACAAAGATTCACTGCATTTATTATATCATTTAATACAACAGTGAAAGGAATGTCCAGGATTTCGTGTATGACAGCAGCGGAGATTGTACGAGAAAACAAAGAGAATATTCTTTTTAATGTTTTTCGTATTCAGTGCGTGCCAGCCTGTATTCCGTCTGGAAATCCGTGTCCTAAAAGGTATCCTAGGACCCCTATTTATAGACCCTAACATTCCTTCTAGAAGTTCAAAATCATTACATAATGAAACTTAAAATAATACAAGTGTTGAGTCCTCGAGCAAGGTAACTATCTTACTCGAGCATACTCACTATGCTAGGTATGCTCGATGAAAGTCTTCGAGCATATTTTACTTAAAATATATTCTCTTTCGGAGAATATATTCTCCTCTAGTAAGCTTCTTTCTTCTTGACTTGCCCATGCTTTACTATAACTTGTCCATTGAGCTAGCTCATTCTTCTTGATGTCTTCAGTTATACTTATTCAGCAATCTTTAGCATTCCTCGGATGTAAATCTTGCTCGGAACTGAACTGTGCTCGAGTCCTTGCTTTGATCACATGACATCTTCTTATTGCATCCATGCTTGTCCCCATGTGCTCGTAACACTTGGTTACAACTTGTATGATCAAGCTGTTTGCTTGATTGGCAATCCATGCTCGATAGAAGAATACTCTTGCTCATTGAAGAGTAGCTTGCTAGAAGCCTTAACACTTAGAAGAATTAACCATTTAGGCTCAGAAGACCTTGCTCGAGGTAGAAAACCATGTTCGATCATCTATGCTTGCTCGAAGTCCATACTTAGCCATTTTCTGAGGAGGTTGAGAAGATTCCAATCTTCCTTATCAAAAATCCGACTCAACAATTTCCCCCTAGATTGGAACAAGCTCAGATGCACCAAAACAAACCTGCATAGAGTTACACATGTATCAGACATATAATATATATCATTCAAGAGCACGTCATTTCATTACATAATTAGGAATTTTGCCTCTTTGGCATTACAAATTTAAGTTTTCATTCATCTCATAAAATTTACAAAGATAAATAGAAACAAAAAAAAAATTGTCAGTTTGCTCCAATATTTTATCTTCTTTCTCTGCTCCTAGCATCAGATCTTTCCTTTAGTCTCTTGACATATGCAGCCCTTTGTTTGAGCATGTAGAGCTCTGAGGAATCGGAGGCATCACTTGGAAATCTTGCATTAATTAGATCTTGTAAGTCTTGTAGATGCATGAATTTCAGATCTTCATCATGTCTTATCACCGCAATTGGTATTCCAGACTCATTTCTCAAGGTAGTGGAATCATCGTGTTGATTATAGGCTATGTATGTGATTCTTCTGAATTGTTGTACCTCTGAGTTTGGTTCCTGCATAACTTTTTTCATAGCCAAGCACTCTTTCAAGTTCTTCCTTTTGTGGTGTGAGCTGCTTGCTTGAGTTCTTTGTTTTTACAAGTCAAAGAGGGAAAGCTCAGATGTGTGTACCTCATTTATCCTCTTATTCCTCTTTTCCCTCTCAGTTTGACTTTTAATTTCTCTTTTCTTCTGCATCAGGAATGGGAATCCTCTTTCAGCTTGTTCTTTTAAGAATTTAGAGAGATCATTCCTTTGTTGACCAGATGGCTGACTTCTGATTTGATTGTCATACAAGATCAGTTCAGCCATCCTGGTTAATCGTTCCTTTGTAAAGTTTCTCAAATCATCCCTAAAGATGATGAGATGTTCTTCCTGATCTTCATTCACAGCCCTTAAGGCCATTGATCTTTTGTCGAAATAGAGATGTGTGGGCAAGTTTAAGTTCCTTGGTGGCACAGGCCTCACACTCTCAAACCTTTAAGTTCTGCTCATGCTCCCTGACTGAGTAGTCTTTGGTGTTTCGAGCCCCTCTTCAACATACCATCTTCTTATTGTTTCATATGTTGCACCAGTAGCTTTGACATTCGCACTCCCTTTTTGTGCAGAGCACTCATCATTTCAGCTCTCACTTCTTCTTCGGCTCTCATCCTGTCCTCCTGCAGTTTTCTTTGTGTTTCAATGTACAGTTTCTGCTCTCTATTATATATTTCCATTAATTGTTCAAGAGGCATGTTTTGAAACTGTTCTTCAGTAATTACTTTCTCCATCACAATTGTCTTTAACATTTCTACCCTCTGAGGGTCCTCAAACCACTTCTTTAATTCTTGAGTTTTCTTTTCTGCTTCCTCTCTTTCCCTCTGTAACCTCATCTTTAGCTCTTGTTCTCTCTCATATCTTTCTCGACTTGCTTGATCTTTTTGAGAGTCTTTATCTGTTGTATTTTTCTTTTCAATTCTTCAGGAGAAAGATTTATCAAACGATTATACTTGTAGCCTAACAGTTTGAGAAATTTGATATCTTTATGTTTAGACTTCAATGATTCATATTCTTCTTCATCCCTTGCTTTCCTTTCAGCCCTCTTTTTACTACTGTCGGATTCTTTTAAAACCTTTTCACTTTCTTCTTTCTTCTTTGATACTTTCTTCACATAATTAGATACATCATCTAAAAGGGCTCTCTTGTACATTCGGTCAATTTTATCAAATGGTTGATGGTTAAGGAATGCACTTTTGTGACCAGCCTTCATCAATAATTCTCTTTTTGCTTTCCTTGTTTTCCACCCAACAGCTTCTTTTGCTAAATCTTCCTTTGATAGTCTCTGGAGATATAGTGGATCATATCCCAAGCTGAACAGATACTCATTATCTTCATTTACTTTCTCTGTTTACTTCACTCCTTCCTCATCTTCATTCTCAACATCTAAGTCAACCACTTCTTCAAGGTTATGAAGAGCCTCAATCATTGGTTCATCATTTTGTGTGGATTGAGCTCTTCTCCTTTCTTCAAGCTTGTTCACCCTTATGTTATACACCATTTTCTTAACAGATTTTTGCCTTTTGGGCTTTGGTGTCTCAATTTCAGTTGTGTCCTTCCTTTTCAAACTTGATTGAGTTGGATTGGATGTATCAGGTTGCTCTACTTCTGTTCTGGTTCTTCAATGATTATTTCCTCGTCTACTGACTCTGATTCTTCAATAACAACTTCATCTATATGAGTCTCTTCAGTTTCTTCAGTAACTTCTTGAATAATGGGCTCACTTGGTTCAACATGTTCTTCAAATCTTGGTTTTTCTTTACTCAAGTTAATAAAGTCTTGTTGAGCCTTTCTTGCTGCTGTCACAATCTCTGGATGATGTCTCTCTGGATTATTCAGAATCAGTGTAAGATCTTTCATAATGATCAATTTAACCATAGTACTTGCTGAGACTTCAATGGTTTCGTCTTTTTCTTTAATAACTGGTCCCAAGCTAAGTTTTGGTTTATTCATTGCAGGCTCTTCAGGCTCAGTGATCAATGGTTCTTCAGTTTTGTCCTGTTCTTTTTCTTGTTGATCAACATTCATATTTTCTCTCAAGGCATCAAGTGTAGCCTTGATTGCTTCATCAGCATCTTTTAATCTCCTCTCATCTGCCTCCTCTTTTTCTTTCATTTTAATTAAAGCTTCAATGACTTCTTGAGGAATTTCCTCCTCCTCTTCATTCAGCTCTTCTCTTTCCAGGGCTTCCAACTCTTCATTTATTAACTTGATTATAGTTTTATTGATTCAGCTTCTGCCACATCAGGATCAACTACATTTTCTTTGGGCAGGGGGTGTAAATCATCATTTGTATGTTCAACCCCCTTTCCCTTAACTTTTCTTTTCATTATTTCTTCTTCTGTTCTTCTTTTTCTTTATCCTCTCCCTCAACATCAGAATCTTCCTCATCATATGCTTGATGTAACATGTGTAAAGCATTTGATGGTCCCACTTCCACTTTCTCTTCCTCTGAACTCTCATACAATTCCCCAATCACCTTTAAGCTCTCCATGCCTTCAGGTTTCTCCCCCTGTTTTGGTGCATCTGAGGTCTTCTCAACCTCAGACTGCCCCTCAAGGGTTTGAATTTTCAATAACGCTTCATTCAGAGTAGCCTCTAAAGCCGAGTTCCTTGTAGCTATAATGGCATTCTGTTCTCTCAACATAATGTTCTCAAACTCAGGTTTTTCATTCTCACAGACAATGTCATAAAGATTATGACTTGATGGTGGGGTTTCTTGAAGTGGGTCTGGAGCGGGTTCAGAGGATGGGATTGGTTGAGTTGGTGGGGTAGGTTCAGAAGCAGGTTGATCTGGAATGGGTTGGGTTGACTGAGGTGGTGAAGGAATGTTTTTTGTTGGCTCATTGTCAGAGAAAACAGGTTAAGTGGTGGCTGGTGAAGAGGGGATATCATCAGTAGCATGATCCTGCTCCACAGAATCTGTGTTATCATGGTAAGTCTCAGGTGGTGGTGATTCTAGAGGGGTTATCTGATGGATGGTGGCATCAAAGGCACATTAATTCCAATCGCCTCTTGTGCAACATCATCATTACCAATCAACACTTCGTTGCCCCCTTCCGGATCATCTCCTCCATCATTATGTTGGTCATCGTCATCTGCACCATCACTATCTTTATCATCACTATTCCCTGGGGTCCTTGGTACGTTGATAGCCCCAAGTGCTGGTATGAGCAACCATGGAAGCACATCCCATTCATTATTATCAATGAATTTACTCTTAGCATCTTTCATTCTTTTGCAGATATTTGGATCTTGCAACTTCAAAATCTGCCCTGTCCTTTGAATATCTAGTAGAGCTCTATTGTCATTTAGGTCTAGAGCGGCTCTGATTGAGGCTTCTGTTATTTCAATGTCGTGATTCAGAACCGACGCCTCAATTCTCTCTCCGTTGACAGCGTTGAAATAAGTTGCGGACTGCCAGAAATCCGAAATATGATTCCTGTAGATTGTGGGATTTTCAGTCAATGCCACCCGTAGATTAGAGTTTCTCAGGTTTTCATTATCAATCTCCAACTGAGCACACATATTATTCCGTTTTTTGAACTTAAGCGCCATCAGTTTTGCAAAAATAAGAGAATGTCAGTACACAAAGTTGTAAAACTGGTATATGAGGAAGGATATATGAGTAATGGCGTCTTCGATTAACCTGTTCCATAGTAATATGCTTACCTGTCAGAACAAGTAAACAGTTAGTAAATTTGTTCAATTAAAAACCCTAATTTCAAAATCGGTGCGACGATTATTGAATAACGAAGTCTTACCGAAGTCAAAACAGAGCTAATGGCTATAATCGAAGTGAAGTTAAGCAAATAATAGAACAGCGAGCAAGAGGGAGATAGTACGAGCAAGAAGGCTTTCATTTAGGTTTAACAGAAACAAATGTGTGAAAAACTTTCTAAGTCCTCCTTTTATACCTAACGTTTGGGTGGTACAGTACCTTGGTTTGTCGTCTAGCACACGACAGTTGTCATTTAATTTCAAATTTAATTATACCTCCCTTGCTCGAGCATACAGCCAAAATAAAAGTTGGCTCCCCCTGTACATGAGTACATGGTACAACTCTTGCTCGATGTACTTGGAGTATTCTCTGTCCTTTCTCGAGTACATGGTACAACCAATGAGACAAAGAAATATTCCTCTAGACTTGTGCTCGATTCCCTTAAATTAATTTACTAAAGAGCATTTAGTCATACTCGAGGTGTAGTGTGCTCGAATGGACTTGTTTAAAATTCATTTAATTTTCAATCCTGAGTCACACTAGTAATATTACCTTACTCGACTACGCATTATGCTCGAGTATTCTTAGAAATTTATTCTATGCTTGAGATGACATTGTTAGGAACTTTTCTTGACTCTACAGCTCTATGTGCTCGTCGTACTTCTATGCTCGAAATCCTTATGCAGATTAAATCTGTCCTATTCCTATTCTCGAACTCACAACCTAAGTGTCTAGCTCTTAAGTTTGCTCGAACTATTTCACAAAATGCTAGTTCCTTAGCTTGAACTCTTATACCTAAGTATCTAGCACACAACGATGCTCGAAACACAAATGTCTCTTTTCAGGTCTCTGTGCTCGAAAACATAGATCTTAGCTAGTTACCGTGCAATCATGCTCGAAACATATACCAACTTTCATAACTTAGTAGGTGCTCGAAGATAAGATGCATGCTCGAACGCTTAACAGAAAACGTCTCACGTCATACTCAAATCAGATAGTCAATTTACACATCTCATAGCATACTCGAAGCAGCAGTGCATAAACAGGTATAGGTTCCTTGCTCGAAACACTTAACTTAAATTTCAATTCAGTTTGAGAACCACAACTTTTATGCCACAATTCAAGACATGAGTAATCATGTCTTGTGCTCACAATATTTAACTTTTACCAAAGAATAATCATTTCATAATACTAAAACAAATGAGCTATTAGTTTAAGGTGACATAAGAGATCAAAATCCAGTTCAAAAATAAAATTCAATTTAAGTCAATTGGAAAGATCTCAACATGGGATCAGACTATTTAAAACAACGATCACACCACTTCATGGTCAGTATTATTATGACTCAAGTCAGGTTGACAGCAGGTATACTTAGCATAATGGTCATTGCTTTCTGTGATACAATTAGGATTCAATTAGTGCATTAAATAGGAATGGGTATCACTATAGCTTCAGGTTTCCCCTAATCTCTTCTCAAAGCGTATTTAGCTTTCTCCCAATCACCCCGAATTGACTCCGACCCCCTGATGCCCTAGTCAAAATTTGGTTTTTTGTATACTAGAGCGGTTATTTATTTATATTTTGTCTTTGATTACAGACTACAAGGTTGAACGTTGGACTTACATGCCATCCTGACTTACATGCCTTACATTCAGGGTGTTTAGGACTTACTTGTATGCCCCACCCCTATAGTTCTTTTAGTGCCCCTTAAGTCATAAAATCAGCTAACTTATTTTATTTATATATATTATACTTTTGATCTTTTTATACTTTTCAATATTTTTCTCTCTTTTCTTTTGAGAAGTTTTCCCATATGTCAATAATATATATCTGCTCAATTACTTAATAAATTTTTGTACACTAGAAACACCAACGGGCTCTTGTATGATTGGATAATGACCTTTCTGCCTATCATCCGGAGAGATGTGCTAGAGAACATACCTTATTTTCCAATGTTTCACCACATCATACTTCAGCCAGTTTAAGTATATATCACATATTGCAACCACAGACCATGGAAAGCTACCATACTTGCCAATGACTATACTCAAAGCCTTTTGAACTTACAATCCATGGGTTAGTTATCTTAAACAGTTTTCTATCATTTCCCATTTTAGGTTGGATTCAATTTCCCACAAATCAGTTTCTTGCTTCTTTGAAGCTGGGAACTTCGATAATATTATCATTTCTCTTATTTATTGTCACCGAAAACAGTGTTGCCTAATCAAAAACTTTTACTATTTAAAAACCATTTTCCTTTTGAAAATTCAATTTAAGAACAGTGATTTTAAAGATGGTGCTGTCATTTAAGCATTTTTAATTAAGCACACACTTTACCAGAATCAAAACACAAACATTCAGATAGCATAGAAACAACAAAAGTATCACTTAAGTCTGTCGAGCATGCTCAGAACTTCATCGAGCATGCTCGAAAATCTATCGAGCAACCTTAGAAATGAGTCAATTTAATGATTGTGCTCGAGAGATTTAACTTTGTACTCGAGCTGCAATTTGCAAGGAATAAGCAAGTTATCCTGAACATATGTACATGCTCGACCACTGGTAACAACATTCATGCTCGAGTTACTTGAGAAAAACTTCCAAGTATGGATTGTTTGTGCTCGAAGAGCGTTAAACACCCATATTCTACAGAAGCATGCTCGAAACACTTGCAAAATTTTTCAAGACTGCATTCTATGCTCGAGCAGTTGAGCAATGATATTTGTGCTCGAATGACTTGAGATAGTCTTTCAAAAGCCTATTCTTGTGCTCGAAGAGTAATAAGCACATCATCAAGCACAGATTCATGCTCGAAGTACTTAGAATCATAAAAATTTATCATACAAGCACAGATCAAAGTACTAACAGCTATAATAATCAAAGTCAACAGAAATTCCACACAAGAACAGTCACAAACATGATTCATGTAATTTGAGTAATCATTCAAACACAGCAATTTCTCATGCAAACATTCAATGTGAGTAACATAGATCATCAGTAAGCACCTCACTTAAGCACACATCCTAAATTAAACCTCATCAACATTTATCATTCATAGGCATTTTAACAGAAAGTGAAACTTGGTCTTATCTAAAGGTTTGGTGAACAGATCAGCCAAATTATCAGATGTGTCTACCCTTTTCATTTCTATAAGCCCTTTTTCCTGGCAATCCCTAATGAAATGATGTCTAATTTCAATGTGCTTAGTCTTAGAATGTTGGACTGGATTCTTAACAATAGACATTGCAGCAGTATTATCAATTAAGATGGGAGTAAGTAAGAAATTCAGACCATAGTCCAGCAGTTGATTTTGAATCCACAAAACCTGTGCACAGCAAGCAGATGCAGCAATGTATTCAGCTTCAGCAGTTGAGATAGACACTGTAGTCTGTTTCTTGCATTGCCATGACACCAACCTGTTCCCTAAAAACTGGCAGCCTCCTGAGGTTGATTTCCTACTCATGTTGCAACCATTATAGTCACTGTCTGTGTAGGCCATCAAATCAAAAGAGAGGTTCTTTGGATACCAAATCTGGTTTTCCCTTTAAATATCTGAAAATCCTCTTAACTGCTAGCATATGTGAAACATTGGGGTTAGCTTGAAATCTTGCACAGACACACACAGCAAACATAATATCTGGCCTAGATGTTGTAAGATACATCAGTGATCCTATCTTGGCCCTATACTCATGCTGGTCCACTGGCTCCCCATTTTCATCAGGTACCATTTTCTCATGTGTATCCATTGGTGTGGACACTGTCTTGAAGTCTTGGCACTTGAATTTGTTAAGAATCTCTTATACATATTTGGATTGATTTATGAAGATGCCATCAGCCTTTTGTTGCACTTGAAGTCCAAGGAAGAAATTCATTTGTCTTATTGAGCTTATTTTGTACCTGGATTTCATTACTTGTTCAAACCCTTTGCACATTTGTTCATTTGTAGAGCCAAAGATAATGTCATCCACATACACTTGCAGCTAGCAGGTCTTTGTTCCTCCTTTTGTAGAAAAGAGTCTTGTCAATTGCTCCTCCACAGACCCATTTTCCAACAAATGATTTGACAGCTCCTCATACCAGGCTCTTGGTGCCTGATGTAATCCATACAGTGCCTTGCTGAGCTTGTAAACTTTGTTGGGGTGCATTGGATCTTCAAACCAAGGAGGTTGAGTGACATAGACTTCTTCATCAATTTTCCCATTCAAAAATGCAGACTTTATATCCAATTGATAGACCTTTATATTCATGGATGCTGCATATGCCAGAAAGATTCTAATTGCTTCGAGTCTTGCCACTGGAGCAAAAAATTATTCAAAGTACACTCCTTTCTCTTGTAAGCATCCTAGAGCTACCAGTCTTGCATAGTTCTTAATAACAATTCATGATTCATCCTTCTTATTTCTGAAAACCCACTTGGCGCCAATAGCATACTTGCCTCTGGGCTTGTCAACCAAATCCCATACATGTAAGTCTTTGAATTGAACCAATTCTTTTTGCATAGCTTCCACCCAGCTGTTGTCTTTTAAGGCTTGATTAATGTTCTTGGGTTCAACTTGGGATAAGAAGCAGGCATACAGGCAGATGTTTGCCTTTTTAGAAGAACTTCTTGTCACTCTTTCATGCAAGTCTCCTATTATGTTTTCTGCTGGGTGATTTCTTTCAACAGAAGTGGTTTGCACAAATTGTTGTGCTGATACTTCTGTTTCAAGATTTGTCATGTTTAACATAGCAGGATCATCTTCAATCCTCATTTGGGATTCTTCATTTGCTTGAACTTGATTTATCTCTGACGAAGATGCTTCATTTGACCCAAATTGAAGAGAATCAAACAAAGACTGGAACCTTTCTTCAAATTGGTTTATCCTTTCAGTCTAATCAGGTTGCTGACTTTGAATTGGATCACTTTCAACTTCACTTGGCCCTTCATTGGAAACTTCCACTGCATCATCTTGTCCATTTGTATCAATTTCAGCATCTTGAAGGTTGTTTCTTTCAAAGTTAATGCCATTAGACTCAGGAGCAACGGATGACCATAGCTTGTCCAGATCAACTTGTTTTTGCTTTTCTTTATCTTCAAAGCTGGTTCTGTACATGCTGTGATTTGATCATCTTTTCTAAGTCAAACAGCCACTTGGGTCTTTCAACATTCTTGAAATGGTTTTCATTGAAGATTATATCAGAAGATTCAATCACCACAATGTGCTCCTTCACATAGACTCTGTAGGCCATTGAATGAGATGAATAACCTACAAAGAAGCATTCCAGAGATTTGGACTTCAATTTGTTCAAATAGTCCTTTGTATTTAGGAGTGAGCCTCTGCATCCAAAAGGCTTTAAGAACTTTACATACGGCTTTCTCTTAAAGATAACATCATATGGAGTCTTAATTTGAGCCTTGTTCAAAAGTACCCTGTTCTGCACATAACATGCAGTGTTGATTGCTTCTGCCCAGAAAGTGACTGGCAGGTTTGCATCAGCAATCATGGTCCTTGCAGCATCAATTAATGTTCTGTTTTTTCTTTTTGCAACACCATTTTGTTCAGGAGTTCTGGGAGCACTATATTGTTGAAAGATACCCTTAAAAGTGTAGAATTTATCCATAATTCCATTTCTGAAATCTGTGCCATTGTCCCTTCTAATGACCTTCACCTTCTTTTCAAGATGATTTTCCAATTTTAGCACATACATTCTGATTAACTCTGCGGTTTTATCTTTGCTTCCCGTAAAGTATACCCAAGTAAACCTTGAATAGTCATCAGTAATTACCATGCAGTATCTTTTCTTCCCAATTCTTGGAACGCTTATGGGACCAAACAGATCCATGTGTAGCAGTTCCAAGACCTCATCAATAGTATTTATCATTTTGCTTTTATGTGAGGATTTGTGTTGTTTCCCTTTCATACAGGATGTGCATTTTCTTCCAATTTGAACTCTCTTGTGGGAAGGCCAACAACATGTTCACCTTTTACAAGTTTGTTCATGTTCTTTAAATTCACATGACACATCTTTCTATGCCATAGCTTAGTTTCATTTTCAATTGCTTTTAACACAAAGCATGAACCACCTCTTGAAGTTGCAGTATTCATTCTCAGTTCATAGAGGTTGCCATTTCTTGGAGCTATCATCATAATCATGTCAGTTGGAATAACAAATTCAGGCTTCAAGATCAGGCAGTGTTCATCATTGAAAGCCACTTTGTATCCTTTATCACAGACTTGTGAAATGCTGAGCAAGTTGTATTGTAGTCCTTCAACATGCAGCACATTCTCAAAGGATACTTTGCCATTTGTGAGTGTTCCTCTTCCAACAATCTTTCCTCCATATTCATCACTCCCAAAGGCAACTGGCCCTTCATATTTCTTTTCATAGTTTATTAATACACCCTTATCACAGGTCATGTGCCTGGAACATCCACTGTCCATATACCATGAGTCATTTTGTTCAAGGACTGTTCCTACACATACACAAAACAGAATTAGTTTGAATCTAATTTACATACTGCATCAGTTTGTAATTCAGTATCAGTTGAAGATTCATCAGGAGTTGGAGTTGGAGTTGGAACTGGAAGTGGGTCTTCATACACAGTTTCACAATCTTCTTCTGTGTCAGAATCTGCCCCATCCTTCACAACTTGTGTTTTGATTAGATTTTCTGTTTGCTCAATCACATAGTTCTTCTTTTCAGTCACCTCCTTCTTAGTCTTCCATTGAAATCCTCTTGGTTCAAATCCCTGCTTCATCAGAAATTTCTCATCTCCATTAAGAACACCAGGTCTAATCTTCTCCTTTCCTTTGTCACTCAACCTTCTGTTCTTTGCAGGTTTATTAGAAACACTTGGTTCATCTTTGATCTTTAAGACTTTTCAGTCTCTTTTCAAGCACTGACATTTTGTTCTCATCATCTGAGCTGCCTTTTTCTTCATTTAAATATCTTTGAAATTTATTCTTGTATCCTTTCATATCAAACCCACAAACCACATCAGGAACTTCAAATTCTTCCTCTTCAAACCAAAAAGAGTCAGTGTGGTGACCATATGCATCACACTTCTTGAACCAGATCTTTGCATAGCTTCCCATATCTTCAAGCAATTGCTTTTCTTTAATTTTGTCACTTGGTTTGGGAAAATCAAAGTCTAGGGAGGTTTTAGGACATAGTGAATTGCTGAAGTCCATCTTGATTGGTTTGTTCAGATCAGGCTCCAGATGATATTTTTCCTTGACAAATACAACAGGCTTGAATTTGGAATTGGCTCTCAAACTGCTTCCTTTTTCATTTCCAACAGATCTTCTCATTTGAACATATTCCACATCTCCAATGTCAAAAAGTTCATGGTTTGAGAAGACTGGATAGATTGGAGGATGTGACTGATCATAGGAAGATTTCACATTTTCTTCTGTTCTTTTCTTGATTTCAGTCTGTGGTCTTCCACATATGTCAAACACCACATGTTCTCTTCTAATTTTCTCAAAGTGCTTTCTCATCTTTAAAGTCATTTTTGGCAGGAGAGGAATCTTTTCATTTTTTCTTTTTGCTTAGTCCTCTTTTCTTCTTGCCCTTAGACGACTTTGAGCTTCCATAGCTATTATTGCATTCTTCACTGGAGTATTCACTCCATTTCTTGTTCTCACCTTCCTTATTTTAATTCTTCTCAGTCTCTGGTTCCTCAATCTGTTTTACTACAAACTCTCCATTCTGGTCTACATACAGATCAGCATATTGCTTTACGAACTCTTCTTTGTCATCAAAAACATGAACAGCTTAAGATATTCACTTCTACTCTCATTGTCTACTTTCAGTGGGTAGCTGTCACAAAAAGAAAGTGGTACATTTTTATACTTCTCTTCGTTAGTCATTTTATCAACATATCCCACAATATTGCCAGTAGAAACAAGGTTCTTCAAGAAATCCATTTGAATTCGCAATTCAGCATTCTTTATCTTTTCTTCTGCATACATCTTTTTCAACCCTTCAATTTCAATGGTCATTCTTGATTGGGTCTGGTATGCCATCATACAGTCATCCTCAAGTCCTTTGATTTGACTTTCATAGGTTGCCTCACTTGATTCATACACATTCAAAAAGGCTTCCTTCCTCCCACTCTCAGTTTTCCATTTTCCAATCTCCTGTTTAAGTTGATCAATAGTAATAAGAAGATCAGAAATTGAGACATCAGATTGTACCTGAGTATTTGAAGATTCAGCCTGGTCATGCACCTTTGCCATAAATACAACATTTTCCCTCTCAATTTCAGCAGCATGATTGCTCCAGTCAAATTCCCCATCTTGTGACACCCTGGTAACAGCCACATTTCCTTGGTCTCTCTGCTGGTTCATATTATTTTGATTTGATCTGTTCTAGTTTGTGTGAGCCTGCAATTGGTTGTTTCTTTGAGGTTGAAATGTTTGCTGTTGAGGTCTGTTCAGATTTTGGTAGGGGTTCTGGTTGGTAATCTGATTTCTTTGCTGCTGGAAATTTTGATTTTGGTTCTAGTAGAATTGATTTTGATTTAATTGATTTCCACCATGCCTTGGCATGTTACATTCTCTTGCAAAGTGTCCCGGTTGTTGACATTTATAACAAATAGCCTTTGATTTGTCAAATCCAATTCTTTCAGTTGGACCATTGAAGCTTGTTCTACCTGTCCTGTTGTACAATCTCTTGCTCCTCACTTCTAGCATAGTTGCTTGCCATTTAATGTCCATATCTTCTAAATCATCAGCATCTATTTGTTCTAGGTCTTCTTGCATAATGCTTGTATTTATCAGATTCTTGGCCACAAAGGCATGGTATGACTTAGTGAACATGGAGAACAAGGCCTGGTAGTCTGTTCCTTGTGTTGGGTTATGATGCATGAAAGTAGTTTGCCCATTTGCTGGAGATGGTGTGTCATCTTCAATCAGCTGAACATTAAATCTTGATTGACTACTGCAAGATGAGTTGGTTTCTGATGGCTCCTCAACAATAGGCTATTGATTCTTGATTGAGAGGTTGCCCATGGGTGCCACAAGAGCATTGTTCATTTGAAAGCTTGGCTTGTCCTCTCGAATCATATGGTTTTCAATCATTTCATGTTCTGCAGCCTTGAGGAAGGCTATCACATAATCTAACTTGAAATTAGGAAAGCTTGTCTTCTCTTTGATGAACTTGCTAGCAGTGTACCACTCACCAGACAAGATGATTGAAGTTTCTTGTTCAGGTCAAAATCAGATATCTGAAGGTCTGTTGTTCTAATTTCATTCACAATCATCATGAACCGTTGCAAAACTAACTTTAGTCTTTCTCCTTCCTTGAACTTGAATCTGTCAAGCTGCTGTTTCAATCTTTCTTTCTTGATGTCTCTCAATTCTGTATTCCCCTCAAACATTTCAATAACTGCATCATACATGCCCTTTGCAGTCTTGTGATGATTTACGGTTGTCAGAATTTCCCAAGAAAGCCTAATTTCAGCATAGACAGAGCCTTATCAACCATCTTCTTCATCTTCAGTTCAACAGTTGCGTTGTTGTTTGGAGCTGTTGAAGGAACGTATTTCCTTCAATGATAGACATCCACAGCTCTGGGTCATTGTAATTCATAGCCGCTTCAAACTGCACTTTCCATTTTATGAAGTTTCCTTGTCCGAGTAGCCTTGGAATCTTGTTTGTTGAAACTTCTTGGTCTTCCATATCAGTAAATCTGGAGTTTTCAGTAGTGAGGACGGAGTAAAGCTTCAAGCTTCTTCACAACCTTCTGTCCCGTGGCCTTCAGCGAGCTTACTCAAGTTCTGATACCACTTGTCAGGACCGTGAATCGGGTGAAACCTCTAAAGGTTGACCAGAACACACCGACTCTGCTAACCCAAAGTCCTATTGAATATCTCGGCGGAATCTGGATATCCAACAAGTGGGAACAAGGAGCGAAAGTATAACAGACACGAAACATAAATGAATGATCAGTAAGACCGATTTCAAGACAAAGATTCACTACATTTAATATATCATTTAATACAACAGTGAAAGGAATGTCTAGGGTTTCGTGTATGACAGCGGCGGCGATTGTACGAGAAAACAAAGAGAATATTCTTTTTAATGTTTTTCGTATTCAGTACTTGCCAGCCTGTATTCCGTCTGGAAATCCGTGTCCTAAAAGATACCCTAGGACCCCTATTTATAGACCCTAAAATTCCTTCTAGAAGTTCCTAATCATTGCATAATGAAACTTAAAATAATACAAGTGTTCAGTCCTCAAGCAAGGTAACTATCTTATTCGAGCATACTCACTACGCTAGGTACGCTCGATGAAAGTCTTCGAGCATATTTTACATAGAATATATTCTCTTTTGGAGAATATATTCTCCTTCATTAAGCTTCATTCTTCTTGACTTGTCCATGCTTTGCTCGAACTTGTCCATCGAGCAAGCTCATTCTTCTTGATGTCTTCAATTATACTTATTCGGCAATCTTTAGCATTGCTCGGATGTAAATCTTGCTCGAGAATTGAACTGTGCTCGAAGTCCTTGCTAGATCACGTGATATCTTCTTATTGCATCCATGCTTGTCCCCATGTTCTCAATCATCCTGTGCTCGTAACACTTGGTTAAAACTTGTATGATCAAGCTGTTTGCTCGATTGGCAATCCATGCACGATGGAAGAATAATCTTGCTCGTTGAAATGTAGCTTGCTCAAAGCCTTAACACTTAGAAGAATTAACCATTTAAGGTTCAGAAGACCTTGCTCGAGGTAGTAAAACCTTGCTCGATCATCTAAGCTTGCTCGAAGTCCATACTTAGCCATTTTCTGAGGAGGTTGAGAAGATTCCAATCTTCCTTATCAAAAATCCGACTCAACACCTTTCTCGAATTGCGAAGCAATTGTGGTACATGGAGAGAAGTCTGGTACAATTTTACCCCTCTTGTCTCATCTTAATGTGTTGAAGTGTTTATGCCAAGGGTGTATAGCATTTCTGGCAAACATAACCGTAAAGAACCCAGATGAAAAATAAATAGAAAATATCCATGTAGTACGTGAATACCTCAATGTCTTTCCTGACGGACTACCCGGATTACCACCCGACAAGTTGAATTCTGTGTTGACCCAGAGGCAACCCTCATTATTAAAGCACCTTATCGACTTGGACCCTCTAAAATGCAAGAATTGTCCAGCCAATTACAAGAATTATTAGATAAGGGTTTCATACGTCCTAAATATTCTCCTTGGGGACCACCGGTGTTGTTTGTACAGAAGAAGGATGGAAGCTTTAGAATGTGGATTGATTACCGGGAACTAAACAAAGCAACATTCAAAAACCGACATCCCCTCCCACTAATAGACAATCTGTTCGACCAACTCTGGCAGCAAACTATTTCTCAAAAATCAATTTCCGATCTGGCTACCATCAAGTTAAAATCCAAGAGGAATATGTTTCTAAAATGGCATTTTGAACTTGGTATAGTCACTATGAATTCTTAGTTATTCCTTTCAGGCTAACTAATGCACCCGTAGTTTTCATGGACCTCATGAACCGAGTTTGTAAGCCATACCTCGACAAATTCGTTATAATGTTTATCGATGACGTCTTGATATATTCAAAAACCAAGGAGGAACACAAGCAATATTTACAAACAATCTTGGAGTTCTTAAGATAGGATAAATTGTATTCCAAGTTGTCCAAGTGTGAATTTTTGCTGCAATAAGTGAAATTTTTAGCGCATGTTGTTAACCTACACGGAATTAATGTAACCCGAGCAAAATAGAAGCCATTAAAAATTCGCAAACACCAAAGTCACCAAAAGACATTCGCCAATTTTTGGGACTAGCTAGGTATTACCGGCGCTTTATTAAAAACTTTTCCAGTATAGCCCAACCTCTAACCCTCTTAACCCAGAAAAACCGAAGTTATGATTGGGGAGTAGAACAAGAAATGGCATTAAAATAGCTTAAACAGAAATTTTGTCATGCCCCAATACTAAGTCTCCTAGGAGGGACTAATGGCCTTGTACTTTACTGTGATGCATCCTAAAAAGGTTTAAGATGTGTACTTATGCAAAAAGACAAGGTTATAGCGTACGCTTCCCGACAGTTAAAAGTGCACAAAAAAATATACCGCCCATGACCTGGAATTTGGAGCGGTTATTTTTGCACTTAAGATCTAGAAGCACTACTTGTATGGCAACAAATGTATAGTTTACACTAATCACAAGAGCTTACAACACATTTTTTACCAAAGAGAATTGAACTTGTGGCAAAGAAGATGGGTGGAATTGGTGAATGATTATGATTGTGAAATTCATTACCATCCGGGGTAAGGCTAATATAGTAGCAGAAGTCTTGAGCAGAAAAGATAGAATTAAACCATTGAAGGTGTGAGCTCTTTGAATGATTGTCCAAACTAGTCTTACCGAACAAATCCGTATTGCCCAAAACAAAGCCCTAAAAGCAGGTAAATTGGAAAATGAAGACTTACACGGGAACGAGCGTAATTTTGAAGAAAAGACAGATGAGATTCTATACTTTAAAAACCGAGTCTGGATTCCAAAACTTGATAACTTACAGGACTTAATCATGGATGAAGCGCATAAGTCCAAATATTCTATTCATCAAGGAAAATATAAGATGTATAAAGACTTGAAAGAATTTTATTGGTGGCCCAGTATGAAGAAAGATATAGCCACATCCGTCAGTAAGTGCCTGACTTGTGCTAGAGTTAAGGGAGAGTATCAAAAACCTTCCAGAATGTTACATCAACCGGAGATACCTCAATGAAAGTGGGAACAAATTTCCATGGACTTTGTAACACACTTTCCTAAAACATCCCGAGAAAACAATGTAATATGTGTGATAGTGGACCGACTAACCAATTCTGCACACTTTCTTCTGATTTGTACCACTTACACAACAGAAACCACAGCTAAAATTCGTAAAATTACAAACAAACTAAAAATCACCCGAGACCGACAAAAAGGTTATGCAGACGTTCGTAGGAAACCGTTGTCTTTCGAAATATGTGACAAAGTATTCCTGAAAGTATCCCCTTGGAAAGGCGTTATTCGATTTGGTAGAACAGGTAAACTCGCTCCACGATAAATTGGGCCGTATGAAATTATTTCTAAAATGGTCCCGTAGCCTACCGACTAACTGACATTGGATTAAGTTCTATTCACAATGTTTTCCACGTATCAAACTTATCAAAGCCTTACTGACGAGGCCAAAATCGAACCACTGAAGACTTGAGCATATACGAAAAATTGAACTTTGTAGAGGAACAAGTGGAAATACTAGAGGGGAAGATTAAACAATTAAGACATAACAAAATCTCATTGGTTAAAGTTCGGTGGAATACACAACGGGGACCCAAATTCACGTGAGAGAAAAAGCTAAATTTAAAAAGAAATACCCGCACATATTTCCTAATAAAGGAAAATTTGAATAATCCAATTTTAGGGACAAAATTTTGTAACTGATGGAGAATGTGATATTCGTGACAAAACCATGTACACCTAAGTATGCATTTACCAAATAAACGATTAACTGGTTATTGCCTAACAAGCAAACTAATAAAAAAATGGGTCTGGTTATGACCCGGATATCCTGGGGGGGGGGGGCATCTATAAGTGATATACGCTTGTTATAAGCTATTGTAATGATATTATGGCCTTAGTTCAATAGAAACCAAGTTAAACGAAAACATACTTGCTTAACTACCAGATATGATTTTAAACGCGAAAGATAGTTACGAAACAAGCATTATATCATCCGTTAAGACGAAAAAGACTTACAAAATAATTATTTGGAATGTTTAATACGATCCGTGAAGGTACAACCGAATAGTATGTTTTTCTAAATTTACAAAAAACTTGCAGAAAAACACTCGTTCTCGCACTGTTTGTCATATCCGATGTTTTTTTCTTGCCAAAAACCAAACCCAAAATAAATTTGGACTCAGGATTTTTTGTTTGGGCACGCAAAACGAGGAAATTGGCCCAAATGGGGCCCAACAGGAGCCCAATATAGGCCGGCCGCAAATATTGAGTGCCCCCCTCCCCCCATAAGTTTTCTTTATATATTAATACTATTTAAGATATTTTAACATCATTTTCTCATAACTTCTGGACACTTAACATCTGAGCTCTCTCCGAACTTCACAAATCCTAAGGTAAATAATTATATCTTGATTATATTATGCTTGTTTTAAACATAGTTTTACATAAATATTGATCTTTTGTTACCAAAATCGTATCCTAACTGTGTAAAAACCCTAAAAATGATCCATAAACATATTTTCATCATACACATGGTTACGAATCGGAATTGAATTTTTTTTTATGGCCATAAACATGGATTAGAGGGTTTATATCGCATTTTTCTAGTTCAAACGTTCAGTTTAAAACCCAAACCGAAACCCTAAGTTTCATTGATGATATTTTGATGATACATGCTTGGTCTTGTGATACAGGACCTTTAGTTACTTTACTTAGAAGACCAAGGACCTGAACAATTGAGTAAAAGAGTTGAAACGAACGAAAACCGTAAAGGTATTGCCGAATTACTAGTTTAGGGGCTGTTTAGGATTAGATTGTGACATGCTTGTTGTTTGATTGTAAAATTTTGCAGAGCATCAAGGACCAAATAAATGAGTCACTGTCCAAATTTGGTAATTTTTCGACCATCCGAGTATATTTGGCGAATTTATTAACGTTTAGTGACGTTTATTTGGGAAAAATACTTAAACTTCATAAAAATTTATAAAATTTTGTGGATAACTCAGGGATGGAATAATATAAGCACATCTAACATTGGGATCATTGGAATACCCTATCTATGTTAATTCGGGGTTTTATGGTCGTTTTTGGTTCAAAAAGGTAACTTGGAAAAGGTGTTAGATTCTGGAAATTTACAGGGTATTTTGGGAGTTATTTGAATCACTCATTAAATTTATCAGGATTTTTTGGAAATCGTTTGGTATAAACGGAAGATTTACGTGTCAAAAGTAACATAAAAAATGAATTTTTATAAATTAATAAATCAGTAAATAATTCCAGAAATATTTTTGTAAAAATTTATATATTTACTTGGTAAGTGTATAAATTTTCATAATTTAACGAGAAACGGATAATTAACTGGGCTAATTTGAAAATTAAACAAATTCAATTACGATAAAAACCGACAGGTTTGTGAATAACGAATCTGTTGGAATATCAATACATCAAGAGTGATCAAAAATCAAATTTTCGGGCTAATTGAGTAAAACCGAACTTTTTGTAAGAAATCCGGACAATAAGGATGGATTGTGTGCGTTTTTCTCCAAATCAGACAGCATAAGTGTAAATGAGCCCCGTATGGAATCCAGAAATCTAATTTATGATCTCTCTTTATAAATTTAATCATTTTATCAATCAACACATTTACACGAGTTTAAGTGGTCATACCTGTTTTCTAAACACGTAAACGAACAACTTGGCCCAGGAGATGAAACGGTGAAACTGAGCCAAGTTCGGCTTTAAACATTAGACATTAAACATCACAATCTAAGCCTATTGACATGTTCTGGGCGTGACAGCTATACCCAGGCAAGATATATATCCCGGTTTAGTATGGAGATTATAATAATATTAAAATATTAATATTATTATAATATTGATTATAGGTTCTGAGAGCTAGCTAGCAGAACGAACCACTATCGGACACCGTGTTGAATACATACTAAACCGTGAGTTTTAGGTCCCTTATTTTTAAACAGCTTTACGAGTTTTTGTGGTGAAAAGCATGTTTGATTATCAATACATACTTGAAACATGTGATGATGTGAATTATCAAAGTGCTAACACATGAAATTCCCCACTAACACAGTGATTAACTTCGAGCTGGTGGCTTGTGAATAGTACTATTGGTTTGATAAACCCCAACGGAACCGACGTGGATTGCTGCGAATTTACACCGTTTGCACATGACCATAATTATACAACAAGATATGTATTGTTAGACATGGCTACTTGCGGCATGTTGTGGGCGGAAAGGGGGGCACAGTGGTTGATTATGCGTGGGAAATGGAGTCATGCAGCACGAATGAACAGTCCAGGCTTCACTGTATATACAAACTATGAATTGTGATTACGCATAACTGATTTCTTGAAACTCACCAACTATATATAGTTGACCCGTTTTAACGTGCTTTTCAGGTATGCCAAAGTTGGAATGAACTCATGAGGTGCTACCTGTTCTGTAATGTGATCAGTGCCATGTGAATAGATGCAAGTATACTAGTATAGATTGGGACATATAATGAACTGATTTTGTTATTTTTACCTAGATTGTAAACGAAGATAGAACTATGTAATATAATGTAAATTAGTTTGTATTGTTTCTTTATAAACAATGAGGTTGATACAACAGGTGTCTATTACATTCCCGTTTTTTTGCTTTCGCATTTGCTAGTCAGTGTGTGACAAAAAGAAACTTAATATATTTCCAAAAACCACAAACAGCCAAAGTCAAAACCAAACCAAAACAAATCCTATTCCTTTCCCGAAACACTAAACTAAACCTAAAACCCTATCCTACCAAATTACCCTTTCAAAGATAGAATTCAACATTGGTCTTTTACAAGAATGCATTCATTCGATTTCTATTACTTTGCTTTCTATAATTCTCAAAACCTAGGCTGCCACCATAACTCAGGGAGATAATCTTTTTCTTTAGCAATGAGGTGAGAAAAAAGTGGCGCCAAGAGGAACCAAGGGCACCATTTTGTGGGATCTCGAAAATTGCAAAGAAAAGAAGAGCAAAAAAAGATATGAATGATGTTTGGGTTATAGAATTTGGTTTCACACAGGAAGATGTAGAGTAAGTTAAACCAAATCCCAATACGAATATACCAAACTATTGAGGATGGGGGCTATTAGGCTTAAAGCTGAACGATCCTCAAGAGTTGGAAGTTATGTTCAAAGCAGGATTGAGGAAGAACTGATCCACATATTAGATAAAACCTATCTTGACGATCTGACCTTATAAGAGTAATTAGGTTTGTATAATAATAAAATAAATTAAAATAAAATAAAAAAATAAAAATATTTGCTGATTTACCACTCTTCGGGACGAAGAATGAAACAAAGACAAGAAAAAGAAGACAACCTAGAAGAAGGAGCTCAATTAGTCGTACCCCTCCAAAAAAAAACACCCCTACCAAAATATCCAACAAATCCAACCACCCACACACCAAAACCTTTGGAAATATACTATCTTTGAACATATCCAGCACTTTATAAAGTGGGTGGAGAATTGATCTCTTGACAAGTATATTCTCTATGATTTTATTTTGGCTAAGAGTGTTTATACATAGAACATTACACGTATGTCCAGATACAAAGCCGAGTGTGTGTGAACATTGCGAGCACGTAACATTTTTCACAAACAAAAGCTCATAAAAGCAAACCAAAGTTTAAATATCACTACATATACGAACACGTTTTGTTCTTATGAATTACCGGGATTTTCTGAAATTTCTTGGGATGTTTAGCTCCGGTAGATATGCTGTTAGAAGAATTTGTTCAAAGCTTGCATAAAGCCAAGCAAGGTTCAAGTGTGGGGAGATTTGATGTATATAAATCTATACATCTTTTCGACACTAAAATATTTAGAAATAAGTGTAATATCGACAATTATATTAGAATAAATAACCACTTATGTTTATAATTTCTATCTATAGGTAAATATAGCCCTAAAGAATAAAACGAGCTGATATACGAAGAATAACGGAGAAAAACTGTGAAAACAAACTTAATACACCCCATGGTGAATCGAGGCATGGCCATGTCAAGAACATACAAAGAAAAGACAAATTTCAGGAAGTAACAACATAGCCATGTTAACCTCAGCACACCCCATGTTGAAACTACAAAAGGAAAAGATAAAATAGAAGGTTCTGAAACTCAGCACGGCTCGTGTTCAACCTAAACACGCCCATGTTGATAGTACAAGAGAAATGACAAATTTGGACTCTTCTGGACTTACCACGACCATGTTTAGAGGTCAACATGGCCGTGTTCTCTCTGCTATTGTACCGTCTGACAACAAGCATTAAATATAATAGGACAAAGTGATCAATACGGTCGTGCCCGACCCAACATGGGCCGCTTTAAGCCCCCAAATCTGCCTATAAATTGAATGCTCATCTTCCACATTTTTAACACCTTCAATAACATTAAATCCACTTCACCCACCTTCTTTCACCTACATAAAAAAGAAAATTATCCCATCCATCCACCCTTTGAAGATCAAGGAGATTAAGCTCTTGGAAGAGGTTATTAGCATCAAAGATTAGTCATCTAATTTGGTTATATTGTTCTAATTTGATCACGTTTGTATCTATGACTTTGATGTATAACATTATGCTTACTATTGCCTAAACTTTCATAGTATCATCTTGGTTTAAAATAAATCTTAATTGAAGTTTAATAATATTGGTTAAACATGTGATTGGTTTATTAAAAGTAATGGTTATGTTGTATTTATCACTTTATGAGGAATGTTAAAATACTCTTAAAATTTACACCAAATCTAGAATCCTTTGATATAAGTTTTAGGTCAAATCTAGCATCCTTTGATAGTCGGGGAAATGCCACTCTTGTGAGGACTTGTTTAATTAAGATATGGACCTGAAAAGAGACGCCAAGTTCCGATCTTGACGATAAGCCGAGAAATTGCCACTCTTTATCAGGCCTTGGTTAATAAACTATAAATCTTTAAAAGAGACACCAAGTATCGAGCTTGATGATAAGCCGGGGATCTGTCATTCTTGTAAGGGCTTGGTTAAATAACATGAATCATAATATGAACATGGATCAAATGAATTATTAGTAGCAATTGATCATCCTAAAATGGGAATGTTGACAATGTCGTGAAAACGGATTGCTAATATTCATCCACTAAAATCGGTTAATTACTTGACAAGTGAGTGTTCAACATAACGTATTTCAAACACCTCTTTGATGGTTATTACGTGAGTTCTAATTGTCCAAGAGTTGTGTGGGTTGATAAGTGGTAATTCAAAGTTAATCATTTACAACTTAAGTAACCTTAATTGGTATTTTAAGTATAATACAAAGGTTATTTTTTCTAAAATATCAAGGACAATTCACTTATTAATTTAAGGGACTGTCTCATCTTTAAAGTAAGTTACCTTATAAATGTTTTAGAGTAAAGTGCCAAAATCGTCCCTGAGGTTTGATCAATTATGCGACTTTCGTCCAAAAAGTTTTTTTTGTGCAACTAGATCATCAAGGTTTGCCACTCCTTGTCAATTACGTCTAAATCGCTAACTCCGTTAAATTTTTAACAGCAAGTCTGGGTATATTTGTCTTTCTAACTGTATTCAAAATTTTATTCCTTTTTTAAAATTTTAATCTTTATACCCAAACCCAAATAACATGCTTTGTGAGTTGTGAATGAAATCTAAGACCTTTCTCGTTCTTTCCTCCGAAATCACAAACCTAGCACTACCTCCTCTCACTTGATGCCACACCTGCTTGGAACCACTACTGCAACCTACGCTCGCTTGAAGCTACTGTTGCTGTTGAACGCCTTGCTTGAAACCAACGCCGCCACCGTCTGTCTTCTTCAATCAAAACGCCACCATCACGACCACTAACATAATTTCCTGCGACCACTGGCCTAATTAACAAACGGTATTCATAGTTGATATCTATGAAAAAGGTCACGGGAATCGGTGTCCATCAACAAATCTTGTTTCAATCCCCCATCTAATTTACGGAAACGGTCACCGGCCATCAAATCTAGCATCCTTTGATATAAGTTTTAGGTTAATCTACTCGTTTTGACCCACCTAATAAAAGCCCTAAGTTTTGAAAGATATGAAAAAATATTAAATTTTGATTATTTGAAATAAGTGGAAATTGTAGGGTTTAATGGGGGGAGGAGGGGAAAGGTGATGATTCTAACCTGGTAGATATTGAAGGGTTTTAAATATCGGCTGTTCAGATGGTGACTGTGGCATGATTTTTTGGGTGGTGGTGTTGGCAAGTTATGTTGGGATGGGGTAAAGGATGAATTGATGGCAAATGATGAGCTTGGTGTGGTAGGGGTATTATGTTTAAGAAATAAAAGTATACAAAATAAACTGAAATGACCGTTCTATCCCTTACTTTTTGTTAAAAATCTAACGGAGTTAATGATTTGGAAGTAATTGCAAAACGTGGGAAACCTTAATGGTCTAGTTGCACAAAATAAAATTTTTGGACGAAAATCGCATAATTGATCAAACATCAGGAACGATTTTGGCACTTTACTCAATATTTGATATAGACCATATGCTTACTTAAAATGATGTTGTAACGCCCGTTAATTTCCGGTTTAAGGATTTTAAATCATGTAAAGTATGTATACTTCTCGGGAGTTATCCGGCATTTTTCGTTGACCCTATCATCTTCCTGGTACGTTAAGTCATCTAATCTTTCCTCACAAGTTGCATGTCCCATAAATTAGAAGGGCTAGAGTGTAACATGTTTATTTATATCATAAAAAAATAAAACCTAAACCCTAGCCACCATATTGCAGCCAATCGGACCATGAAGCCCATAAAAAAATAAAACCTAAAAAATAAAACCTAAAACATGGGATACTTCTTCTTGAACTGGGGGTGGGACTGGCTCATCCATTATCGTCTCTAGTTCCAATGTGATATCCTCACACAAGGCTTCCTCTTCTTCATAGACGGCTTGTTATGTGTCATAAGAAAAACTAGCTCCTAGACATTAAGCACTCAACTCGTTAATCTAAGATTCCTTTGCTTCTATTTTATGGAGTCTTTCTATTTCTTCCAACTCATTAATCATAGCTTGCAATGACTCTAATCTGTAGACTCTTTCACGTTCTTCCTCTACAGCTCTGTATCACTCGCACATAGCCTCAAATTCATAGTTCCATTTTTCTAACGAGTGCTCCTATTCTTCATCTTCTTCCAACATCTTAGCATTCATATTGATTTGCTCTTGAATCATTTGAATGAGGTGGGAGTCATCTGTAATTTGTGGTTCTTTTTTCATGGGCCTCGTAATTTCTAGTAATGTAGCTCGCACTTTCCCTTGATATTGAGGCTTCTCTTCTAACGACTAAGTGGTCCTTAACTAAATATATTGGGTTTGTGAAACGCATGGAGACTCAAAAGATTGTGAGTAGGGGTGATAATCATCTAAACCATTCTATGGGTACATCAACGGATAAAGACAGTTATTTGCATAATGATGGTCCACAATTTTCGTACCAAATATTTATAAACCGACTCGATCAATTAAACATATTAACTAAAATATCCTAAAGACTCGACAAAATACAATAAAACAAACATTAAATTATGTTAAAGACGACTAGACACAATGTATCTATGACACATACACACAAGACACACCACAACTCAAGACACAAAAAGACCAAATAATCAATTAAGTTTAATCAAAGCTAGATTCGCTATCGCCTAAATATCCCTATCAACAGGGCCAAAAACTTGATGTTCTGAATGAGGTCTATAAAAACTTAACCTAACCTAGACACTATTGTTTTAAATTTATAAACCAAGACTCTTCAACTGCTAGACCACTCGAAAGTAGTAAAGCCTAATGAAGTCTAGATATCAAACCCAAAGGACACCAGTGAAACTGTTAGGTTGTGTTTTTGGTTTATTCTTGTAGTTTTTGGTTTTGGGCTGTATTGATCTTTTACATGTAAACCAAGATCTATTGATCTCTTTGGGCTTTCAGTTGGCAAAATATATAAAGAATATATGTTAACGGTTTAGGGTTGTTCGTTCAATGTTATTATTTTTCTACCCGTGTAAGTTGTTAAGGGCTTAAGCACCCGATATATAATATACGCATGTTTTGAAGCTTCTTTATTGTCTTTGGTGTGTTCTTGGTTGTTTTCATAGAATCAACTTATTGTTTAGTTTCCGCCAAACTGTTAAGCATATTGATATCACATTTGAAGATCTGTCACGGGACATACAATTGGTATCAGAGACTATAAACCTATTCTAGGCTTGGTTAGTAGTGATATCAAGGATTCTGTCGTTGATCTAAGAGGGTTTGTTGTGTTGATGGTTTCTAGATCTCAAAGAAGGGTGTTCTTCGTGTTCTTCGGCTGGTGAAAGCTTGGTTTGGAGTAGATTTTGGTATATCTCATATTTAATTTAAATCCCATCATTCTTGGGATTTAGTTAAATATTCAAGATTTACCATATCTTGAACCATCCTTAGGTCTCTGGTTGATTTTGAAGTTCTCGGGAAGATTTCAAGATTCGCGGTCAACATTCAAGGTTTTCGGGAAGATTTACAAGTTTTCGGGGTGAATTACCTATCAAGGAGAAGGCTCCGAAGAAGTTGTGGAGAAAATGTGGAGAAGCATAATCAGACGTCCTCAGGTTATTACCTATCAAAGAGAAGGCTCCGAAGAAGTTGAGACAAAGCCAGTTGAATTGTATACAAGTGCTGACTTTGACCTTGTTGAGGAAGATAAGAAGGCTTTAGCTACCTTGACCATGGCACTTTCACCTGAAATTGCCTTAGGATTTAGAGAGTTGAACTCTGCCAAAGGACTCTGGGAGTCTCTCATTGAAGTGTTTGAGGGTAATAAGGACATGAGGAGAAGTAGGCAAGATCTCCTAAGCAACAGTTTAACATGTTCAATCATGTGTTAGGAGAATCTTTGGAGAAACAGCTTCACCGGTTCATCTCGTTGATCACGGAGATTAAATCTGCAAATATAAATCTCACTTCTGCCGAGATCAACAACAAGCTGGTTAACTCACTTCCTCAGAGCTGGGACTTGAATGTGGCTGTCATTAAGAAGATCAAGGATCTGTCCAGATTGACTTTGTCGGAGGTTATGGCTATCATCAAGGCTTGTCACATGGATTACAAGCAACATGCCATTGCGCGATAAAAATAGGGCGAAAAAGAAAAAACACAAGAAAGACTAAACATGGGCAACTAAGGGAATAATGTGGGTGAAGGAAATATAAGTGTAAAAATGGCTAGACATGAGGTTTATCCTAAATTCCTCAATGGTTTATACCATGTATATGCATGTGGTTTTGAAGTGCAATCCTAAAAGCAAGTTCTACCTTACAATAATCACCCGGTTCACTCAATTGCCCGCAAAAACGTGAGCAAAAAAAACTGACGAGGCCAACTCCCGTAAACAAACGGAATGGGTAACTTTTGCAAGGTAAGAATGTGAATCTTTTTTGTCATGTTTAAAGGTATGTCTTTTTAAAGGTTTTCGGCTTGAGTGTGTTAAAGATTTTTGGTGCAGGACAATACAATTAAAGTTGAAGTAAAATTGCATAGTGGTTATTGTTAATTTCTACAAAAATTTTAGGAGTTTTGCAAAAAATTTAATTTGGAGAAACAAAGTTCATAAAATTCCCTCCCCACGCTTGAATTGTGCAACACCCTCATTATGTAACAAAAAAATAAAAGTAAAGTGTCAAGAGAGAGAATAGAAACTCCCCAGAAAATCGAAAAGCTGCCAGAACATGGACCCGGGAGGGTCACATTGAAGACTCGGCAACGCCAAATGTGCAAATAAGGGAAAACCACATGCAAGGATAATACATCAAAACAAAACAAACCACACAACACAACGCAACAAACACGACAACATCAAAGACAAGAAAGGTTACAGCGATCCAATAAGCATCCACATACAATCCATGTTCACAAAAAATAACCTACAAATACACAATAAAACAAAGTCCACAAAGTCCTAAAACAAAGATAAATGAAACAAAGTACTAATCATCCAAATCATTAAAGACAGAGCCTGATGCACCCGTATCCTGATTAGTGAAAAGCTCGGCACCAAACGGGTCTGTCATGGAGTATGGGTCACGGACCGTGAACTGTCCGGACTGCACAAGTGGGTTTTGATGGGCATCGCCATATGGATCTGAGGAGGAACCTGGCTGGGAGTACTTTACACAGAAAGGCAGCGGTAGCTCGCCCACAAAGTGGCTCGATGATGAGGCGCCATATGACCATGAAGGTGTTGAGAGGAGCGTGAAAACCCTGATGAGTCGCCTGAGCCTACCCAAAAGCGTAGAACCACTCGAACTCGTCAGGTGTAATCAACGATGTAGTCGAGTAGGCCCCGTTGCTTAGTCTGCTCTGCCAGGAACTCCTGTTGAGCGGCCCGGAAGTCGTGCTAAGCAGCCCCAAACTCCTGCTGATCAAGAGTGAACTGATCAAACAGTTGTCAAAGCTTCCCATAAGCAAGCGGTTAATGGTCCTCGTGCTGTGGTGGGAGCTGGTGCGGCTGCTCCTGCTGATCCTGCATGTCCACATCCTCGTCCGGGGGAAGTGGGTCCCTAGCGCAGCACTGTCTATCTACCAATCTAATCCTGCTCCCCAATGTCGTCATGATCCCCATCGATTGAAGCAACATGCGTCAAATCCTAGGCAGCAGGAAAATCCAAGACCCCTAACTCATGGGCGAGCTCAGTGATGAGCGTCCCACGCAAATAGAACTATCAGCTGTCGAGCCACCTGCCCTGCAAAAGCACTCGGCCACGCTAAACCCCATATTACAGTCATGCCCGTCAATGATACAATACAATTGGAAGAGATCACGGGACACGGCATTGCCCACACTATCACCGCGGGCCCCAACGAAGTAAAAGATGATATATACAAAAGGCATTGAAGAGGGTCCAGGAGTAAGGTGGCCTTTGAATATCGACCATCGTGCTATTCTCCAGTCACCCGAATCCAAAACGTTTGCTTATCCTCGTTACTCGGGAAGTCCTATAACCCATCAAAGAGATCCGTCTTCAGCTCCTCATTAGTGTACAATCCAAGTTTACTAGCCAGGGTGGCAAGGGACCAGGTGTACCACTTACCACCTAACCGAAAATGGACATGAAGAAAGAAGCTAGAAACTCCAAAGTAAGCTCAAGATATACAGGTCGCCGAATCGGAACCGCTTCCAAGGCTCAGTAAGCTAGTTATCGAAATGCTCACGCTGGTTAATTTGACCGAGTGTCTCGTGGCAGAAAAAGTGCCCCATTGCCAATTTATCTCTCCTTGTCAATAACTCGTCGAGCCGGCGATGGGCATTTCGGCTCCTAGCGCTACTACCCGAAAACCGGCAGAATTGGTGACCACGCCCTAACATCAGATCAAAACAAAGGATGATATAGCAAAAATCAACTAAAGGAAAAAAAAATGGGCTGACTGACTATTTGGCATGGTCATGTCAAAATAGTGCACGGCAATGCAGAACAGCAGGACCATGCAATGGGTTGTGCAAGCAATATGGTCAAATATTGGGGTTGGCACGACCGTGCGAAAGTCCGGCACGGTCGTGCAATCCGATGAAAGCACTGTACAACAACTGTTAAGGATTTCCAGTGAGACTTCCAGCAACCACGACCATGCGAAATTCCGGCGCGGTCGTGCGGGTCGTACAGATGTTGTACCTACGAACGGCGAAAGATTCTGGCGACCATCCTAGCAAGCACGACCATGCGAAATTCTGGCATAATCATGCCAGTTCTGCAGAAACAGTGCAGACGGCGGTGCAGGCCGGAATTTGCCTTAATCGACCAAATCAAACTCAACTAAGCACAAAGTAGTCAAATACAACCCCAAAACTAACTCCTACAACAAGAAATTATAACAAATCCAACCTAAAAGTGGTTAGATTAAAAAAGCCCTAAATTTCTCAAGAGCAAACCCTAAAATCAACAACTAAAAGGGAAAGGAAGATGGAATGGAAGGGAAATCATACCTTAGATGTTGAAATCCAGGGAGAAACACAAGATTTAGGAGGTATGAGGGCGAAATCGGGAGTTTGGTGGATTGAAATTGGTAATAATGGAGTTAGATAGGAGGATAAGGTGTATTAAACCGTTGCACTGTTTTCGAGGCTACAGTGCAAGATCGTGCAAGATTCTTGCATGACCGTGTGAAATCCTGCAAGATCGTGCAACCTCTTTTGCACTACCAAACTAAATCCTGCACTTCCATGCCAACGTGGCAGTACCCAAACTGAATAACAAACACCAATTCGAATCCTGACTTTAACCATTATGAGCCCTGCCAAAAAAATCTCGCGCTCAAAGCATGGAACCCGAAAGAGAACAAACAAGGGCATAGAAATCGATTCTTCAATTCCAAAAATAACAAGGAACAAAACAAACGCACAAAAATTATGAACTACCCAAACATGCTAAATTTTGACTGAGTCGATAGCTAGACTCACACTCCCCACACTTAGTCCATGGGGTGGAGGTTAACAACCTCCAAAACTGTCTCGACCGACACACCCAAATAGTGTTTCAACAGTGACCGTTCACCTTGAAGATGCTTCCATATTCATGTCCAATCTCAACGGTGCCGTAATCAAATACCTGTCTCACACTGAAGTGGCCGGACCATCGGGATTTCAATTTCCCGGGGAATGAACGAAGGCGAGAATTGTAAAGCAAAACACGATTGCCCACTTGAAATTGTTTGTGGTCCTTCAACCAGGCGTCATGAAGCTTTTTGATCCTCTCCTTGTAAATTCTCGAATTCTCATAAGCTTGGCTTCTCAACTCCTCAAGCTCATGCAACTGACCAAACCTGTTTTTACCCGCGCACGAAAGATCAAGATTTGCACTTTTCAAGGCCCAATATGCTTTATGCTCAAGTTTAACAGGGAGATGACACGCTTTCCCGTACACCAATTTAAACGGTGTCATTGTTGGTACATAGATGTCAGTAGTTCATAGTCTAGCGTTTGTAATAGAGTCTGTAATGTAATTGTGTTTAAGTTTATCTTTATGGATGTAAGCGAAGTTGTCAACAAGTTCGCTTAGGCGAACTTGTTGAACAAGCGAAGTTGTTGACAAGTTCGCCTAGGCGAACTTGTTCAACGAGCGAAGTTATTGACAACTTCGCCTGAGGCGAAGTTGTCGTGTATTTAAGTAACCTACGGGTTACTGTTTAAGAGTTCGGTTTTTGGAGAGTTCGTTTTAGAGTTCGTGATAGTTGTGATCATTTCACGTGTCAAGTGTCTGTAATAGACGTGGTTTTTGAGTTATAATATAACGTGGTTTCGTTTGTATCGTGTGTTCGTGTTTTACGTATTCTACGCTCGTAACTACCTACGTAGGGATTCCGCACCTGCGCAGATAGCGATATCCCGTGTAAGATCCGTCCGGGAACCTACGGTCATACCAATCGGTGTTTTGTAGGCGGTACAGAAAGCCCACAACGAGTCATCCAATTTCTCGGACCAATCCTTTTGGTTCTAGATAACCGTGCTTTGGGGGCGCCAATGCGGGTATTACAAAAATGTATCCCTCTGTCACTAATCAGTGCTTTGGGGGCGCCAAAGCGGGAGAACAACTTCTTCAAAAACTTCACCACCGACCTAGCATCATTTTTGGGCAAGGCTTGCGCCTCGGCCCATTTCCAAACATAATCAACCGCTACTAGGATGTAACGGTGGCTGAAAGAAGTCTGGAAAGTTCCCATGAAGTCGATGCCCCAAACATCGAAAACCTATCTGACCTGAATCGGTTGTTGGGGCATCTTGTCTTGTGATGAGATGTTGCTCGCCCTCTAGCAAGCATCACAAGACTGCACCATATCATGAGCATCATGGAAGATGGTTGGCCAGAAGAAACCATTATCAAAGACCTTCTTCGCCATAGATGTGGCTCCATGGTGTCCTCCTGTCAGGCCCTCGTGGCAGTGTCTCAAGATCTTTTGAGCTTCATCACCGTAAACACGCCTACGCACAAGCTAATCGGCACCAATCGAAATAAGTAAGGATCCTCCCAGAAGTAATGCTTAACATCAGAAAGGAAGTTCTTCTTTTTCTGGTTAGTAAGGCCCTTAAGCACGATCCCACTTACAAGAAAATTCGCGATGTCAGGGAACCAAGGATGATCCACATCCCGCGTCTCAATATGCATGAGGAACTCGTGCAGGAAATTGTCAATATGTGGACCCCCACTTGTTCCGATGAAGCTGAGCACTCAAGATGGAAAAGGTGATCGGCCGCGACATTCTCAGCACCCTTTTTATCACGGGTCTCAATTTCAAACTACTGCACCAACAAAATGCAACGAACAAGTCTTGGCTTCGCATCTTGTTTACTAAAAATATAACGAAGGGCTGTATGATCCGTTAACACGATGGTCTTAGAAAGGACAAGATAAGACCAAAATTTATCGAATGTGAAGACAACAGCAAGGAGCTCCTTTTCAGTGGTCGTGTAATGCTCATGCGCATCGTTCAATGTCCTACTCGCATAATAAATCGGGTGAAAGTGTTAATCCTGCCTTTGACCTAAACCGCCCCGACTGCAAAGTAACTAGTATCACACATCAACTCAAAAGGTAAGGACCAGTCGGCAGAAACCATGATAGGGGCATTCACCAATTTCTCCTTCAACAGCTCAAACGCCCGGAGAAATTCGGAGGAGAACACTAATGGGGCGTCTTTCACAAGGGGTTTCGTCATCGGTAGGGCGATTTGGGAAAAGTCCTTTATGAATCGTCGATAAAATCCTGCATGACCGAGAAAACTCCTAATAGACTTCACCGAGTTTGGTGGCGGAAGCTTATAAATGGTATCAATTTTAGCTCGATCAACCTCAAGCCCCGCCTGTGAAATCTTATGCCCCAACACAATGCCCTCCTTCACCATGAAGTGGCATTTCTCCCAATTAAGTATAGGGTTGGCTTCATCACATAGAGCCAACATTCTTTCCAAATTTCTCAAACAATGATCAAAGGAACACCCAAACACACAAAATTCATCCATGAAAACCTCCTTGGAGTACTCGATCATATCATGAAAAATCGCCACCCAGCATCTCTGAAATGTGGCTACGGCATTACACAGTCCAAAGGGCATCCGCCGGTAGGCGAATGTGCCATAGGAACATGTGAATGTCGTCTTCCCCTGATCCTCGGGAGATATGGGGATCTGAAAGTATCCCGACAAACCGTCAAGAAAGCAATAGAACATCCTTCCCGACAGTCGCTACAACATCTGATCGATAAAGGGGAGTGGAAAATGGTCCTTCTGCGTGGCGTCATTGAGTTTGTGGTAGTTAATGTAAACTGTCCATCCTGTGACGGTACGAGTGGAATCAACTCGTTTTTCTCATTCACAAAAACCGTCATACCGCCCTTTTTCGGTCAACCTACATCGGGCTCACCCATGGGGAATAAGAGATCGGATAAATCAATACAGCATCGAGTATCTTAATGGCCTCTTTCTTCACAATGCATTGTATGTTAGGGTTAAGACGCCGTTGGTGCTGTACCACAGGTTTATACTTCTCCTCCATCAAGATCTTATGGGTACAAAAGGATGGACTGATCCCTTTAATATCCATGATCTTCCAAGCGATAGCGTGCTTATGCCTTTTGAGAACTGTGAGCAACTTAACCTTCTCCTCACTCGAAAAACTCACAGAAATGATAACAAGCAAGCATGACCAATCCTCCAAAACGGCATACTCCAAATGGGATGGGAGTTCCTTAACATCTATAGATGGTGGGTCCATAACAGAAGGTTTTGCCTTAGGCTCGGCAACACGATCAACATCCTCAATCCTCTCTACACACTCTGGAGGCTCGTAGTCTACACCACATACCAACTCCTTAAATAGAGGTCTACTGACCAAGTCAGAAACCTCTCTAACACACAACGGAATATCCAAAGAGTCCTCCTCACACGTGTCCTGTATGTGCTCACAAATGCATGAATTGATGGTATCAATGTAGAGCACGTCATCATGATCATGTGGATTGCGCATGGATCTCCCAATATCAAAGGTCACCTCCTCGTCTCCAACTCTAAGAATGAGTCTGCCGGTGCAGACATCAATGAGAGCTCTAGCAGTGGCTAGGAAGGGACGACCCAAGATAAGTGGTATATTTTTATCCTCATCCATGTACAAGATCACAAAGTCGACTGGAAACACAAATTTATCGATTTTCACAAGCATATTCTCAACAATACCTCTCGGATATTTCACCGAGCGGTCGGCAAGCTGGATGCTCATGCGAGTAAGCTTAGGCTCACCTAGTTCTAGCTTTGCAAAAACAGAATAAGGCATCAAGTTTATGCAAGCACCTAGGTCGGCTAAAGTGTTACTAACCGATAAACTACCGATCAGACATGGAATGGTAAAACTGCCCGGATTGGTCGATTTTTTAGGAAATTTATTCTAAAGGACGGCAGAAAACTCCTCATTCAAAGTCACACAAGAAAGCTCCTCTAATTTCTTCTTGTTCGAGAGAACCTCTTTCAGAAACTTAGCATACTTAAGCATTTCTTTCAATGCATCGATAAACAGAAGAATGATGTGTAACTGCTTAAAAAGCTCTAAGAATTTTCCATATTGCTCTTCCATCTTCTGCTTCGTCAAACGGCCTAGGTATGGAATGGGAGGAACATAAGTCCTGACTGGCTCACTGGTTTGTGCGGTACTTTCTGGGGCTAGCCTCGGTGCACCTCACCAAGAGTCTTAGTCTTAATCTCAACGGCAGTCGGTTTTGGTGTGGAAACCGATGCATCAACAGGAGTGGTGGATCTATCACTCCTCACGGTAACAGCCTTAGCCTCAGTATTTGGATTTATTTCAGTGTTACTCGGAAGGCCACCCTGTGGTCTCGCAGAGAGGAGTTGGGCAATCTGTCCAACCTAATTCTCAATGGTCTGAATGGACGCTTTCTGATTCCTCAATTTGAGATCGTGTCTTTGGAGAGTCTCATCAATCTTCAGGTTCCTCTATTCAGCCAGTTTGTTTGAGGTCTCGGTTTTATCCAAAAGCTGAGTCAAAAGATTTTCAACACTAGACCTCCCCCCTACTAGACTGACCACTACTGCTGGAACACTGAAACTGAGGCTTTTGCTAAAATTGGTTCTGGGTTTGACTCTAATAATTTGGATTTCGGTCAAACCCCGGCAGCTTTTGATTTTGATTTTTATTTTTATTTTGATTTTGATTTTGATTGCTACCACCATCTTTCGAGCTAAAATTGGGTTGATTTTTCCATCCCGGATTGTAGGAGTTGCTGTAGGCATTGTTTTGGCGGCCCAAAAAGTCAACATCCTTCACCACCATGGCCTGCTGGCACTGACTGGTCTGGTGTTTCCCATCACACACCCCACAACGAGAGCTAGGTTTGGAAAGATCTGACTGAATTTGGTCAAATCTTTTGGTCAGGGCTTCTAACTGGGCGGAAATAAGAGTGTTAGAATTGAAATGATGAACACCCTTAGTGGAAGGAATACTACAAGGCGGATTATATGCAAAACTCTTCTTAGAAGCTCTCTCTAAGATATCCATCGCCTCATTTGGGGTACACCTACCAAAATCTACTCCCGCAACCTCATCAACGGCCTCCTTCTGTGCTCTGAATAAAGCATCAAAGAACGTACGACACTGAAGCCCGCGATATAAACCGTGATGAGGGCATTTTCAAAACAAACCCTTGAAGCTCATCCATGCGGCATGAAGTGACTCGTCATCATCAACACGAATACCAGTGATGTTTGCATGGTATTTTGTAGTTTTATCAGGTGGGAAGTGTTGAAGAAGAAACTGCTCAACCAATTGGTTCCATGTGGTGATGGAACCGGAAGGTAGTGCCTCTAACCCCTCCAGGCAGCCCCGCGAAATGAGAACAAAAAACGTCGAAGTCTCACGGCATCATCCGTACACCCATGAATTCTGAATGTCATACATAATCGAAGGAAATGCACAACATGAGCGTGTGGGTCCTCGTTTTGGAGGCCATTGAAAGAAACAGAATTTTCGACCATACGAATAATACTTGACTTGATCTCAAAACTCACAGTGACTTCGGGTTGCCTAACACTGTTGCCATAACCCGCAAGGGACGGTGTGGCAAAGTCATCCATGCGACCTTGATTTTTTGGATCCGCCATCTCTTCTACCTCGGAAGTTGCTTCTTCCTCCACAATTTCATTTTCAAAATAGGCAATTTTGCATGCTCTCCTCCTCAAACCTTCTCGAAGATGTTGTTCGGGTTCAGAAAGAGGGGAAACAAGCTCAAGACCGGGTGTGGTGGACATACATTACTCGGAAGAAACACGAAATGGAACAAACAAGAAACGGAAAACTATCTAAAAATATAACAAATAAAAATAAAACAATATGAATAAAAATGAAATAAACTAAAATATCAACAAAGCAAATCAATTACTCATATCATTTTCAAAAATATACACCGTGTCCCCGGCAACGGTGCCAAAAACTTCATGTGTGTGAATATATATATGTATATATGTGTGTGTGTGTGTGTATATATATAATTTAGATAAAAGTTTCACACAAATCGTGGTTTCAAAATGGGTTTTCACCTACAACTGAGTCACACACGAAAGGCAAGTGTACCTATCATGTGTAGCAAAGTGTCGGTAAGAACTGAGTGTCAATCCATGGACACGGCTAATTTTTTATAATAAATCTTTGTAAATGATGAACCAAACAAGAAATTCAAATAAGTTTTCAAATTACTAAACTAGCATACAACAATGACAAGGCAAATAAAAATACACTAACAATCAATCCAAACAAAGTTACTAGTGTTAGGGGGTATTTTTTGCCCATGAGAAATCCCAACAAATATTATTATACATGGGTTTGTTACTACTATTATTATTTAGTAATAAACGAAAAAAAAGGAAAAGAAAATGCCTTCTTATTATGTCAGCGTATTACGAAACAAAGTTGGTTTTGTAATTTGGGTTTTTCTTGACCACAAAGTATTATTGTGGACTCTGGTCCACGTGAAGAACAAGAAATAAGAAAAGGGTTTTTCTTCTACCGACTTCGACATAGGATACATATTTATATAGAGAGAATATTTTTCTTTGTGGTTAATTTCTTTTGTCCCTTCTGTCAAAGAAGAACAACAGAAGAAGAAAATATTTTGTGCTCTATTCATTGGGTGTTTTTCGGAGATAAGAGATGTTCCAGAGACTGGTATTTTTCTCGTTGGTGATTCCTTTTACTCGTTTACTCTTTTTGTAGTTTGGTTCCATATACATGAAGATTGTTTGTACCAAGTATATGATGATTTGTGTATGCCTCTAGTTTTACCTAGAGAAGAAGTTTGTGTTGCTATTATTGGTGATAGTGGATTTGAAGCGGCTCTAGTAGTCCCGTGGTGTTTACTCTCGCCTTGAGAGGTTTTCCACGTTAAAATTTTTGTGTCCCTTGTTACTTTTAAACTATACCCTATTTGTTTGAATCCTCATTGGTTCATTTGGGTTGGGAAAAAGTTTAGCCAAACGAAGATTAATTTCGCACTTTTTGTTTACCGTTCTTGGCTAGATGGTCGGTATTCCCAACAACTAGACTATGTATCCACTTAAATTTAGTGAAAAAATGACAATGATAATGACAAAACATCATGAGTTAAACATCAATATTAAATTCCAATCAAGGCAACCTAATACTATATACAAAACATCATGATGGGTGTTCACTCAAATTAATACCATAAATTTGTAAGTTTGTCAAAACTACCAAATCTCATAATTAAAGGAAAGCTAGCATGAAAACAACATCCTAACCACCTAAAATCATGTAAAGTAGACAAGTTCAAGAAACCAAGTTAAACAAATGAATCTTCTAGTTAGCAAAATATAAACTAAGGATTATGGCCTTAATCTCTAGAAAACATCAACTAAATCAAAGAATCATGTTATCACCATGCAATTTTCCAATATTAAGTGATAGGTTTCATACTTGTTAAAATTCATAACCAAGTTAATTTTCATTAGTTATTCCTAACTTAATGATACAAACTAAGTTCATAAACAAATACTTAATACATAGTTTTCCAACATAATATGGTTAAGCATCTATCAAACTAACAAGATTAGGAATTATAACAAGCATTCAACCATCAAACTTTATTCAAGAACCTATCATAAAATTGAAGAACACCAAACTTGCCAAAATCATGCATGGATAATTATCACATAAGCAATAGCTTCAACATAATCTAAGTAACATGAGTATTTAGCCTATAAGGATTGATACAACAATCAAAATCAAAGTAATCATACAATTCATGTTCAAGAACAATAAAAATGCAAACCAGAATGAACAATTATTGAACACTTGAAAGGATGATAAAAGGATGATGGAAGCCTGGAATTCTCCCTAGAACACACAAGACAATTTTCCATAAATTTTAGAGAATTCCTCTAAAACTCCACACCAAAAATGAACATATTGGAGGTGTTTATAAGCTGTCTGGACGTATGGCACGATCGTGCCAAATGCTGCACGGTCGTGCCAAAATGTGGAAAGTCAACGCCTTGTTTTCTTCCGACCAAAAGTTCAGATTTCTCTGTTCTTGCACGTCCATGCGGCACGGGCTTGCATAGTCGTGCAGGCTTGGATTCGTTGGCACTGGCTTGCACCGGCATGATTCCTCGGGAAGCACGATCGTGCAAGGTTTGGCACGACCGTGCAAGGTTGGCAGTTTGTGGGTTTGTGTTACATCACATGACGATCGTTGAATCGTGATATATATATATATACACACACGTAAAAACTTCTGAAAACTCACCAACTTAATTGTTGACAAATATATTATTTTCAACATGCTAGAGGTTGAATCGATGGTGTGCTAAGGACGAAGATCAGTAGTATTCCTTAGGATATTTGAAATAAAGAACATGTTTACTTTTTCAATGAAGTGTTATTGTTTTCTTTTATTTATGAACAATGTGTGTACTTTTGATGATACGAAATGAATTAAATATAATTACAGTCGCTTTAATAGCGTTACGAGCATATGAGTGATATGTACGTTACACCCGGGCGTATTCCGCTTAAAGCCGGGGTGTTGCAGTCACACCCCAACCTAAGGCGGAAATGGCGGGGTGCCAACCGTTGTTCACAGCTCACAAGGTACTATCATGAAATATAAAATATGACAAAATCTAATTAATTTATTTATTTCAAAATTCAAATAAAGTGCACAAGTTTCAAGATATGACAATAATAATCCAAAGTAAAATAAAATGCAAATATTCATTGTTTTAATATCTAATGGACTCTCTATATGTCCTTCACCTTAGCTTCAAATCAACTAACAACCTGCATATGCGTACAAAATGACAGAGATTTGTCAACAACACATGTTGAATGAGATAATCACCAGTTTTGATACTAAAAATAATTATAATAAATGATAGATAATAACTGCGCAAACAAAATAATGTGTGTAATAATCAATCAAACCGTAAGCAAATAGTGTGTCAGTTGACCATGCCTAACTAACACGGGCTATGGCTACTATGACTGCATATAACTGTGATTGTCGGTTTACCATTACCAAGCAAATCGGGCTTTGGTTACTAAGACGGCGTATGATCATATTGACATACTAGACTTCTAATGAACCTCTCCGAATGTGATAGAATGTAAACACATAAACAAGTAACAATTAGCATTTGACTGAATACACACAATCATTTGTTTGCTAGTTTTGTATGTAATATAAAAGTAAGTGTTAGTATTAGTACTAGTACGCATAGTTTCCCAAAACGTTTGAAAACAGTAAAATAGAGGGACTGATATATCTCACCTTATTGCTTAGGCGAGTGTGCGAGAAATTAGAATAAAACACGATTAAACGAACGAACCATCCTTTAACCTACTAACTGAGATAAATCGAACAGACCTGAAACCAATATATTATAAACTATGAATAAAACCGAGAACATATCCGCTAGAATCGATCCAAACAGATACCGGAACTCCGGTTATGAGAAACTTAACGTTTAAGCGAGCTGGTACTGACCAGAATCCGAGCAGCGAGTCGGAAGTTGGGTTTTGGTTAGTAGCCTTAAAATCTTGAGATAAAAATAAAGTCTTCTGGACTGAAATATAATTATGATCGGAAGATATAGTAATTGAAAAATCATTAAAAATGACTTTTATGTCTTTAAGCGGGTCAGAAAGCAATTGACCAACAAAACCCCATCAATCGCTAAATTGTTTGAGGGCTTTTATTCTATAGATAAAAAACTACAATTTTGAAGAAGACAACTTACCCCAGAGATGAATAGAATAATAGATAATCGACGTCAAAGTGGTCTTGAACATCAAAATTAAACCGTAAATGAAAAAACTTGAACAATCTTTATGAAATTGATAAAGATGAAGGGAATTTCGTGGGATACGGGGATAATGGCTGGAATTTAAGTAATAATTTAGGCTTTTATGATATGCTGTGTTTAAATATTCAGGGTTAAGGTTTGTTTATTAGGATACAACTTGTTTAAGAAACTGAATAATCAATTAATGGCAAAATCGGGTATAATAACATAGAGATTTCGGTTTGGACAGTAATAAAACGAAATTGAGCATGCTATAACATTTCTTGGAGTTTAAATTTCGTTAATTTAATAACAAATATGAAAGAATTGGCAAAATTAGTCTATGTAGTTCCCGAAAATGAGATTTTTAACCATTTTAAGCGATTTTAAAGGTTGTTAAGGACTATTGGGCATAACTGAAAGTTATAGAATTATAAAATAAGTTAAACCAAGTTAAATACAAGTTGTAATTAGTTCGAAAGATCCGAATTACATTCTCGAATCGGTTTAAACTTAAACGAATACAAATATGAAAAGTCCGAGATGTTACAGTTATGGTCCTGGAACTAACACAAAAAGGTCTGTAAAATTCGAACATTTTGGTCCCGAGCGTTGAATCGGTAAAACCTTGGTGTTGTCGGTCACGGGGCGTTGCGGCGATGAGTCGATGCGAATTTGGTCAGTCTCGGTTATGTTCTTAACGGCAACAGAACTAAAATAAAATGTTAATAAACCTGTGCTTTGTTGGTCCCGGCATTGCAATGGTGAGTCGACGTGTATTCGATTAGAGGTTATATTCGTTACGGTAACGGAACTAATAAAAAAGCTCGGTAAAATCCGGGCGTTACGGCGGTGAGTCAGTAAAATCTGAGTATCTTCAATCTCGGATGTTGTGACGATGAGTCGACACGAATTCAATTGGTTTCAATTATGTTCGTTACGATAACGAAACTAAATAACAAAAAAATATAAAGCAAAAAGGAAACCAAAAACCACCATGGCCCAATACCTGACCGCCACTTAGCCCAATGGGATGCCTAGCGGTACCAAACTTCTATTTTATATATACCGGAACTAAAACAAAAGGGTTAATAAACTCAAGCGTTGTCGGTTCCGGGAGTTGCGGTGGTGAGTCGATGTGAATTCGGTCGGTGGTCATGTTCTCTACGATAATGGAACTAAATAAAAAGGTTGGTAAAATCCGGGCGTTACGGTGGTAAGTCGGTAAAACCTAAATGTTGTCAGTCTCGGGTGTTTTGGCGGTGAGCCGACACGAATTCAGTTATTTCAACTACGTTCGTTACGATAACGAAACTAAATAACAAAAAAATAAAAAGCAAAAACAATACAAAAACCCACTGTGCCCCAATACAGGACCACCACTTGGCTCAATAGTATGCCTAGCGACACCAAACTTCTATTTTATATACACTAAGTGTTTTACCGGGACAAGTTGGTAAAATCCGGACAATAGTACAACTCAAATGTTGTCGGTCTTAAGCTTTGAAGCGGTACGTCGATGCGATCGGGTAGCGTACGTTATAAAAAAAATATATTATAAAAACTGATATGGACCAATGGTCGGGTAGCGTCGGTCGTTAACCTCGAGTGATAGAAAATCGACCCTCGTTGATTTCGAGCATTCAGGTGGTTAGTCTACTCAAATTCAGGTCGGTTTCCGTCACGTTCGTTACGATACCATGACTAAAAAAATCGGCATCTGGTAAATTTTCGTTACGATATCGGAGCTAAAACAAAACGCAGTGAGTCTATGCGAATTCGGTCTGTTTTGATTAGATTTGTGACGGTACCAAAACTAGAACCCGAACATTGTCGGTCTCGGACGTTGCGACGGCGAGTCAATGTGAATAATCGTTTCGTTATCAAATTTAAAACAAACAAAAACCAAAAAATTGCTTGATCCAATCATACGGCGCCACATGGACCAATCATGGTCATGCGACGCCAAAGTACAATTCATATAGCCTAATACTACTCTTATAGAGGTCAGATGTGTGGTAAACCTAGCTTACGCCCATTTATATCTCTTATTTCCGGTGTAAAACCCCAAAGTTGTTAAACACTTCACACCTACTAACTATTTGCTCTCGTGAGAACTTGTAATCAACAGTCATAATTGCGAGTAATAGTTGCGGCACCGTTGACTGACAACCCACAAAAGTTGTATGTCTTGCAGAGTTATTGTAGTTCACCAAATGGAAGGTGAAAGGTGTGCATTTCTAGGCGGCATCTCTTGACCGAAGTGGTAAGTAATGGATGATCGACAATCCAATAACCCGAATTTATAAAAGCATCAAAACCCGCTAAACAAATGTAGTTTATAAACACTTGGTGAGATTGCATTATCTCTAGTAGACACCCAAAATTGATAGGTGACTTTTAAGGTTTAAACGAACCTAGTCGAACATGAATATAGTTATAATAGACTGTTCGTTTAAATCTACAATCGGGTTTATTGTTTATACAGTTTATTTCTAATATACAACTGTAAACATAACAGTTATTATGATACATAAAAATATAAAAAAAATAATTAGATCATATGTATTGTATTAAAGTAGTGTTTTACCCGGTGCGTTGCGCCGGGACAATAGTAAAACTCAAGCGTTATCGATTATAAATGTTGAGGCGGTAAGTCGATGCGAATTCGTTTGGTTCTGGTTACGTGTGTTATTGTACCAGAACATAAACCAAAACAAAATAAAATAATAAAATTTGAGGTGAACCAATAGGGTGGCGTCAGCCGGTAAAACTCGAGCGTTGGTAAAACCCAATCATTGTTGATCCCGGACGTTGACGCAATGAGTCTACGCAAATTTGGCTTGTTTGTGTCACATTCGTGATGGTAGAAGAACTTAAAAAAAACAAACAAATTCAGCATTCTGTCGATTATCGTTATGTTTGTTACGAAATTGTAACAAAAACAAAACGCGTTGAGTGTACTCAAATTCAGTCGATTTCCATCGTGTTAGTTACAACAACAACAACAATAACAATAATATTAATAATAACACTTAAAATGTTTTTAGTTACTAGTAGGAGAGCCCGCGCGTTGCGGCGGGTGAACTCTGTTGTTGCGATGCAATGAGAATTTAGTGGCATCGGTTCGGTTTGTTCAGGGCCGGCCATTGGCAAGGGCGAGGTGGTCGACGGACCTAGGCCCGACTTTCCGGTAGGCCCGAAAATTTAAAAAAAATTATATATATATATATATATATATATATTATATATATATATATATATATATATAGGGGTGGGTTATAGTGAAAACTTTTCTTTAAGAGAAAACTTAAAAACTCCTAAAAACTTATAAAAAACTATTTTTAACTTTTTAAAAAAAAAATTTTTAAGTTTCTTTTTTTTCCATTATTTTTATATGTTGTTATTGGTTAAAAAAAAAACTTGTCGGTGACCTCGTCGGTATAGTGCGCATGTGTAATAGTGTGCATTGCATATATGCAAAAGTGTTTGTATTGCATAGAATACAACACTATTGCACATATTTGATACACACTATTGTATATATATGCAATATAAGACTAATACACACATTGAATACACATTATTACGTGTGTGTAATATAACATTAACGCACATGTGCACCACATCGACTTTTATTTTATTATTATTTTTTTTTCCATATAATACAACACTACTACACATATACAATACACAAATATTGAATATATGCAATAAAACACTATTAAACTTAAAAATACATAGTAATACACATGTGTAATACAACGGTATCACACAGTAATACGTATGTGTACATACACAAAGCAATATTTACTATGTTTAAACAATACTTACAGAAATTGTAATGTTTAAAATTATAATTTGTCTTTAAACTAAATAAATAATAAGAAAAATATTTTTTTATTTGAAAGTTGTCACGCTTTCAGTTATTTCACTAATTGATATTAGCTTTTTAAATTATCAAAGATTACAGTTAATGGACTAAAAGTATAATTTCGCCACCATTTCTTTTCCTATTTTTCTTTATATTGTTTGGTATTTTGAGAATAGTATCAAGTTTGAAAGTATCAAGTGTCTTTTTTAGTATATGTGTCTAGGGTGTTAACTAATATGCCCAGTTTATATATGCGGTTTTGTTTTTCGAAAATGTAAGAGCATCATTTGTTCAGGTTGTTTTATTTTTATTCTTTTAAAGTTTGGTGTGTTGCAGAAGACGTACAAAATCTTTTTTTGTAATTCTTTTGTTGTTCTTTCACTATTAGGGTATAGAACTGTAGTTTGTGTTCTTATCTAGGTTTGGTGTTAATTTGTTGGCTAATATTCAAATTTCACATGGACAATTTTTTTTATTTTAACCTTTGTAGTGTTAACAATGTATTGTTTTGTTATTGTTTTCATGTGTTAGTGTTGTTTCGACCTTGAGTTTGGTGTGTGAAAGAAAAATAAATTAATTATGTTGGAATTGATGATATAAAATAAATTGAATTGATGATGTTGCAACTAATATTCAATTTTAAAGTGAGGCTAGCTAACTTGGTAAAGACACTCATCTCTTAGTGGCGAAGCCCTACGTTCAAATTTAAAAAAGGACTTATGATATAAATAAAAACGAACTAACAATTGATAAAATCAACAGGCTTACGGCAAACGCAATAGTCTAATAAGCTAATACAATCCTACCTCTAATCATAAGACTTACATTGATCAATCGAAATAAACTTATCCAAAGCACAAAATATAAGTATAAAAGAAAATTGTTCACTTGATGTGTAGACTTACATACTAATAGTAATAGGGTGCAACACACCTGTTCGCAGAATGACCATTGTCATTCTCTACCCAATTGACCAATTGTTGGAAATGGCCTACTAGTACTACCGCCACCACAGTATAACATGCATCATTCCATGGGTAAGTTCACATGAAAGACTTGTAGGTTAGACCATTCCTGCAAATTCATTAATAACATAAGTCTAAACTTCTTTCATTTATACACTGCAAAATGTTGTCCGTTTGCACACTATCTGAAAACATTTAGATTTGGGGATCTAGAATTCAACTGGTCTGCTAATACTCTACCCTTGAACGAGTGTACAAAGTCTATACATCAATACTAGCTAATATCAAAAGCGAAAACTACAAATGCCCCTGATATGGACCGGGTCGGGCATGCGGGTCCGCATGCATGGGTGCTGGGTCGTAATTTTTACGTTTTGTTGAATTTGTTTTAAATGTGTGCTATAATAAAGGATAATGGGGGATGCCTCCTATCCACGTTTGTTTAGTTTTATCCTATGTTTTCACTAAGAGTTAGCTGGATTTCTTGCATGTATTGCCTATTTAATGGACTTTCTTTCTTTGTTAATTTAAGCAGAAGTTTATCAAGTTCATACTTGTTCTATTAATTCTCTCTATTTTTCTTAGGCCATTTGAATTTCCAATTGATCCACAACAGCTCCGTCATTGTATTTCTCGCTTTCCGAAGTTTTCGCATAACTACATAGTTATCGCCCATATCATAGTTTACGCTCTAGATTATCATGTTTTCGCATTCTTATTGGTATTTTGCTTGGCCTTGCAATAACTTATCACAAGCGAAAATTAGTTAAGCTAGACCCCTATTCGCGAAACGACCCTTATAAGCGATATCTAAACTGAAGGGGGAAAACTTAGTAAAAAGAAAAAAAGAAAACTAATACGATTAGAGATCTAATCGTTAAATAGCAAATGTCTAACTAAAGTGAAAAATCCAGAGTGAATCGAAAACTTGGAGTTTGCTCTTTGTGAAACCGACTTTCAGATCCTATTTATGATGAATAGTGATCTAATTAAGGCCTGTACCAATTTAAGTTTGATACTTTGTAGATCCTTAAGGTCTACTTAGCAACCATTGAAGTCCCCATGCGCTTTGTTGTGAACAAGAAAACAAAGCTTTAAGTTTCGTACCTGCCCGAACAAAACCAGAACAATTTGATGATAAAGGATGTTTTTTTGGATTACTACTGGCGAATCTTCTTAGAAGACGATTCTCTATCCAATGGTGTGCTCAAATTACATAACCAAAACTGAGCGTGAACTTGGTTTCACTTTTTCTCTCTACGATTTGTTAGTGTGCATCTGATTCATGAATATACGAAGATGATGGCTGCATTTTTAACAGGGTTTCCTTTCATCTCCCGATATTACTCTTACACCCCCCATTGAGTTACTTAAATTTGATTAGTACATAACTTTTGTTAAACCCACTTAACAATTAGACAATACAAAATTATTGACAATAAAAATCCATTTATTAGTAAAACTTTGGGGTGTTACTGGGCCTTGTGAAGCCATTCACAGCTCCTCATATACTGTAGCTTGTTAGCTGAATAAATGCTGGCTTGTTAGGCTTCTAAGTTTCTAATTTTATTTACTTTTATTGTAATTCTTGCTGAGTTAAGAGGCATCGGGGTCATCAATAAAGTGACACAAATGTTCCGCTATTTTTTTTTGAAGGAAGTTTCTTGAGTTCATAAAACCTTTCCACCATGATTAGGAAGTCTAGCATAGTTAACTAAAAATTTGTTATCACTTATAAAAAAATGAATTTCTAGACAGATTAGTAAATGTTAAGTTCTAAATACATTTCAACATGACTCCCAGATACACTGTACATATTTAATGTGCCAAATATAATGGGCGATAGAGTAACGTAAAGATATATATGTGAATTTCATATAATAATTTTTCAATCATTTCTATTAATTATTACAAAACATAACTTCGTATACTTCAAACAAATTATTCTTATTCCTATATATTCTGTCTGGTTAGTGGTTACATGCACCCTTCTTTTATATATATATATATATATTATATATATGCATCATATATAACATAATGTAAAGAAGACTATTGTAAAATGTTGTGCACGACTTAAACATGCATTTATAACGCCATCTGCATGACATGGACACGCACCCTTCTTATTCTTATCTACGTCGTCCACCGAAACCGCTTTCACGTTGGCAGTTGAAGTAGACTGCTGCCACAGGAGATCCAAGGTTGTAGAGCTTGGCAAAGTCTTTAGTGTTGAAGTTCTGACGCCACCCTGGGGCGTACACAGTTTGTCGCCCCAACTGTCGGAACAACACAAAAACCATACGATGGATTCCCATTGATGGCCTTGGACTCTCGTAGCACACAACTTCTTGACCTATTCCCATATCAAAACCATCCAATTAGTAATGTAACCAAAAGGACCAAGACATACCATTAATTAAGTTGCTTATCTTTAGTGATCATTACAAATTCGACTTGTTTTTCTATACCCCCACCTATGAGGTAAAAAGTGATATACAGTTGGTTATAACTTAATAGGCCGGGTACTTGCGGGTTTCATGAGTTTCCGGTAATGGTTATCATGGTAATTACCTAAAAAGAGTAAACTTGGTTATGGTTGTATTACTTATTGAAGCAATCACAACACTGTAAGAATGTTGTTCGCAATCGAAAGCATAGAGGTTCTATAACCCTCCCCTCATAAGCAAGGAATGTATCGTCACCAGCCTTGATAAAGATTTTAATGAAAAAAGCAAAATGGAAAAATGATGGTTAGGAACATGATGTCCGTGGTGGTCAACTTTTGACCTGCAGTTCTCTGAATAAGACACCTTTTTATAGAAACTAAAGAGCAATAATCGAGCGTTAACACACCTCCTGTGGGCAACAAAGCTCGAGGTCCATGTCTAGGTCATGTAAAGGGCGGACGAAGGCAACAAAGAAAAAGGTGCGTTGTGGAGCAAGTCTGCCAAAGGTAAGTTTGCGACCGCATACTTGCATTCGGACATTGTTGTGGGCTCCTCCTTTCTCATGACACATAAATGCATACTTATTATACATATATAATTTTACTAACTTTTTAATGGGTTTGTGGAGGTTTTGTGTTATGAAAAAAAGTGCAGGCTTTGAGAAAAGTTCAGAATTTGTTTGATACGCTGATGTGTTGGTTTGTGGAAGTTTAACGTTGTGGGTGCTCCCTAAATTTGAAGATTAAGTCTCACGGTTAAGAACATGGTCTCTAATAGGAATCAACGTTACTCAAGGCACTAAGAAAATAAAGGGCATATTTATCAACTTGGATAGACTAAATTTTATTGAATAACGTTTGAAACTATCCCCAGAGTGAGCATTCCTGAGATGGAAATCATCTATATTGATTTTGACGTTTTAAGTCTATCTTATCTATAAACACCAATCAGGTTACGAACCACAGACCATCAAGATATCAAGTCTAAACAATAAACACATTACACTAAATTGAGTTTGATTATGTAATATTTTGGATATGTTTTCCTTTTGCTTTTGGGCAAAAAATATTCTTGGATTACTTTAAATAATGAATGCCTTTATGAAATTCCCATCCTGTCTTCTGCATAATGCCCATAATTGTCACTTTACTTGCACAATCCACAATAATTTCTTTAGTACCTTAAACGACAGGGACATTATATAATAAATAATAATAACAATTATTGTTATAATTATGGTGGCTTCCTTAAGGGCTTGCTCAATGAGTTATGATAACTCGACCCTTTTGGTTGTGTGCATGCATAAATGTTGGAGGGTGAGACCTTAATATTTACAAAAAGAAGACAAAGAAAAAAAAAACCACAGATTTTCTGTTGGCTCCCCTTTTACGGTTTGTCGGTAGATAAGAAAATGTGAAGAAGCGGTCGAATTAAGTCAAACCTTAAAATGAGTGCCGATGAAATGGAACAAGTACGTGCGTACGTACGTTGTAAACATGTTAACTAGTTTGGTTTTGAAAAGAAAAACTAAAGGGAACCCACCAAAACGTGTTCCAGTGGTTGCTGGAATATCAGTCACCAACCTGCAGAGAATAAAGTGTTAGAAAGCTAAATATTGCATCAATCAGAAATTCAGAATCAACATAAAATATGAGATAGGGTTACATGTAATCTGACTATCCAGAAGAAGATTTTACATTTTACGGTTACAGTACAAAAGATATCTAGAAAGATCAACTATTTACTATAATTCTTTCAAATAATTTCTTACTTAATCCAATATATATGTAAATTTAGTTATATTTAAATAATTCTATACAATATTAATTAGATTGAATTAATTCTGCAATAAATAACTTTGTAATTAAATTGTAAAGAAAGAAAAGCTTGAAAGCACTTAGCGATATCAAGAATGAAGCCAGAACCTCGTATATCGAGGCTTACTTTTTGTTCGTGGTAGCCAATGTTTTCAAAACCGGACCGGACGTCGACCTGGAAGTCTTACCGGGTCACAGGTCGGACAGACCGGTGTGGTCGGACCGGTCATTGACCCGGATGATGTCATAAATTATATATATATAACATACATTATAATTCAAAATTCAAAAAATAAAAAATAAAACTCTGTCTTAAGACTTTGATATGCAAACTTTTGAAGTAGACATGTTTAACTAAGTTTTGTTACAAAAAATAAAACTTAAAAGAATAAAACAACACATATTAAAATAAGTTTATGATTAACTTTTTTATAAACATGTAACTTTGAGGGTAAAAAATGTAATTTAATTAAATAAAGAAAAAATAAATAACCTAAATATTATGTTGACGTGCAGACCCCTCATCTTCTCATTACCCTCATTTCCTTATCAATTCAAACCCTAATTATACTCCATTGCAGCCACCTCCTCAATTGATAGAACCATGAAAATTTACCACACGTTTTTGCCAGATCTTCATCACGATTAACTTTCTAAATCTGAAACTGTTGAATCGCAAGAAATTGCTTTAAATCCACTCGGACCTAACGTTGATTAGGTCCAGCTTGAACCGACCAGCGACGAAGATAGATGGCAACGGTGGCAGAAAAACAAAGCAAAAGTATATTTCCGGTTCACCCGGAGGTTCACCGGGTCAGGTCTGACCGCCGCCCGTCAAACTCATTCGGTTTATTAGAAAACAGCTTAAATACCATGACCGAACCGGTATTTGTAGCGGGTCCCGGTCCAACCGGCCGAGCTGGTCCGGGTTTGAAAACACTGGTGGTAGCTAGTTTAAAGAGAAAAACTGGATTTTGATTAAGGGTTTTCAAATTAATTTAAGCATTCTAGTTTGCAAGATTTCTCCTGAATTTCTAAAACCCTAGTTGGATTCATGGTTTTCATATAAATAGATAAATTTATTGTAAAAAACAACTTACCAATGCAAGTATTCCCTAAGGTTAGGGTCGCTTGGACTTGGAGCATCAGGATCCACCATTACCTAAAAAAGCAATAATGTAACAAATTAACCCTCTTAGTACGTACGTAGCTAGTTCTTCTTAGGAAAGCATGTAATTTCAAAAGGAAAAAACAAGGTTGAAAGAAAATTAGTAAGAGAAACCGTACTAAAGTGTGGAAAGCGCGGAGATCATCACCTCCAATATCAACCCGAGGTTGGTTCACAACCTGAGAGGGTTTTAGCTCGCACCCGTTGCTAATTTCCCGATCATTGTACGAAACAGTAAGGTTGATCGACTTCGTGAAACTGTCAAGAACATCTCCTATCACACGTCCAACAACCAATGGGTCCCTATCCCTTGGCATCATAAACTATGGTAGCCCTTTTCTCAATCTATATATATTTGACAAGGTTTGTGGTTTCAAGTTTGTAGGTTCCTCTACTGATTTGCATGGAAACATAGTTTAGGCTTGGTATTTATAGGGGTTTTGATGAATGGAAACATATTACAGCTTACCTCTCACAAACATATTCTCTTGGATATCAATGATTCTCGTATGCAAGATAGACTAGTGGCGAACGCAGAGTGATAGACTAGTCAAAATCCGTTGCTATTCCACCCTATATATGGTTACCAAGGAATCTTGAACTGTTTACGTCATCACAACAAAATAAAATATAAATCTAAGTAAACACTTCTTGTGTACAACCTTTCTCCAAAGGTAAAAAAGGTAATCTGGATGGGTATATGCATCATTGTCACTTGTTATGTGATTGCATTTATTCATCTTAATCCATAAACAAGTAAACAACTACCTATAATGAATAAATCTATAAGCTTACAGTGATAAGGTATCAAGGATAATAATGATTATATCAATCCCTAGAATCATGGTTAGTCAAAGATGAAGAAATTCTTTTCATAAATTATGCATTTCTTATATTTGTATTTATTGTATTTATAAAGTCTAGCTCTTGTATCTCTATTTATACCTATTGTATAACATTCTATTCAAAGTGTGGTTTCGTAATATATTCAAAATGTTAGTATGGTATCACAGTTCATATCTCCGACGAGAAAACTTTTGATCCTATCAGCCTGCAAACCACCGTCCACCTCCCCTAAATTTCTTTTCCGGCTACCTCAATATTTCTTTTCCGGACACTATGATTCCATCATCTCTACCGAAATCCCTTTAAAAAAACATCTCTACCTACACAACTATTTCTCCGTCTATATCAGCTAGGTTTTGCAAAACCTATTTATCCTATCACCGCCGCAACCATCATCTTTCTGGCACAACCCTACCTTCTATATCCTATCTTTTGTTTCATTCACCCTTAAAAAAAAAAAAAAAAGACACTTCAAAAATATATCTTCTTTGACTCATCAATTTCATATCCATTTGCATCTTCAACTTATCAACTTCTTCTCTTGCTCAAACATGGCCATTATCCACTTTTATCCAAGATTGGACTTATCCGATGGTTGTCCATCTTGCGGGGGCATATCAAGGATAATAATGATCATATAAATCCCTAGAATCATGGTTAGTCAAAGATGGAGAAATTCTCTTCATAAATTATGCATTTCATATATTTGTATTTATTGTATTTATAAAGTCTAGCTCTTATATCTCTATTTATACCCATTATACAACATTCTATTCAAAGTGTGGTTTCATAATATATTCAAAATGTTACTATATGGTATAGATTATGAATTGTATGTTAGGTTGTATATATTGTACTTTCAAATTTATAGCTTTAAAATCCATATATATATATATGGAATTAGTATATTGATAATATAAATAAATTATTCCAATCACAAACAATCCCTTTTATGTTTTCAAGGTATAAAAATGATAAATCCTAACACTAGCATTCTCGGTTTTAAAATATAAGAAAAAGAAATGATAAGATTGGATAAAGGAAGAAAGGAAAGGAAATTATAAACTTAAAAAACATTCTCGAGTTAAAGAAAAAGAAAAGAAAAGAAAAGTGTTAGTTACATTCTTAAGTTAGATAGGAAGGAAAAGATAGGAAAAAAATGGTAACTTTACAATTATGTCCTCACTCTTGAGTTAGTTAGAAAGGAAAAGATGTGTAAATTAGTAATATATAAACTTTTCCTTCACAATCAGACCATATTTAGCCAGAAAGTTTTGAAGGAAAAGAGGCCTCACTTTTCTTTCCATTCTCTTTCTTTTCTTTTAAAAAATAAACTCGAGAATAAAAAAGAAAATTTTTCTTATCTTTTCTTTTCCAAACCCTTAAATAAAAAACTCAAGAATGCAGTGTAAATTGTACCTTGAAGATGCCGAGCCTTCTTTACTTCTTTTCGATCATTTCCGAAGGTTGACAAGCAAACAGATGCTACATTTTCGCTGTCATAGATTCAACCTGGCACTTGTTTATACGGTGTTAATACAAAATCAAGGTTCTTGACGGTTCGAAGGTAACTTTTTTCTCCTAGTTTAAATTGTTTAAACTCCATGCATTATAAAGGGCTTCACCAAATCGAAAGCCCCTTCTCCTGATCCCGATGAGCCGATATACGAGTCTTAGGTTAATATTGATGCTATCATCCAACAATGGATTTACGGGATTTCATATGATTATTTGTGTGCTTGAAATTGATACAACTGCTCAAGAGGCTTGGAACAAGACCCAAAATGTTAGGAGAACAAGATTAAACTTTAATTATCATTTCTTTTGATAATACTCTAGATTAATATGACTTATAAATTTAATTCATATACATGTCTATAAACACTTAATAATCATCTTATGTGATCTCCACCAACATGAACACACATCAAAAGGTTAAAATTTAAGCTTATATATTTTCATGAAGATAATGAGGACTTCATAAAGATAGGAAAACAACATTATATAATTTTATCATTTTCAATAGATTAACAAATTAATAAACTAAATAATTAAAACAAAGTTTAAGCAATATAAAATAAATAAACATATAAAAAGATTTAAATTTGAAATGCAATAATAGACGAAACAAAAAGATAAGGTTTTTAGAAGATTTAAAACATCTCTTGCAAGAGATATTACTTTTGCAAAAAACGGTTAAAACACACTCATTTATCTAACATGTATATAAAAGCACGCACCCGCTGAAATGGCTTAAAAATCTCTTGATTTGGAATTATATGATCTAGTAGCATAGGATTTTAAGAGGGAGACTAGGCAAAGCTAGTCGTCCAAGACTGATGGATCTATCGTGGGATTGACTTTCAGAGCCCAGCTTTGGCTCCGTATGTTGTGATGTTTTTCTTATAAACTTAACTGTTACAAAATCGTTTTCCTCACTTCTTTTGATTTAATATTTCTTATAGCATTACTTAAGATATATTTCTTTAAGATTCTTCATTACTAACGTTGATTGGAGAAACCTATGATTCTGATGAGGATGATGAGGCTGCTGATGATAATATGGATGATGATGATGATGATGATGATGATGATGATATGGTTGAGTATGTGGCTGATGATGTGGATGCTATGATGATGATACCTTGAAGTCTGTTGAGACTGAGGTTATGGAAGAATGAGAGATGGATGAGGAGCTAAGAACCTTATATGATCAAATTGACAATATTTTCCCTTCAACTTAAGAAAAGAAGAGGAACAGGAAGATGCAGAAGCTCTTGAGTGGAGGAAAACAAAGGAAAAGCTCATGTTACTGATCATAACCTTGAAGAGCCTATAATTTCATTTGTACCTACATCTAGGGATCAGTTCCTCAATGTAGATCAATCTGCTATAAGGGAAATGATCTTAATGAGAGAAAGATTGAGATAAATGTATAGACGAGACTTTTTATACTTTTTTGTCTAAGAATGAGATAAAAGAGCGTATGATACTTCTTGAACAAGCCAACTTAGCCAAACAATTAAGGGATGAAGCTGAGTTGAGGGGAGAGGAAGAAATCCCTCAGGAGATTATTGAAACTCTTATTGATATGAGGAAGGATGATATGGAGACTGAGAAGAAAAATCAAAACATGTTGAAGTTGAAACAGACAAATTAGATGTTGTTGATAAAGAAATAATTTAGCCAAAGAATGTTGTATGCTATGCTAGTAAGAGAAAAGGAACAACAAATGCTGAGCCTAATGTTGAACCTGTCACTGAACCCATTGCTAAACCTACAAGTGATGAACCTTTAAGTGATAAACCACTTATTCCATCACTTTTAAGGTATTTTAAACCTGGTGTTGAGTTCTTGTGTCAACCTGGAATAACAATGAATACTCCTAGTGTTGTTCCCAAAGCCAAAAGACAAAAATTTTTAGCTATGAATATATTAAAATTGAAAACTCAGTCAGGAAAACTATTCAAGAAGAGAGAAGAGGTGACAAAAGAGAATGAACCTTAAATAAGTACTTTCAATGACTTGTTAGAAGATTTTAATGTTGATTATGATACCTTAGAACCTGAAGTTCAGTTAAAAAAGTCTGATAGTCCTCATGTTAATTTAATAAAGGAGAACATAAGGAATATTCAAAAATAACTTGATGAAGAAAGAATGCAAGATCCAAGAATTCAAGATTTTGTGAAGTTTGGAATGAAATTTGATGAAATTAAAGAGCTAAATAAAGAGGATCTTGAATGTCTTTTGGAAAAGAAAGAAAAAGAAAGAAGGAAGAAAGAATCGAAGGGATTAAAAGGAAAAATGAAGTTTTAATTGACTAAAATTATAATCCTACTCATGTTGAGGGTATAACGACTGATGATATTGAATTCTATTTACAAAAGGTGACTAGAAGGATAAGAGAAGAAGCTAATGTTCTGTCACAACAACATAAAGAAACCATGAAAATAAATTCTCCCATGAGAGCTTCATCATCTAAACCTTTTCTTCCATAGAAAATTGAAGAGCGAAGGAAGAAAGATAAAAAGGAAAAACTGAACAAGAAAGAAACATAAGAGTCTGTATTTTCTGACAATATTGTTGATCAAATGAGAAGACTCTTAGCCAATAGAGGTGCATCTAAATATGAAATTGTAAGACTACCCAGAAGTCAAATGAAAGATTTAGTTCATCAAGAGAAAGGATGAGCAAAAGAGATTCTCCAAAAAAGTTAAAATCGTCCTCATCCAAATCTGATATGAATGAAAAGGAAAAGAGATGAGGTGAAGGATGAAAATAAATATAATGGTGATGAAGATGAATTAAGGGCCAGGCAAGAGAGGCTTGAGAAAAATCTTGCTGATAAAAGAGCACATTTAGCCAAGAGAGGGTTTGTTATGGAAAAGATGTTCAAATGGTCAAGAGATGAACTTGAAGACACCTTCAGGGAAGTTGCTCTTATTGAACTCAATTCAAATGTCCATACATCTACTGAAATGTATAGGAAGGAAAAAACACCACAAGAGCTGCTACTTCTAGTCGAAGACAATTTCAACCAACTTCATCTAGACCATCAATGTCTAGGACTGCTATCTAATTACCAGAACTTCAATGTATAAATAGCCAAGTCCTATACCAAGAAGAACTGATGAAGATTTTCCGATGAACTGGTTCTGGGATAACAAAAAGGGTGATTTGGTAATAGAATTTCACAGTGGAAAAGAGAAGATAGTGAGATATAAAGAGCATTTCAAGGACTTCTCCATTGAGCAGCTATCCAAGCTAGCCAAGCTTCCATTTCATGACTATGAATACAGATTCAGGCTAGCTAGATCTCAACAAAATCATTTGTCAAACTATCTGAGAAGTCAATGGAGAAATGGTTTTCCAATGTTTAACAGAAGACAAAGATCATTAGAAGCTTCCCAAGCTGAAAAGAATAGGAGACAGATGAGAGTTGTTGAGCATACAAGTTTTAAGTTTTCTCCTAATACTCCCAGACGGACAATCTTGGAAGATGTGAGTATGAGAAGAGAAATGACAAGACCAATTGTTGATGTTAGACCTGAGGGAAGAATATTTGGAATCTCATATGATCCAGCAACATGAAATTTTCTTCTACTTGGTTTGAGAAGACAACTGTTGGGAGTGATCAAAGAAAACATTGATCTACAATATCTGCATAATCATGACTTGTGGGGCATTGCTAGCCTGGAACTGCCTTTTTCAAGTGATTGGTATTCTGATATAAGCATGTTCAAACAAAAGGTAGTAGTTGTTAGAGTTGATGAGTGTTGGAAAGAGAAAACAATTTTGAGAAAAGAATAGGCATGGATAATCTTTAATGTTTATTTTTAGTTCCCTGTAATTTTTCTTTTGATGTACTATTTTATTTTGATATGTAATGCCCCTAAGGCAGAATAAACTTTGTAATCATTTCCTTTTATTTAATGTTTTTAGGGATTTGATGTGTATTTAGACAAATGTATGTAATCTTGATGTGTTTTGTTGCATCTGAGCTTGTTTCAATCAAGGGGGAGATTATGGGGTCAAGAAGTACATAAGTAATCTTGATGTGTTTCAATTTGAACTTGGTATGGAGGTTTAGGTTGAGACGGTTGGTTTTGATTAAAAGGTTGTTTATCAAAGCCAGGTGGAGCTTGATTGTTGGCCCCATCCCTCCAGCTGAAGTTAGGATGGTTTCTCCAACAAGGGTTGTAGGTGTTACCATATATGCTAAAGTTAGGATGGTTTCTCCAACAAGGGACTCAGATTGTGCATCGATAAAGGTACTATTTTCGAAATGGTGTATGCCTTTGTGTGATGGGGTTGATCGATATGGATTATAGGTAAAGGTTTTCTTGGCAGATTTTTCTAGCATCTCGAATGCCTCATTCGGAGATTTGGTTCCAAAATCTCCACCAGCGACCTGATCGATTGCTTGTTTGTTTTGGATAGTTTGAGCGTCGAAGAAAGTTTGGACTTGAAGCCACTTTTTCAATACATGGTGCGGACATTGTCGAAGAAGGCTCATGTATCTTTCCCATGCTGCGTGTAGTGACTCGTCTTCATCCATTCAGAATCCGGGGATGCTGACGCGATAGTTGGCAGTTTTGTCGGGTGGAAAGAATTTTAGAAGGAATAACCCTACCATCTGATTCCAGTCGGTGATGGCACCGGATGGTAAAAGATTCAAGCCATTCCAAGGCATAGCCTTGGAATGGGAATAATTTGAGTCTATCTTGATCTTTGGAGCAATTTTGGATTTTGAAAGTTCCACAAATTCGAAGAAATCGGGAAATATGAGATAAATGATCTTTGTCGAGGAGTCCATGAAGTTGGACAGAGTTTTCAATCATATAAATGGTGCTAGATTTGATGTCAAAGTATGCAAGAATTTCGGATGGTGTAATGCTATTGCCATAGCCATCAAGTTTCAGTGTACCATATTTGTTCATGTTTAGCTCATTGTTTAGTTCTGCCATCATAGGTTCTTCTTGGTTATCATTGGTTATTGTATCTCCTTCCAGTTAGTCCTTAAATCCTTCAGTTACTTTTCGTGCCCGAAAGTGTGTTCTTCGGTGAAAGTGGCGTTCGGGTTCGGAAAGTGGTGAAACGAGTTCGGGAGTAGATGTAGATGACATACATTACTTAGGAAAGTAAAAAAGAAAAGCCTAATGGCACAACTAAAATTAAGTTAAAAAGGCAACTAATAAAACTAGAAAGATAAAAATAAATAAAAATAAAGAAGATAGAAAAATATTTTTGTTCTTTTTGGCCAGTTTTTAAATATATATATACACTATAAACAACAGTTAATAAATACTTAGATTGTTTGTAAAATTCACCGTGTGCCCCCGGCTACGGTGCCAAAAAGTTGATGTGCGTGCGGGAGTGGTATGAAAATGTTGTTATGTTTTTCAAAAGGTTTATTTCAAACAATGTTTATTTTTAAATTTATAAAAATGATTTTTATCTTAACTAGACCGCACACAAATAGGCAAGTGTACATATCATATTTGTAGAATAGTATCGGTAAGAACCAAGTATCGATCCACGGACACAGTTGTTTGATTTTTACTACTAAATCGTTGTATTTATTTTATCCAGAAGTAAACATCATAGTAGTTTTGGTTTGACAAGTAAATTTTAAGAGAAATTTAAAAGCATAAATTTAAACAATATTTATGAGTTTTTATATTTTTATAGAGATGATAAAGGATAAAAGTGTATCAACTTTGTTACTACTGCTACTACATTTGATTTATGTTCATATTAGGATTCATGTTATTTAACCAAGCCCTTACAAGAATAGTAGTTCCCTAGCTTATCATCAATCTCGGTACTTGGTGTCTCTATTAAAGATTTATAGTTTATCAACCAAGGCCTCATAACAGTGGCAATTTCTCGGCTTATCGTCAAGCTCGGCACTTGGTGTCTCTTTTAAGCTTCATATCTTTATTAGCCAAGACACAAGAGGGGCAATTCATTGGCTTATCGTCAAGCTCGGTACTTGTTGCAAATTTTTAGAGTATTTTAACACTCCTCATCAAGTGATAATTATAACATAACCTTTACTTTTTATAAACCAATCACATGTTTAACCAATATTATTAAACTTCAATTAAGATTCATTATAAACCAAGATGATACTATAAAAGTTTACCTAATTAAAAGCATAATGTTATACATCAAAGCAATAGATACAAACATGATCAATTAGAATAATCTAACCAATTTGATTGACTAATCCTTGATGCTGTCACTTTATTAGGGACTGTAAGAAATTAGGTATCACTTTATTAGGGACTGTAAGAAAAAAGGCTAAATAGAAATGAAAAGGGTAGATACGTTTGATAACTTGGCTGACCTGTTCACCAAATCTTTAGATAAAACCAGGTTTAACTTTCTGTTAAAATGCCTAGGTATGATAAATGCCGATGAAATCTGATTGATGATGTGTGCTTAGGTGAGATGCTTACTGATTATCTTTTGTTGCTCACTGTGATAAGTTGCATGATTTGATGTGTGCTTAAATGACCAGGCTGAATTGATTGAATCATGCTTAATAAGTTGTTTGTGTGATATTTGATGTGTCTATGATCATTCATGTCTCTAGTACTTAATTTCAAGCATACAGGATAAATTTTGTAGTTTTAAGTATTTCGAGCTTGGATCTGTGCTTGAAGTTGTGTTTATTGCTCCTCGAGCACAAACAGTCATACTTGAGAAATTCCAAGTATTTCGAGCATAGGTAACTTGTATTGGATGCTCGAGCATGGACATATGTCTTGAAAGCTTTTCCTTGTTTCGAGCATATATCCATTGGTCGAGCACATTTATTGTGTTGAAATCATCTCTATGTATTTCGAGCACATGTCTTGTACTCGAGCAAATTGAGACTTATATAAAGTCCATCGAGCACATGCATTGAAATGACAAATGTGAGTTAAGTCTATCGAGCACATGCATTAACATGATAAATTTCAAGTTTGCTCGATAGAATACTTGTGTGCTCGGAGTGAAAGATCACTCAAAACCGAGTGAATTTGCAAATTGTATGTAACTTGTGTGCTGTTTGTGAGTCTTATGTGTTTATATGACAAGAAGTGTTTCAAAATTAGATGCAAAATGAAGTTCTCAAAGAAACAAATTGATGACACATAAATGATTTTTGACTAAGAAAACAGTTTTTGGTGAACACATAAGAGAGATGATAATGTTATCCAGTTCCAAGCTTTAAAGAAGCTTAAAATGTTTTATGTGGAGATTGAATCCAACCTTATTGGGAAATGATAGTACATTGTTTAAAATTCCTAACCAATGGATTATAGGCTTAAAGGATCTCTGTTTAGAAACTTGACATTTAGTATGGCATCTTTTCATGAGTACAGTGACATAAGTGATACAAATATAATGATCATGCTAAGTCGGATGTGGTGACTCATTTGAAGACCAAGGTACGTTTCCTGGAATATCTCTCCGAATGATAGGCAGAAAGGCATTTATCCAATCATACACGAGCCTGTTGGTGTTTTGGTCACATATAATATATTTACAAAGCATCTGAGTAGATATAAAAGTATTGCTAAACAAAAGCTTATCAAAAAGAAAAGAAAGAAAAAGAAAAATATAGAAAAAGGAAAATGCTTAAAAAATAGTATACCAAGTAATAACATATCATGACTTAAAAGGGCACTAAGGGAACTACAAGGGTGGGGCATACAAATAAGTCCTATACACTCTGAATGTAAGGCTGTAAGTCCGGATGGCATGTAAGTCCAACGTTCAACCTTATAGTCTGATATATATATATATATATATATATATATATATATATATATATATATATATATATATATATATATATATTCAAATAAACTGCTCATAAAATCAAATTTTGGCCAACGCATCAGGGGGTTGAAGTCAAATTGGGGTGATTGGAGAAAGCTTAATAAGCTTTGAGAAGAGATTAGGAACAACCTGAAGTCCAAAATGTAACCATTTCTATCTTAAGCAACTAATTGAACTTTAAAGTATATCACAAATGTCATGATAATCATGCTAAGTGCTTTTGCCTAATGTCAACCTGACTTAGATCATAATAAGGCTGACTTTGAATTGGTGTGAAAAACTTTGGACAATCTAATCCCATGTTGAGATCTCTCCAAATTGGTCTGAAATGAATTTTAACTAGATTTTGATCTCTTATTCACATTAAACTTATGCTTAAATGAAACACAGCGGTTCAAATGATATATCTATTTTAGGCAAGGTTTGAGTTTGATATTTGACTAGTCTGCTAGGCAAATGATGATGTGTTCACAAATGAAATTTGTTTTGTTCTAAGTAATTTTGAGTATGGTCTAGGTATTAGAGTGTACTTCGAGCATACTTTTGACTTGCATGTGTTACTTGTTGCTCTTCGAGCACAATTATATGCTTGGAAACCTTTCCCAAGTGTTTCGAGCATGGATATCTCATGTGTTGCTCTTCGAGCACAAGGATATGCTCTGTATACTGTCTAAGCGTTTTGAGCATAGATATCCCATATGTAGTCTTCCGAGCACATATGATCACATGATAAATTCTGTTAAGTGTTCTCGAGCATACATGTACTTCACGAGCAATGTTATGTCATGATAGATTTCTAAGTGTTGTCGAGCATGCATATACTCTCCGAGCATAGGTGTTCATAGGATTGTCTAAGGTTGTTCGAGCAATAGTTGAGTCATTTGAAATGTGTCTCGAGTATAAATGATTAACTGATTATTTCTTATATACTTTGAGCATATGTGTTGAAAGAAATGTTTTAAGTTGCTCGAGCATACTTGTTCTCACGAGAACAACCTTACACTCGAGGATCTGTGACTTCACATTAATTGGCAAAGATATTGATTTAGGGTCTCAAGCATGGGTGTACTCGAACAAAATATTGAAATATCCCAAGTTTAAACTTTTTCTAAGTATCCATCAAGTATACTTACTTTCGAGCAACCCATAAATGAACATTTAAACCAACATTCTTTGTACGTCGAGCATGTACTAGGACATGTACTTGAGTATAGTTAGAGATAGCTGTTTATTTGGCTGTATGCTCGAGCAATGGAGGTACAGTTAATTTGAATTAAATGACAACTGTCGGGCACTAGACGACAAAATCATACTGTACCAACCAAACATTAGGTATAAAGGGGGACTTAGAAACTTTTTTATATATTTTCACTCCCTCTTTAAACCTAATTGAAAAATCTCTTGCTCGTAGCGTCAGCTGCTTACTCGAGATTTTCTATCTGTGCTTTATACTACTTCGAATACAACCATTAGCTCTGTTTCAACCTTGGTAAGATATCGATTATCGTTATCGTAACCCCAATTCTCGAAATTAGGGTTTCTATTTACTGATTATTGACTGTTTGTTTGAATTGTGTAGGTACGCATATTACTACGGAACAGGTTACTAAAAGACTCCATTCCTTCTTAACTAACCTCGACTATCGTTTATACATTTATAATGATGATAATGATGATGACAATCTAGATGTTGGAGGTCATGGTGCTGATAATGAACCAGTAAATGAACAAATTATTGAACCAATCACCCAAGAGGCTGCAGATGTTGAGGATGAGGGTCATGATGCTGATATGAATGACCTGTCTATTGATCCAATTGGAAATGAAATGGTCACCTTTACTGGTGCTGGATCTGAGGTGCGCATGGAGGATCAAGAAGGGGAGCAAGGACAAGAGGCTGATGTTACTGAACAGATTGATGAACGAGTTGTGGGTCCTAGTAACGTAGCAACCGAGCATATGGATGAAGATGACTTTATTGCCAATGTAGTATCCAATGTGACTGATACTATCAACAAAATCACCCCACCTAATTCACCAAATCTTGCTGACAACAATGATGATACTGACTCCATTGAGTCTGAACCTGCTAATGATAACATCCCTTCATCTCCTGCCACCACTGATCCCATAAACTCAGAGCTTGAACCATTTTATGAGACATATATTCCAACTCCACCAACATCCCCTGTTCATGAAACACATATCACAACACCCCAACCTCACCTCTCAAAGAAACTATACTTACTAAGACCATTCAAACCTCCCAGCCCATCCCCAATGAACCTGAAGCCGATAAACTACCTTCACTAGAAACATCATCACCAGAACCATTTTCAAAACCTGACCTTAAACCCACTCAAGAAACCCCACCATCCATCCCAAATATCTATGACATTATTTCAGAAAATGCAGAGCTAGAATTTGAGAATATCATGCTAAATGAGAAAAATGCCTTTCTGGAAATAAGAAACAAAGCCCTTGAAACAGACCTGCAACAGGCATTATTGAAGATTCAAGCCCTGGGACACTCTGAGGTTGAGAAGACCTCAGATGCACCAAAACAGGGGGAGAATAGTGAAGATGCAGGTGGACTGAAACTAATTGAGGATGTGTATGCCAGTTCAGACAATGAAGCTGATGTTTTGGGATCCTCAAAAGCTCTAAACATGATAAATCAATAGTATGAGGAAGATGCTGGGGATGAGGGGGAGTCTAATAATGAAGAAGAAACCCCAGATCAAATAGAGAGAAGGAAACAGAAAGGAAAATGGATTGCTTTGACAGATGAAGATTTACATCCCAAATCCCTTCATAAAGTACAACCTGGAGATGAAATACTTCATAAAGATGATGTAATTGATTCGAATGTTGCTGAAGTCGAATATGTAAAAACAGCCATGAAACTCATGAATGAAGAACTAGATGCAATGGCTAAAGAACAACAGAAGAAGAAATAGATCAAGAAGTGCTTGAGGCACTTATGGAGATGAGGAGGAAGGAGGAGGAAGAAGAAGAAAGAATGAGAAAGGAGGCTGATGAAGCTATAAGTGCTGCATTGGAGTCATTAAAAGCAACACAGACTGATCAACAAACTCCAACCGTAAAGAATAATGATGAACCTGAGCCCTTACAGTCTGAACCTGAGCTTAAAGAACCTGAAAATGAACAACCAAAAACATAAGAGCTTGGGTTGGGTCCAATCAACCAAGAAGAAGAATAAGAAGAAACAATTGAATATCTGCTAGTTCAATGGTTAAGTTGGTTATAATGAAAGATCTTATAGATATCTTGAATAGACCAGAAGGACATCATCTTGAAATTGTATCAGCTGCCAAAAAGACTCAAAAGGACTTTTTCAAGGTCAGCAGTGATATGCAAAAAGAACCAAGAGTAGAAGAGGCAGTTGAAACAACTAAACCTATCATACATGAAGTTAATGTAGAGAATGAAGATACTCATGTCAAGGAACCAATAGTTGAAGAAATTTTTGATTAAGAGGCAGTAACACAAACCACTCAGCCAATAATTACATAAACTGTTGATGAAGAACAAAGGGTTGTGCAGGAAGAACCTATCATTTCTCAACCAACAGAATCAGAAGCTGAAGTGAGAGACTCCCTAAAAAGAAAAGAAACTATTGAACTTGTGACGCCCAAGCCCAAAAGACAAAAATCCGTAAAGGTGAAAGTGTACAAAAGAAGGGAAGCTAAACCAATAGATGTTGAAGGGGCTGAAACTATCCATGTTGAAGAACCAATGATTGGAGCACTTCACAATCTTAATGATCCCATTGAAATTGAAGAAGAGGAAGACAGAACAAAGGAAGATGATAAAGAGGATGAAGACAGAGCCTACTTATTAAGCCTTGAATATGATGAGAGGTATATTGAAAGAATGTGAAAAGAAAATATTAAACAAGAGGCTGAAGGATGGAGGAACATGGAATCAAAGAGAGAATTTATGATGAAGGCTGGAAACAAGCCTTCCTTTTTGAACCTACAATCTTTCGACACAATTGACAAAATTTACAAGAATGCTCTTATAGATGATGTTTCAAATTATATGGAAAAGGTGACCAAGAAGAAAGAGAAAGTAGAAAAAGTACTGGTAGAATCTGATAGCAGTAAAAGAAGAATAGAGAAAGAGGCCAGAGATGAAACAGAGTATGAAGTATTAAGGCCAAACATAAAGACATAAAGTTTCTTCAACTACATAGATACAGTTACAACTCATTGATAAATCTTTCTCTTGAAGATCTGAAAAGGAAAGTTCAAATGGTAAAAGAGACCCACAAGGATAAAAAGAGCCAGGAAGATTATGTGAGAGAACAGGAGCTGAGAATGAGATTGGAGAAAGAGAGGAAAGAGACTGAAAGAAATGAAGAGGATTTTAGAATGTGGTTTGAAGATCCACAAAGAGTCCATATTTTGAAGGACTTGTTGAAGAACAAGGGCATGAAAGAAGATGAATTTAATAAGTTACCGCATGCTCAACTTCTTGACACTTACTATAGAGAGCAGAGAATGTACCTGGAAACTCAAAGAAAATTAATGGAAAACGAAAGGAGAATGGAAGAGATGGTAAGGGATGAGATGATGAGTGCCCTGCACAAAAGGGGTGCTAATATGGGAAGAGTGATGGTGCAAAAGGATGATACAATCAAAAGATGGTTTGAAGAGTTTGAACTAGAAGAGGCAAAGAAGAAGCAACATGTCAGTACAAGCAGAACACCAATAAGGTCTGAGATTGTGAGGCTTGAACAACCAAGAAATTTGAATATGCCCACAATTCTCTACTTTGACAAACTATCCAAGACCTTAAGGGTGATCACTGAAGACAAAGAAGAGACTCTTATATATTTAGAGATGATTTCAGAAATTTTTTAGAAGAACAATTACAGAAAATGGCTGAGCTGGATTTGTATGACAATCAAAATAGAAGCCAGCATACTAGGCAGCAGAGAAATGACCTCTCCAAATTCAATAAAGAACAATCTAATAAGGGGTTTCCATTTCTCAAATAAAAGAAAAGAGAAATACACAGCCAAGCAGAGAGAGATAGGAGACGAAAGAGGATCAATGAAGTTCATACACTAGAGCTCTCTTTGTTTGATTCAAAGAAGAGGAAAACCTATCAGCAAGAAGCTCAAGTAGTAAAAGAAGAACATTGAGGGAGTGCTTAGCCATGAGACGCGAAATGTTGGAGCCAAATTCTGCTGTACAACAAAATGATAGGATTTCTCATCTCACTTATAATAGACATAATGATTCAATATCCTTGAGGAACGCATCAGGAAGTACAATTGCAGTGATCATGTATGATGAAGACCTTCAATTCGTACACCCTCAAGATCTTCAAGATATTATGGATGCAGAGTTCCCTCTTGACTCCCAAGATGTTGTGGAATCAGACATGATAAAATAGAAGGCTACCCTTGTCAAACTCAAGAAAGAAAAATCGGATTCAAGGAGTAAAAAGAGGAGATAGCAGAATGAAGACTTAATGATGATCATTTTTATTTATGTTTTATCTTTGTACTTTGTTTTGTGATTTGTAATTTGACATGTAAAAATTTGATATGTAATACCCAAGTGGCAGAATTCCGTCATGTAATGAAATGATACTTAGCCTAAATTGATTATCTTTAGAAGGCTGATACATGTGTAACTATATGCAGGTGTGTTTTGGTGCATCTGAGCTTGTTCCAATCTATGGGGAGATTGTTGAGTCGGATATTTGTTAAGGAAGATTGGAATCTTCTCAACCTCCTTTGGAAATCAGCTAAGTATGGACTTCGAGCAAGCTTGGACGATCGAGCATGGTTTACTACCTCGAGCAAGGTCTTCAGAACCATTTGTGGTTAATTCTTCTAACTGGTAAGGCTTCGAGCAAGCTACACTTCAACGAGCAAGAGTGTTCTTCTATCGAGTATGGATTGCCAATCGAGCAAACACCTTGATCATTCAAGTTTTAACCAAGTGATCCGAGCACAGGATGTCTGAACACATGGTGACAAGCATGGATGCAATAAGAAGATGTCATATGCTCAAAGCAAGGACTTCAAGAATGGTTCAGTTCCCCGAGAAAGTTTTACATCCGAGCATGCTAAAGATTGTTCAATAAGTTTCATGACAAGACTGAATGCATCAAGAAGAATGGGCTTGCTCGATGGACTAGTTTGAGCAAAGCAAGGATTGGTCAAGAGGATGAAGCTTGCTGGAGGAGAATATCTTCACTGAAGATATTCTAAGTAATGTATGCTCGAAGACACTCATCGAGCATACCTAGCATAGCGAGTCTGCTCGAGCAAGATACTTATCATGCTCGAAGACTCTTACACTTGTATTTGTATTTGTCTTTCATTATGTAATAACTAGGAATTCTAGAAGGAATGTCAGGGTCTATAAATAGCGTCCTAGGTTTCCATTTTAGAGAGAACACTGGCAATGGACGCATTACAAGAAAACATTCCAAAAGAATATTCCTTTTATTTTCCTTGTACCGCCGCCGCCGTCATGAAACCCTAGACATTTCATTTACTGTTTCATTGAATGATACATTTAATACAATGAATCTTTGTTTTTGAATCTATTCTTACTGAATATTATTCTTGTGTTTCATTTGTTATTATATCACACCTTCAATCCCATCCGTTGAATATCCTGATTCCGCCGGGATATTCGATAGGTCTTTGGGTATTGGATCTGTGTGCTCTTGTCAACCTACCTAAGGTTGTACCAGATTACCGATCCTGACAGAAAGTGTTAAAATTAAAAGTTTTGAAAAGGTTAATAATCTGAGATTTTCTAAGACAAGTTTTTATCACAAGTTTTTATCTCATCGTGTTAAACCAAATCCTATTGTGTTTGTGCATGGTAAGACCTCAGAATCTGAAAAGGAAGCTATTTTTAGAAACCAAACAAACCGAGATTTTTATCAACAAAAGGCCGAGCATGAGCAATCTGAAATAACATCTCAAGTTAACAAGTTTGTTGGCTGGAGACGTTGCTTCAATTGTAATGAAATTGGGCATGTTTTCTATGCATGTCCCAATCGATTTAAGAATGATCATGCTCCCTGTCAGAAATCATTTACCAAGAAACCAGGCCTAAGTTATGTGATTGAGAAGAAACAGATAAGTGTTCCTGAAACTGTAAAAATCTTAAAACATGATGAGTCAGTTAAAATTAATGTTGAAAAGGTTGTTAAAATTGAGAGAGCATATAAGGATCTACATCTTGTGATTACATCGATGTTCATGTTGATTCGTTATACGATTAGGCTAGATATACGTTAGTAGGTGTAGTATGTGTATTAAGATGACAATCGGACAGAGTAACGAGAGGATAGATGGAAATAATCAGAATTGTTATAATGAAATACATTACAGGGCTTTATATAGACGATGACTCTTATTCGTTAAGATAAGCTTAACGAATTAGTCATTCGTTATAACAACTTAACGAATAAATATTCTTATTCGTTAATATATTAAATGATAGTGAATGGCCCTCATTTGTTATCTCATTCGTTAAACAAGGTTAACGAATGAGCTTACATTTAGACGAATGTGTTACATTCTTTACGGGGTAACGAATTGTGACATCCGTGGCAAAACCGAGTACCCCTTAGTACTTACAAACTCGAATAAGCGTTTAACCGCTTATTGCGTAACGAACAAACGATTAACCGAATGGGTCTGGTTATGACCCAGATATCCCGAGGGGCCATCTATACGAGATATATGTCTATTATAAGCCAACATACTGATATTAAGGCCTTAGTATGATAGCAAACTAGGTAAACGAAAACATGCTCGTTTAACTACCTGCCATGGATTTAAACGCGAAAGATAGTTACAAACCAAGCATTGTATCATCCGTTAAGCCGAAAAAGACTTACCAAATACTTAATTGAAATGTTTTAAGCGATTCGTGAAAATATTTTTGATTTTTACAAACGTATAGTATGTTTTTCATAATTTTACACAAAACTAGATGAAAAACACTTGTTTTCGCTCCGTTTGTCGCACCCGATAAGTTTTTCGCGCCAAAAACCGAACCCGAACTAAATTTGAACCGGGCTTTTCGTATTTGGGCTTGAGAAATCAGAAACTTGGGCCAAAATGGGCCCATGGAGCTCCGATCGCAACAGCAGCCCCCACCCCCTTATTATTCCTTTCACATATAAACTAGATACAAGATATTCTAACATCATTTTCTTGAAAACTCTGGACGCCAGTTCTGATCCAGCCAAAAACCAGCAAAAGACAAGGTAAAGAGGTCTTAAATAATCGATTTTCGGCTTGCTTAAACTTGTTTAAAACCATAAAAACATGTCTTCATTACTAAAAATCATTCCTAACCGTGTAAAAATCCAAAAAATGGTCCATAAACATGTTTTGATCATACACATGGTAAGGAACCTGTTTTGATAGTTTTTTTGGCCATAAACACGGATGAAAGGGTTGAAACGGCGTTTTTACGGTTCAGAAGTTCGTTTTTGTGCACTAGCCGAAACCCTAAGTTAAGGGCTGTTTTGTTGATGAAAAATTGCTTGGTTTGTGATATAGGACTTGTATCTAGCTTGCATAGAAGCACAAGAACCTGAAAACTTGGTTAGAAAGTCGGAAACGAGCCAAACCCACTAAGGTAATGCCGAAACACTCGCTTACGGGCTGTTTAGGTTAAGGTTATGATGTGTATATTGTTAGGCCTTGAAATTTTGCAGGAACATTAGGGACCATGTCAATAAGTCCCTGTTTAAATTTGGTAATTTTTTGACCATCCGTGAATATTTGGTGAATTTATTACCGAATTGGGACATTTATTTGTGAAAAATAGCTAAAATACTTCAAAAATTATGAAAATTTTCTGAGAACTCAGATTTGATGTATTTTGATCACATTTGAATTTTCAGATCATTTGGAGAAGTCTAAAGGTGTTTTGTGTATATGCGTTCGTGTGAATTTTTATAGCCGAATTTGGGTCGAAAAGAATATCGCACGAGCTTTTTACATTCTGGAATTGATACCGGTTGATTTGGACATGATTTGAGTATTCAAAAATTTTTGTGGAATTTTTGGAAATTGTTTGGGATAAACAGACGATTTTCAGGCAAAATATAGCTGATAAAATGAATTTCTATAAATTATTAAATCAGTAAATAATTCCAGAAATATTTTTATAATAATCTACATATTTTAATTGATAAGTGGCTAAATTTTCATAATTTAATGATTAACGGTTAATTAATTATGCTAATTTAAAGATTAAACAAATTCAGTTTTTATAAAAACCGGCAAGTTCATGACTAACGAACCTGCGGGAATATCAAAACACCAAGAGTGATCAAAAATCATATTTTTGGACTAATTAAGTAAAAACGAACTTTTCTATGAAAAACCTGGATAATCCGGATAGATTGTGCGTGTTTTATCTCAAATCAAACTGAATAAACGGAAACGGGCCCCGAGGCTAATCCGTTACCCCAGTATGTGATCATTCTTTATAACTTAATCATTTTATTAACCAATACATTTACCCAAGCTTGTTTTCCCATAACTGTTTTCTGAACGCGTAAACGAACAACTTGGCCAAGCTGGGAAAACGGGAATCTGAGCCAAGTTCGGTTTTAAGTATTAGACATTAAACAACATCACAATCTAAGCCTATTGCCACTTTCTGGGCGTTCCAGCTATACCCAGATTAGTTATACAGCCCAGTTTAGTACTGAGATTATAATAATATTAAAATATTAATATTATTATAATATAGACTATAGGGACTAAGTGATAGCAAGGGAAACGAACCCCGAGCTGACCTCGCACTGAGTGCCTACAAAACTGTGAGTTTCATGACCCCACTCTTTAAACTATTTTACGAACTTTTAGGGTGGAAAGCATGTTTATACACGTTATCTATCTGAAAACGGATCAGGATATAAAATATCTGAACATTTATATATGAAAAGTCCCTACAAACATAATGATTGACTACGTGATGATGAAAGATGATTATTATCGTTGTTTGATATATTGAGTGGAGATAATACGAATTGCAAAACATAATGAAATTACACGTGACAGCATGTTTATACAAACTCGTTATGTAATGTTAAACATAACTAATTTGGGAGACAACGTGGTCTGTAATGGCCATTGGGATAACGTGGTCTGTGATGATTATGAGGCTATTGTGGGCTGAAGGGGGGCCACAATAGTAACAAACTAAAGTTGAGTATGGCCTAGGAGCCAAGTTCTGCTGCAACTTACTAAACTAAAGTTGAGTATGGCCTATGAGCCAAGTTCTGCTGCAACTTACTAAACTAAAGTTGAGTATGGCCTATGAGCCATGTTCTGCTGCAACTTATAAACTAAAGTTGAGTATGGCCTATGAGCCAAGTTCTGCTGCAACTTGTAAACTAAAGTTGAGTATGGCCTATGAGCCAAGTTCTGCTGCAACTTACTAAACTAAAGTTGAGTATGGCATATGAGCCAAGTTCTGTTGCAACTTATAAACTAAAGTTGAGTATGACCTATGAGCCAAGTTCTGCTACAACTTATAAACTAAAATTGAGTATGGCCTATGAGCCAAGTTGTGCTGCAACTTATTAAATGAACTAACTTGATTATGACCTGAATGTTAAGAAAATAATGTGATTATGCGTATTGTGGGCGGATGGGGAGCCACAGTATTTGGTGATACGTGATAAATACTATATGTGTATATGTGTCTATATACATGCTATGTGATTAGCCGTAGGAAATACTATGTATAGAATATACTAATTATTTGCGTGTACACTATATAATGTTTGAGTTTACGTGGAATCATTGAGGGTGGAAGGGGGACCACAGTGGTTGATGTTAGCGCGGAATCGTTGTGGGCGGAAGGGGGGCCACAGTGGTTAAGTTTATGTGGAACCGTTGTGGGAGGAAGGGGGTCCACAGTGGTTGGTTAAACACGAAAATTGGAAACAGGTAGTACAAACAAACAATCACGATTTTACCGAAATTTCGAATTTATATTTTAAACGTACATGTGTGCATATTCACACACAAGGATATGGCTGTACATATTTATACAAACGTAAATACATATTTTTACATACGCGCGTACATACAAACTATGACTGTGTGGTACGCAGAACTGATTTTGTTAAACTTATGAAACTCACCAACTATTCGTAGTTGACCTGTTTTAACATGCTTTTCAGGTAATCAGGTATGAGAAGTAATTTTCTGTGCGTTACGTGTCTGATTGGTGATTGATGTCATGAGCATTTGAGTTAGAAGTAAAGTAATTGAAGAACCAGTTTGATTGTATCACCTAGTTTGTAAAAGATGTTAGAACAATATAATATATTGTAAATTAGTTAGTAATGTTTCTTTATGAACAATGTATTTGATACCAGTTGTATCTGTTGCATTTTCGTTTTATGCTTCCGCAATTGTGCTTAACGGGGTGTGACAGAAGTTGGTATCAGAGCCATTGGTTATAAAGAATTAGGTTATCCCATAGGATACCTATAATATAACCGTAGGCTCGATTGTCACTGGGAAAGTTAATAATGACTAACGATAGATAATGATGGATGCCGGGATGAACTCGAAGGGCAAGTGAGTTATTATGGTCCGGAACGTAATAACCAACTTGCTTGTACGAGGGAATTCAGGGAGAAGTCGCGGAACATATTAATCGGTAAAAATGGCAACATACATGCATAAAGGTTATGTGGAGTATATATGAAATGTGCATACGTGCTTATCTGAGGCGAGGTATAGGGATATGTGTACGTACGGTACTACCGATGATATTAAATCTTATTATAACGAATATTATATTCGGTTATAATCAATATTAATTCCTATTATGATTAATATTATATCGTATCAAAATTTATATTATATTTTTTTTATATAATTAATATTATACCTGTTCGTAACAAATAAAATATTTAATTTCGGTATTAATTATTAATATCCTTTACGATGATCTAAGCTACCGAAAAACGTTTTCTTCTGATTAACGATTGCATCGAAGGATATCGAGATTGGGTAGCCTTATGACAACTAAAGAACCGGTGTTGCTTGCAAGTGAGAATATGAGAATGCTTCAACAATTTCAAACTAAATCTGGTGATATGCGGAACCACTAAGGGACTTAATATGCAAGGCCCTGGAAAGAACCGTTGGAGGCATGTTCTATAGACAATGATTTCAAGAATATATATATATATTTATATATATATATATACATATAATACCTCTCAGCATGGGTCTAACCTTTATTTCATGTACTCGTTTCTTTGACATTAAACTAAACTATTTTCCGGTCATCCTTCGATTTCTGTTGTTTGAAAAACAAACACCATCCATGGGGGAAATACTTAGTGATGAATCCAACTTATTGGATTATAAATATAATAACTACTTTATTGAGTCCTTAATTCTATAAACAGACCGTGACTACTAGTACATATAATGTATTGATTATATTTCAAAAAGAAATATTAATAATAATAATTTCCTTTACATATCACCAGTACAACTAATTCTGATGAACCTCCTTAACTAGCAAACTCATCGAATCATCTATGTTCGACAACCTTCAACCTCTCCTATATTACGTGGTTTCAATCGATTATTATAAAATGAAAACCCCATAATCACGAAATGATGACGTGCCCCGACTGGAATGGAACTTACTTACCTCCAACCAGTAAACTACTACTTTTATTAAGTCCGACATGCCCACGGATACTGAATGACCTGGCGAAAGAATATATTTTACCATATTAGTTAACAAACATTCAGAAGTCAGGTGGAATATACACATGCATTCCCATTATAACGTACTGATTAAACTCGTAACGAGCAAATATCTACCTACGGGAGAGACCGAACAAAAACAGCTTCCTAATAATGGGATCGTATCGGAACAATTGTCGTACAAGTTGTGAACTATTTATAATTGTTATAACGCGTGCTTTGATAGATAAGGACAGTACGGTATTGTCGTGTATAGCTTCTGATACTCCATACAAGCATATAGTGGTGCGCTATGCTAATATGGAGGACGATTTGGGCATTTTTAATACAAACATTGACCCCTATTGGGTTAAAATTTCTTGTCATATGATGACAACTTTTAATATATATGCAAACTTTGGCTGTTGTTAGGCCAATTTTACGTACTATCCTTAGTATTCAAACTCGAGAACAAACTTGTGTGATATATACGTGTTAATTGAAATACCTGATTACTTGTTATTTGTGATCATTAGCGTATGTGAATTTTGTTAATTGTGGGATAACCGGTTATTGTTATAGAATGACCCCGAAGAAAGTAAACACGTTGTCTGAGGCAGATATAGCCGAGATGATCACTCGACAACTACAAACAGTACTTCCGACAATAGCAGCACAATTCGCTGCTGGTATCCATACAACAATGAATACAAATCAAGTGCCGAACGCTAACGCGGCCGTAAATACTAATCCCCCGACAAATACTAATACAACCACAAATGCTCCCCCGATAAAACTGATACTATCACAACTAATACTCCCCCGTTGAATACCAATATTACTTTCAATAATGATAATCTCCCACCAAACTTGAACAATAGTTGTAATAATCAAAATCCCCCGCAACACGGATATCAACTTAAGAACTTCATGCTATGTAAACCTATGGAATTTAGCGGTACTGAAGGACCAAATGGACTGGTAAAGTGGATCGAAAAGACTGAATCCATAATTAATATCACTAACTGTCCTCCAGATTGTATTGTCAAATTTGCTACTTCTACATTTGTAGACCACGCGCTAATGTGGTCGAATACTGTTGTGCAAATTCGAGGACAAGAGGCAACCAATCGTATGTCTTGGACAGAACTTAAAAATCATATGATAAAACACTTTTGTCCGATAAACGAAATTCAGAAATTAGAGAAAGAACTTTGGAATCTAAAAATGAAGGGTGCAGATCACTTGGAGTATACCCACCGCTTTAACGAACTGGCTCGTCTAGTCCCATGGTTAGTTACTCCAGAACCTAAACGTACTGAATGCTACATTTGGGGTTTAGCTCCCGAAATCAGGAGTTTGGTTAATTCAACAGGCCTTGTAACTTTCGAAAATGCCGTGTTACAAGCTGGCATTGTAACTTCTGATTTGATTAGAAGTGGTGCGTTAAGAATGCCCAGGGAATCATTTGGTACAAAACGAACCAATTATGGAGCGAGAATACAAGAAAGACAACATAATAAATGTGCGCGCCTTGCAATACAAAATTACGCTATGATCAGTTCCGATGTGAAGCAAGATAAGTATAACGGGCCTTTGCCTAGATGTGGAAAATGTGGTTATCATCATGTTGGTGAATGTCTGACCAATGTGTGTCACAAATTTGGGAAGGTGGGACACTATGCCTGGAATTGTAGAAACGTTATGAATACTATAAATCCACCAACCCAACTCCAGGACTCACAACTACCCCAACCGCAAACAACACGACAACAACTAGTCTACCAAAACCAACCCATAATAAACCGTAATGCCTGTTATGAGTGTGGTAGTATGGAGCACATCAAGAAAGACTGCCCTAGATTGAACCCAATTACGATGGAAAGACAAAGGCAAGGACCGGCATCGACGTTCAACTCGACTAGGGGTCACGTATTGTGAATAAACCGGATAGAACAAATGTAGTGATAGGTACGTTCTTAGTAATGTCTAATATACTTTAGTTTATTTATTACGGACACTGATAGACGTTTCGTTCCTACAAGTTATTACCTTGGAAAATATACATCTAGTAAAATAACAATTCTATATACAATAGAATCACCAAAAATAAGACTATAAATACTAACCATATTACTTGAAAAACTACCCTCTTAACCTAAATAACTAGCTATTCCCTATCGATGCACTCCCGGTGGAAGTGAGGAGTCATTGTGTAATAGTCAGTATGGACTAGTTAATTGAGTTCAAATGAAGGTTATATATAGAAATAGAACTGTTATACTGCCTCTTCTAGATAAAGAAGTGATCCCGTACACGGAACAAAACCTAGTACCCCAATGACGAAACACGGATGAGGAAAACTATACTATCCGTAACCAAAACTTGAACTTTAAACTTTTATAGCCTTAATACCAAGTGATGAACAAGGAAAAGTCAGGCCAGATGTTTGGATAAACTGAGTACTAGTATAAAGATGAAAGCGAAATCTATGAAGGAATCATAGGCTCATGTGTTGTAAAGTGTGCACTATTATAAGTTCTAGGGGATACTAAAGATCCCCGGAGATGCTACAACAATTTGAGATACCCCATTGGAAGTGAGAAACAAACTAAAATGGAACCCTTAACATGTGTTCCTTAAACATCCCGAGAAAGAAATTCAAGCTGAATGATAGTTCCCTGACTAATCCACTCCAAATACCTTCTTTTGATTTGTAACAACTACCCAACTAAAAAAAAAAAAAAAAAAAAAAAAAAAAAACGCTTTAACAAAATTTTATCCTTAGTAAATTGTATATGAAATCTTATGTCCCGAATCGACCTGAGCGCTGTAGTCCTCTAACAAACAATCAAACCATATAAACTATTCAAACAATAGAGGAAAGTGAGAACAGTAATTTCAATCCTCGTACATTAACAGTCATCATAATATTATACAAGTGGTAATATACTATATTACACGAGCAAGAATATGACTCGCCACCTTATTCAATTGAAAATTGGCGACCCCTAAAATACAAAATCCAATTCGATTTCGAGAATCATAAATAAAGCTCATAATATTAATAACAAAACGAAGGCCGCCTAAGGCTAACAAGAGGGCTATACTGAAAGTTGTTAGTTGAGTTGAGGAACGGTGAGTTGATTCTAAAATATATAGCACTGTAAAAAATTGCCTTGAAAGTTAACCCCATAACGTATTAAACAAAATTATTTCACTCCCGATATTTCATATATCGAATCAAAACGAGTGCCTTACTGACAGGGCGGAATTAGTACAATATTATGTGTATTTATACAATTAACTCTATAAAGAGACTCGAGAAAATGCTGAGCGGGGAAAATCAAACAGTTGGGACACAAAAAAAATCTCATTGAATAAAATTCAGTGGAATCCACAACGGGGGGCCACAATAGTACAAAATTAAAGTTGAGTATGGCCTATGAGCCAAGTTCTGCTGCAACTTATAAACTAAAGTTGAGTATGGCCTATGAGCCAAGTTCTGCTGCAACTTATTAAATGAACTAACTTGATTATGACCTGAATGTTAAGAAAATAATGTGATTATGCGTATTGTGGGCGGATGGGGAGCCACAGTATTTGGTGATACGTGATAAATACTATATGTGTATATGTGTCTATATACATGCTATGTGATTAGCCGTAGGAAATACTATGTGTAGAATATACTAATTATTTGCGTGTACACTATATAATGTTTGAGTTTACGTGGAATCATTGTGGGTGGAAGGGGGACCACAGTGGTTGATGTTAGCGCGGAACCATTGTGGGCGGAAGGGGGGCCATAGTGGTTAAGTTTATGTGGAACCGTTGTGGGAGGAAGGGGGTCAACAGTGGTTGGTTAAACACGGAAATTGGAAACAGGTAGTACGAACAAACAATCACGATTTTACCGAAATTTCGAATTTATATTTTAAACGTACATGTGTGCATATGCACACACAAGGATATGGCTGTACATATTTATACAAACGTAAATACATATTTTTACATGAGCGCGTACATACAAACTATGACTGTGTGGTACGCAGAACTGATTTTGTTAAACTTATGAAACTCACCAACTATTCGTAGTTGACCTGTTTTAACATGCTTTTCAGGTAATCAGGTATGAGAAGTAATTTTCTGTGCGTTACGTGTCTGATTGGTGATTGATGTCATGAGTATTTGAGTTAGAAGTAAAGTAATTGAAGAACCGGTTTGATTGTATCACCTAGTTTGTAAAAGATGTTAGAACGATATAATATATTGTAAATTAGTTAGCAATGTTTCTTTATGAACAATGTATTTGATACCAGTTGTATCTGTTGCATTTCCGTATTACGCTTCCGCAATTGTGCTTAACGGGGTGTGACACGAATGTAACTTACAATTTGAGCGAATGGCATGTTTACCATATTTTCATTATAACCCCTATACTTTTAACCTATTACATTAAAGTCCTGATAAAGATCGAGACGGACAAAATATGCATCAACAAACTCCACCTCATCTCGAGCTTTTTATCTTTCATCTCTGGAACATCTTGGTCTTCCAGTCAACACAACTGTGAATCTTTTATGCGTAACAGACTCTAACAACCTTCTGAAACTGCATAGCAAGCTCGTAGTCGCATACGTTAGCAAACCTGATCTGACTTGTAAATAACGCATCATTGTCAGACTCAGATAAGTTAACCAGCCACATCGGATCAATAACACATTTCGTCTTTGTGTTTGAATCATGACCGAATACAATAACCACTTCACCTGTATGATTGTCGTAGTACCAATAATTAAATGAGGTGAATAGACTCAAAGGAAAGATCTTCATTGGAACCCTCTTCATCGTCTTTGGCGGCTTTATTTGTAATATCATCTTTCACCATCATGTGCGTGTATCAACCTCATCAATATACTTATGAGTAGGCACCTGTGGCTTGAAGAACTTGAAACCGAAACGGGTTTCATGTAACAACTGCTTATAGAATCACCCAGCCCACTGATCGTTCCCAAGATTCACGAATGGTCTGTTTGCTAGTGTTCTCACATCCCATCTAGGCATGGATAAGATATCGTGTGGGCGCTTGAAGTATACTGTGTTCCCATTTCACGATATATACCTTAAGATCTGAATCATACTGCCATGCCACCAAATCACCTCTTACATCTTTAGCTGGCTTGTACTTCTTCATTTGTTATGCTGATGCTCGAGCTTTTTCCACTTTGACTTCTTCTCATTCATGATAACGAAAAGTCTCGATCATCTTGTTCATCTTTGCAACATCATGTTCAAACATACCATCCAAAGCACGTTTACGCTTTTTCTCAGTAGCAGAGACGTGACTTGTTCATCTTTAAATTTATCTTTCTCTTCTTGTAAACGACGTTCTGATGCATCAAAATGCTCAGAGTAAAAAACGGAATACCTGGGTCATTGTTGTTGTCGGTGTAGTACTCAGGGTACTCCTCAGCAGTTACGTCTTCAACCTCTACCTCCTAAAAATCAGGCACATTCCCTCGTGGAATGCCTGTATTAGTACTTTCCTCTATTTCAATATCCACATCCACACTCTTTCCCAACACATCCACCTCTTCTTCATTTAGATCCAAAAGCAAGGCAATTTATTCTTTTGTTAACGAATGATCAACAAATTCACCTTCTTCGATCTCATCCACATTCACCATACTATATACACAACTCCATCCATCCCCACAAATAAAATCATATTTTCTGGAATGACATCAATTGGTTTAGCTCTCATGTAATCCTTGTACGGTACTATCTGTAACTGATTATCTCTAGATCCACCAGCACTCGCATCAGTCTTGTTTCCTGCCGACGGTGTGGAACTTCCGCCTGGTTGCTGATCTACCCCACCACCTGTACCATCTTGATCATCTTCATTTTTCTTTAACTTCTTTAACTCATCTTCTTTACATGTCAACTGAAGAATGATCTCATCCTGTTTATCCAATCTCTCCCCCTGAGCAGCAATAAGGGGTCGATGTTCCCTGTTACGTTGAGTGAACTAATTATGACGCATCAAATTTCGTTGTGCTAACTCATGAAGACTCTATCAGCTTGCATTTGAGTCTGTTGAAAGTGCAACAGATTCATCATATGAAACCATTGAGTCTGAAGATTTAAGCCGAAGAAATTTGGATGAACTGGTTGCAACGGACCCTAACGACGAGTAAATGTCATAAACGAATGCTCGGGTCTCGGCAACTGTGTCGGAGTAACAGGAGTAGCAGGAGTAGCAGGCTGCGGTGTAGGCATTCTTGGTAAAACCGTCTGAAGAATATCACCAAACTCAAGATCTGGTCGTGTAGTTGTCATCAAGGTCATAGACGGAGGTACCGGAGACACTGGCATATGAATCGGTGTCGGTGACCTTGGAATCTATTGAGGTGCAGGAGAAGTAGGAATATGATATGAAATAGATACCGGAGGAGTAGAACTAACAAACGGTTGACTAGGAATCTCAGTTCCTGATCCACGTCGAACCCGTTGCTTCTTTACCTTATCACTCTTCTTTATCATCGGTTCTTTTCCTTTACGTTTACGTTTCTGCTTATAACTTAAAGTAGCTTGTGGTCCTGGACCACCATCATCTCCACCATCATTTCCACCATCACCACCTTCACGTTCAGAGTCGGAGTCATCATGAATCCAACGATCATTAGGCGGTGCAACATAATCAATATTTGCCAAATGACCAATCAATCATTTAAACTTTGGTCGATCTGCCAGACTCTGCCCTCTATAAGATCTCAACCGTCTCATAGTTTCTTCGTTCATGTGTTCAAGCTTCATAACATCAGCTTGATCTTTCTCCAAATCCGGCACCAAATCATTGATTATCATTTGCAAAAATCGAGGATACATTAAAAATTTATGACGGCTCGAAATGTTCTCTTTCAGATGATAATAAACCAATTCTGAGAAGTTGAATGGTTTATTCAAAACAAGAGCAACAAAAGCGGACTGAAGCATTACTCGGCACTCGTCAAATCCACCCTTGCGTCCACCGAGACAGTTAATTAATACATGAAGCAAATACTTGTATTGTTCACACAAGTTTGCTTTATTATACATAGATCTTCCCAAATCCCCATTATACTTTACATGTCCAAATAATCCACATATCAACTCTCTAGCAAACTCGCACCTGTCATCGATCGTATCACGAAATCCTAACGAATCTTGGATTACCCCAACATCAATCACTACTCGTTTATTCTGAATCACTGCCTCAATTTGATTTTCTGTCTCATTGAATCTCGCAGTATTCCAGAATTCTCTGAATCGTCTAATAAACCACCATACGAGTCGAAATAGCCTTGTAAATTCTTGAGCGAATCAGAAAGCTAATCATACCCTCGAATATCGGAGAGTCTTCAAAATTCGGCTCAAGATATGCACATATGTTGTCGCTTTTGTTCCATGACAGCATCACAGGAGCTTGAACAGGTTCAGCTTGAACTTCAGGCTGTAGCATTAGATTATCTTCTAGTTGTTGCTCAGGAACAGGGTTTTAAATATTCTCGTCACCCATATCTGTCCAACAAACAAACATTAGTCAAATATTCAATAATATAATACTGATTAACAAATATCTATCTTATTCGTTAAGATGATTTAAACGAATAAGACATTTGTTAAACATTATCTATCTTTCATTCGTTACACATAACGAATCACACTCATACGTTAAAGATAACGAATTGGATTTTATTATATTAACGAATCACTCCTGATTCGTTATCCTATTCGCTAATAGTAGAACACCTCATTCGTTACTTTTAACGAATCAAATAGTCATTCGTTATCAGATAAACGAATCTGACTATCATTCGTTAACACCTTAACGAATACAAATTCGTTCGTTAACAAATAACGAATCCGTCCTAAACTATTAATTTGACTATCAGAAGTCCACTTTATACATTACTTTGTCTTAGTAAAGTCAAAGACGACGAACATCGTCTTTGAAACCTTTGATTACCCATCAATGTTAACCATTAAAGTCTGTAATGAGGATCGATCATCGATTAATTCACTAATGTATATCGATACTCGAGAATTGATTTGATTATACGGTTTAATCGCTGCTAACTATTCGGTTATCAATTAAACTCATAAACCCTTAAATCACCGATGAACATTCCTACAAATCATATGTATGAGGTCGCCTGTACCTGTAGAATTCAATGATGTTAAACAATTTGTCTAAGAAGCAATCAATATATTATGGGAAAAATTTTCAAGAGTTTGTTTAGGTTGATGATGAAATAGGAAATGGCGAATGAATCGACATTCGTCTAACCTTGGGATCATAAACCCAATGATTTCACATAACCCGAGGTCATTCGTTCAAATTTGAACTAACGAATGGCCTCATTCATTAAATTAATAAACCTGATTCGTCAAGATTTTAAATGAATAAGGTTTCCATTCGTTAAACTTTAACGAATAATACATTAACTCTCTTATTTGTTAATTATATAACAAATATTTGAATCATTCGTTAAAATCTTAATGAATGATACATTAAAATCATTCCATTCGTTAACTATTTAAGTAAATGTCTTCCATTCATTATGCACAACGGAAGCGAATGTCTTGATAACGAATGACAAACTCATTCATTATTTTTAAATAACGAAAGGCATTACACTCGTTAAACTAATTAACAAATCACCAGTCTTCCTTAGCGAATGAGGTACACTCTCATTTAAGGAATTAAATATTATTAAAAAACCAATTAGGGTTTTTAAAGAATTAAATAATCAATTAAATCCATTTTAGGTTTTAATCGCATACTTTAAAATACCTGATCAACCTCTGATCAGTAATGTTTAACTTAAACGGATTTTTACGTTATAATACAACTGATACCAGTTGTAAATACCTTAAGCACGATTAACTTAAAAATTTTGGGGATCAATCTTATTCTTTTTCTTTTGAATTATTCGCTAGCTTGGTAAATCGAAACTAAAGCAGAAAAAAATCTTTTTGGTTTTTTTAAAATTTTCAATTAACAAATAACAAAAAACAGTAAACAACTTGACTACTTAAAGCAGTACATATCTTTGTGAGTTGAGCAGGGAATCATATTGACGAAAATGTCACTAAGTAACACTTCAATTTCGATGATTATTATACACGTAACCCAACGATGATTGCAAATATAATTGTCCTCTTAAACTTTTCACAGACTTGTCGGAAACTTTACGATATGCTTTAATTTGGTTCAATTAGGCACAAAAAAATATGTGGACGCCATCAATCAGAAATAACATTTCTATCTCTTACACAGTGAATTTCACATATACGTTTTTCTTTGATTTTCCAAATTTTGATTAACTGTGACTCATGCAAAAATAATAAAAGGAAAATAAAGCAGAATGTCAAAATTTTCCCTTAAGATCTGTAAGGCCCCGAAACACGGGAACCCAACAGTTGATAATCATTCAAAACACTTGTAAAAATAATTAAACTTAAAAACAATTCTTTTCATCAAAATAAGCATCACAGAGTATAATTCGGCGGAAAACTTAAATAAGTAAATGAGTTCCCAAAACCCGGGAATTTTGCCCAAAACCTACATAATTATCTTTAAATAATTTTTTTTAAATAAGTGTTTAATAATAAAATCTTCAATTCCCGTATGCCCTTCACCGTCCAAGTAGCTTCGTGCACGTCCAAGCGATAAGGCATCCTCTTCCTAACCTGAAACTCACACTAACATGCACACAAAGTCAGCTTAAGCTGAGTGAGTTCAAGTTTTAAATAAGTAACAAAAGTCTTAATAATCATTCCAATGGTTTTAAAACGGTAAACGGAAGTACATCGGTTAGGTCACCACATTCAAATAAATAATCATCCTTACGTATGAGCATCTCTATACGTGCATTCCTATATATATATAAATATATATATAACATTTAATAATAACATTCAGGGCTGAGAAAACGTACAACCCAAACACGTAACATTCAGCGCATGCAAACACAAAGTAGGCATACGCAACATTCAGTAGTCGAGACGACTACAACATTCGCCAAATATTGGCCATTCTAATATATATATAGATACATACATACATACATTCATTCTTTAACATTCCAAGGCCTACCAATACTAGCAAGCCTATGTAAAATCGTTTAAAACATTTCACCAAGCAAAATCGCTTAGGTGTGCATGCTAGCCCAAAACATAAAATGAGTTAAACGGGGCATCAAGAACTCACCTAAAATCGATCGAACACACCTGCAACGAGCTAGGAAATCCCTAAGTGCACACTCATAAGTAAGGGCCTGTAAATAGTACAAAACGCATTACCAAACTAGACTGTAAGAACATTCTTGCCTAATGGGCCGTTCAAGCCCAACACTTTGGCCCAAGGCCCAACACTTTGGCCCAAGACCCAACACGTTGGCCCAAGGCCCAACACTTGGTCCAAGGCCCAACACGTTGGCCCAATTACTTTACCTCAGCCCCTAAAATCTTTCAAAGGTTAAGCCTAAAACGAACCTATCGATCAATAACAAGTAGAACGTGTAGATTTTAGCATGCAAAGATGCATTTAATTACATAGGATAACCTTTGAAATAAATTATTAAAGTTTTACCAGAATTTAACAAATGTCTTAGATTTATAAAAATATTTTTATTATATTTTTCTAGTGGACACAAAAAGTATAAAAATTCCTCCAACACAGCAAGACACGTGCAGCTATTTTAGTGCATAATAAAATGGTATAATTTTTATAAAATTCATTACCAAACCAAATTAAACGATTCCAATTGGGTTTGATTCTTAATTCAAAATATTAAGTTTCAGATGTAGAACCATCTAATTTGGACTTTTTGAAAAAGAGTTATGATGTCGGGAAGACAGACCAGAGTATGTCAACCCGCGTCAGCTTTGATACTCGATTTTATAAATTCATAAAAACCGTTCAAATCTTGTCCAAAAATTACATATTATACCTTTCTGGAAACTAGACTCAAAGTAGAACATCGTGGAATCAAGAATCGATCATAACCAATGGATTATCATCACGTTACAGACCCTACAATAAACGAATACGAATCTGTCAGCAAACTGTTATCATCAAAACTCAACCTTAACGACCAATAAGCACGTTAATGTGATCAATTAAGGTGTAAAAGACATTGGGAATCATAAAACCGACCTTGGATTGAAGTTTTCACAGCTGAATCATGGCTAGGCAGAAGAAAAACGAGCAGGGGGGGGGGGGTTCTTAGCTGCGATCGGCCGCTAGGAATGAAGTTAGGGTTAGGTAATTGTTTTATGATATAAAATAAAAAGTTACATCCAAGTCCCTCCAAACTGAAACATAAGGCATTATGGAAGAAAAGTTAAATGGCTTAACGTACCGAGATGACGTAAAGGCCTCCGAGAAACACCGAATAAATCCTGAGAATTATACGTACTCTACAAGCTTTAAATCTTGAACCGAAATTAACGGGTGTTACAAGTCCACTCCCCTTACAATGGGATTCGTCCCCACATCCCGATGCGACAGGAACATCTTTGGATAGTGCTTCATCATCTCGTCTTCGGACTCCAAAGTGGCCTCGGAACCCTTACGGTGCCTTCACTGCACCTACACCTGTTTAACCACCTTATTCCTTAGACGCCTCTCGTGACGGTCAAGAATAGCAATCGGTTGCTCAACGTAGTTCAGCTTACTGTCGAGCTCAATATCATCAAGAGGCACATGGTCCTCATCATCCCCTAAGCATTACCTCAGATGGGACACATGGAAGGTAGGATGAATCCCCGCGAGCTTATCAGGCAATTCCAGTCTATAAGCTACCTCACCAACACGGGACAATATACGAAACGGACCAATGAACCTCGGACTAAGCTTCCCCCTCTTATGAAAACGATTAATGCCCTTCCAAGGAGAAACCTTCAACATAACCCGGTCCCCAGCCTCAAACACGATAGGCCTTTGCCTTTTATCCGCATAAGACTTTTGACGATCCTGAGCGGCCTTCATAAAAGCCTTAATCTTATCCAGTTTCTCAGTCGTAGCCTCAACCACCTCCAAACTACCCAACTGCTTCTGACCAATGGAACTCCAACCGACTGGAGTCCTACACCTCCTACCATACAACCTCTCAAACGGTGGCATCACAATCGTGGCGTGATAACTATTATTATATGAGAACTCTACCAACGGTAAGTGACGGTCCCAACTACCTCCAAAATCGATAACGCAAGCCCGTAACATATCCTCGAGAGTTTGAATGGTCCTCTCGGACTGACCATCCGTCTGCGGGTGATAAGCGGTACTGATGAGGAGTTTGGTGCCCATCTCCTCATGAAACTTCTTCCAAAACCTGGAGGTAAAACGCGTATCCCTATCCGAAACAATAGATACCGGCACCACGGGCCTAGAAACTATCTCACGAATAAACACATCGGCCAACTGCTCGGAATTAAAAGTCTCTCGGATCGGCAAGAAATGAGCGCTCTTGGTCAATCTATCAACAATTACCCAAATGGTGTCATAGCTACCTTTAGGAGTACGAGGCAATTTAGTCACAAAATCCATAGGGAGATGCTCCCATTTCCACTCAGGTATTTCTAAAGGTTGTAGCTTCCCAAATGGCTTCTGATGTTCGGCTTTAACTTGTAGACACGTCAAACACTTACTCACATACTAGGCCACCTCAAACTTCATTGCAGGCCACCAATAATTCTTTTTCAGATCTTGGTACATCTTGGTCGCGCCCGGATGAATAGAATAGCACGATTTGTGTGCCTCATCCAAAATTTTATATCTTTTTCCCATACTTCGGTACCCATAAACGACCATTCTTATACTTCACCTAGTCACCGACGTCTTCCAACAATTTCTCCTGACCCCAAACACGCTCTGACATAATCCATTCCACCTACAAAGCCTCATTCTGAACACTAGCTATTTGCTTCAAAATATCGGCTTTAAGGATATGCTGGTAAGATTTTACACGAATCGGTTTCAGTCTCTCCTTCCGGCTCAACGCGTCAGCCACCACGTTAGCCTTACTTGGATGGTACATAATCTCCAAATCATAATCCTTAATCAACTCCAACCATCGACGCTGGCTCATATTCAGTTCCTTTTGTTCGATGAAATACTTTAAGCTCTTATGATCGGTATAAATAACGTAAGGAACACCGTACAAATAATGCCTCCACAACTTAAGCGCAAACACAAACGCCGCCAGCTCTAAATCGTGTGTAGGATAATTCGCCTCATGAGGCTTCAACTGTCGTGAGGCATAAACGATGACTCAGCCTCGCTGCATCAAAAGACAACCAAGCCCCTGATAAGAGGCATCATAATAAACCACCAGATCGTCGGTGCCATCAGGTAGAGCTAAAATCGGGGCATGCGTTAACCTATTCTTCAACTCGAGAAAAGCCTCCTCCTGCTCATTACCCCAAACGAACATAACACTCTTCTTAGTCAACCTGGTCAGTGAAGGAGCAATTTTCAAAAAATCGGGAATAAAGCGGCGGTAATACCCCGCCAAACCCAGAAAGCTACATATTTCAGATGGAGACTTAGGAGACTCACATTCATTCACAGCTTCCACCTTTGCAGGATCAACCAAAATACCACTCGGGTTAATAATATGCCCCAAGAACTGAACCTCACGCAACCAAAAAGAACACTTAGAAAACTTCGCATACAACTTGTTCTATCGTAGAGCTTCCAAAACTTCCATGAGATGACCGACGTGATCGGATTCATTTTTGGAATATACCAGGATGTCATTGATGAATACAATAACTGAACGGTCGAGCATCGTCCTGCACACCCGGTTGATAAGATCCATGAACGCGGCTGGTGCGTTGGTCAAACTAAAAGACATCACAAGAAATTCATAATGCCTATAACGAGTGTGGAAGGCAGTCTTAGGAATATCTTCCTCCCGAATCTTCAACTGATGATAACCGGACCTAAGTTCGACCTTTGAGAACCAATTAGCTCCTTGGAGCTGATCAAATAAGTCGTCAATCCTTGGGAGCGGGTACCGATTTTTAACGGTGAGCTTATTCAACTCACGATAATCAATGCACATCCGCATGCTACCGTCCTTCTTCTTAACGAACAAGACCGGGGCACCCCAAGGCGAGATGCTCGATCGAATGAAGCCCTTGTCGAGCAAGTCTTCCAACTGGGCCATAAGTTTTTTCATCTCATTCGGTGCTAGACGATAAGGGGCTCGAGCAACGGGTTTTGCGCCCGGCACATGGTCTATCTGGAACTCGACCTCGCAGTCCGGTGGCACATCTGACAAATCATTTGGAAATACATCCGGGAAATCCCGAACAATAGGAACATCACCGACGGTAGCCACCTCAGTTTTCATATTTATTGCATACGCCAGATACGCCCCGCAACCCCGCCGCATCAACCTCCCCGTTTTAAGCATAGATATGATGTGTGGCGTCGCACCATTCCGATCACCGAAGACAGTGATTTGGGTCCCATCCGGGGCCCTCAGATGAACAAGCTTCTGACCACAAATGATTTGAGCGTCAACACTCGCGAGCCTATCCATCCCGAGCACCACATTGAAACAACCAAGTTGCATCAAATACAACCGCACCGAAAACCTATACCCAGACAACTAGATGGAACAACCCTGAATAGCCCTAGACACGGACACGGATTTTCCTATGGCGACCTCAACCTTAAACACATCGACCACATGCTCGAGTGATTTATTCAACAAGGAACAGAAAGCGGTAGACACAAAACTTCTACTGGTGCCCAAATCAAATAAGACTGACGCCGGTAATTCATCAAGTAGAAAGGTATCTGGGTTAACATCACGCTCCTACTTAACTAAACAGTTGCTCATACATTCTTGAAGGAGCGAGGAATTTAAGCAGTCAAGTACCAAGGAACCCAGAGTGACAGTATGCTACGCCTCAGCTAAACAATTACGCGAAGCGTTCGAGAGGATGGGAAACGAACAGGAGAATTTAGGGAATAAGATAAACTTTAACGCTAAAGACTCGAGAGTTAGCCAAATCCTATCCCTACAAAGACAGAACCCTAACATAGTCAGACACAAGTGGTATTTAAAACATGGAAGGTAAGGGTAAACTGCTAATAACGTTGATCAAGTGTTATTAGTCGTTTACTTCACCGGCCCGTTCTAAGCACCCTCTGGCCCTAACCACATTAGCTTTCTATCTAACACTTTACAATTAATCACATACTGGAAACTTTCAAATTCAAAGGAATGACTAAATAATTTAAAGTTACCTCATGGCGCGCAGCTACTCGCGGTGGGCAACTAGTTTTTCTCTTACAATTCGAGTCCAAGCATTCAGGGATGCCCAGATCCCTCGAACCATGGCTCTGATACAAACTTGTAAGGCCCCGAACCCCGGGAACCCCACAGTTGGTAATCATTCAAAACACTCGTAAGAATAATTAAACTTAAAAACAATTCTTTTCATTAAAATAGGCATCACAGAGTATAATTCGGCGGAAAACGTAAATAAGTAAATGAGTTCCCAAAACTCGGGAATTTTGCCCAAAACCTACATAATTATCTTTAAATAATTTATTTTTAAATAAATGTTTAACCTTAAAATCTTCAATTCCCGTATGCCCTTCATCGTCCAAGTAGCTTCGTGCACGTCCAAGCGATAAGGCATCCTCTTCCTAACCTGAAACTCACACTAACATGCACACAAAGTCAGCTTAAGCTGAGTGAGTTCAAGTTTTAAATAAGTAGCAATATTTTTAATAATCATTCCAACGGTTTTAAAACGGTAAACGAAAGTACATCGGTTAGGTCACCACATTCAAATAAATAATCATCCTTACGTATGAGCAACTCTATACGTGCATTCCTATATATATACATAAATATATATATAACATTCAATAATAACATTCAGGGCCTAGAAAACGTACAACCCAAACACGTAACATTCAGCGCATGCAAACACAAAGTAGGCATACGCAACATTCAGTAGTCGAGACGACTACAACATTCGCCATTCTAATATATATATATATATATATATATATATATATATATATATATATACATACATTCTTTAACATTCCAAGGCCTACCAATACTAGCAAGCCTATGTAAAATCGTTTAAAACATTTCATCAAGCAAAATCGCTTAGGTGTGCATGCTAGCCCAAAACTTAAAAAGAGTTAAACGGGGCATCAAGAACTCACCTGAAATCGATCGAACACCTGCAACGAGCTAGGAAATCCCTAAGTGCACACTCACACGTAAGGGCCTGTAAATAGTACACAACACATTACTAAACTAGACCGTAAGAATACTCTTGCCTAATGGGCCGTTCAAGGCCCAACACGTTGGCCCAAGGCCCAACACTTTGGCCCAAGGCCCAACAACTTGGCCCAAGGCCCAACACGTTGGCACAATTACTTTACCTCAGCCCCTAAAACCTTTCAACTAACCAAATCCACCGGTTAAGCCTAAAACAAACTTATCGATTAATAACGTAGAAAACGTGTAGATTTTAGCATGCGAAGATGCATTTAATTACATAGGATAACCTTTGAAATAAATTATTAAATTTTTGCCAGACTTTAATAAATGTCTTAGGTTTATAAAAATATTTTTATTATATTTTTCTATTTGACACAAAAATTATAAAAATTCCTCTAACACTGCAAGGTACGTGCAGCTATTTCAGTGCGCAACAAAATGGTTTTGTTTTTATAAAATTCATTACTAAAATAAATTAAACGATTCCAATTGGGTTTGGTTCCTAACTCAAAATACTAACTTTCAGAAGTAGAACCAACCCATTTGGACATGTCGAAAAAACGTTATGACGTCGGGAAGACAAACCAGAATCCGTAATCCTGCATCAGCTTTGACACTCAATTTTATTTTATAAATTCATTAAAACCATTCAAATCTCGTCCAAAAATTACGTATTATACCTTTCTGGAAATTAGACTAAAAGTAGAACATCATGGAATCAAGAATCGATCAAAAACAATGGATTATCATCGTGTTACAGACCCTACAATAAACGTACACGAATCTGTCAGCAAACTGTTATCATCAAAACTCAACCTTAACGACCAATAAGCGCGTTAATATGATCAATTAAGGTGTAAAAGACATGGGGAATCATAAAACCGACCTTGAATTGAAGTTTTCACGGCTGAAACTTGGCTGGGCAGAAGAAAAACAAGCAGGGGGGGTCTTAGCTGCGATCGGCCGCTAGGAATGAAGTTAGAGTTAGGGTAATTGTTTTATGATATAAAATAAAAAGTTACATCCAAGTCCCTCCAAATTGAAACATAAGGCATTATGGAAGAAAAGTTAAATGGCTTAACGTACTGAGATGACATAAAGGCCTCCGAGAAACGCCGAATAAATCCCGAGAATTATACATACTCTACAAGCTTTAATTATTGAAACCGAAATTAACGGGCGTTACAAGATCGGTATTACTGCACGCAGATAAGGTTCCATTTCAACAAAATAAAAAGATAAAAATAAGTAGAAGTTGCTTAAAATCTTAACTCTCAATTCGGATAATCCCGTATAATCGCGTGGAGAAAGTCCCAGATTTTATACGAAACAGCAAGAAAATAAAGCAGAATACTCAAATATTAACCCTCAGGTCGGATAATCTTATCACGTAGGAGAGAATCCAATATTTGAATATAAATAAAGAAAAAATAAAGTTGAATTTCTTTGCAAAATAAATAAAAACAAAAAAGAATTTTTTTAAAAATGAAAGCATGCACACACAGTAATCATTTTGACTTTTGACTTTGCTTAAATCAGATATAGTATCAATCTTTCAAGATGTAATTCCACTAGGTTCGGCATTCATTATCTTTATATCTTATCACTTCCTATATAGTCTGTCAAGCCTATCTTCGCATATCATATAGCTGGCCTTATGGTAATTTTTTTAATCTAGTTTATCCATGTACTAGATCAATCCCGTCAATGTACTATCATTTTCCCTTTTTGCTTCAAAACTCATTTTGAGGAGCATTTTTCATTGTTTTTTTAATTTTTCAATATTTGAATGTTTTTGGAGTTTTTTTTTTAATTTTTCTAGTACAAACTGAAAATACAATATTTTTGGTTTTTATATTTTTCTCCCCCTAAAAACAACAAAAATCGAAACAAAATAAGAAATAAAATGATTTAACCAAGCTTTTGAATATCTTTTCAAGTTTTTAAACCATTTATACCCAGCAGATATTGAAAACGTGTTTTGTCAAGCGCTTTGGTATAGATGTCAGCCTTTTGAAAATCCGTGTGAATTTTATCAATTGATATTAGTTTCTTTTCAAAACAATCACGTATGAAGTGATAACGGATTTCAATGTGTTTGGTTTTTGAACGGTGAACCGAATTTTTAGTGATTGAATTGCAGCAGAATTATCAATAAAAATGGAAGTAGTAAGAAACTTCAAACCGTAATCCCGCAAATGTTGCTGGATCCAAAGAACCTGTGAGCAGTAACTCGTGGCCGCCATATACTCCGCTTCGGCTGTAGAAGTTGAGACCGTCATCAACTTCTTACACTACCAAGAAACAAGCCGGTTTCCTAAAAATTGACATCTCGCTGTAGTAGACTTCAAGTTAATTTTGCATTCTTCGTAGTCCGAATCAGTGAAAGCGGTGAGATCGAACTTATCGTCTTTGGGGTACCATAACCCGATGTCTGGATTTCCCCTCAAATAATGTAAGATGCGCTTTACTGCCGCCAGGTGAGTCACTCGGGGACTCGATTGGTACCTAGCACACAAACAAACCGCAAACATAATATCAGGTCGCGATGCAGTCAGATACATGAGAGATCCGATCATAGCACGATACAGGGTTGGATCAACGGTATCCTCCAATCATCCGGTGATAAATTGTGACTCACAGGAAAAGCTGTCGAAGGAATTTTGCCGTCAGATATCTTGAATCGGCTCAAGACATTGTTAACATATTTTGTCTGATTGATAAAGATCCTGGAATCAGACTGGTGAACTTGCAATCCTAAGAAAAAGTTCATCTCTCCCATCGAGCTCATCTCGAATTTGGTTTGCATCGTCTTTTCAAAATCTTTACACTAGCTGTCGTTCGTCGAACAAAAAATTATGTCGTCCACATAGATTTGGACAAGGAGCAAATCATCACCCACGTTCTTATAAAATAATGTACAATCCATAGTCCCTCTCGGAAATCCACTCACTAGCAGATGGTCAGCCAACGTGCTGTACCAGGCTCTCGGGGCCTGGTGTAAACCATAAACAGCTTTGTTTGATCGGTAAACACGCTCTGGAAAGTCTGGATCCTCGAAACCGGGGGGCTGCTTCACATACACTTCCTCATGAATAGCTCCGTTCAAGAACACCAATTTCACGTCCATTTGATAAACCTTAAAATTTTTATAGGCTGCATAGGCAAGAAAAATACGTATAGCCTCCAGTCGTGCAACCGAAGCATACACTTCAGTGTAATCTATGCCTTTTGGTTGATTATAACCAAGTACGACCAATCGTGCCTTATTTCTCACGATTACCCCGCGGTCGTCCTTTTTGCACTTAAAGACCCATTTAGTTGGAATCGCCTTTTTCACGCGATCGGGTTTATCAATTAAGTCCCATACACCCAGTCGTATGAACTGTTGCAGCTCCTCTTGCATAGCTTCAACCCCAGATGGTTCCTTGAGTGCCATTGGGACACTTGTTGGTTCTATCTGTGATAGGAAGCAGGTGTATTGTGCAATACTGAGGATACCAGAAGAGTGCAAGTCTGCAAAGCACAAACTATTGAATCCTCGGTAGGAGATACATTACATTCAACTTGTTCATCACATACATTAGCTAATTGGTGTCTTGTTCGAACCCCATCGTTCACATCACCAATTATCACTTCTTGTGGATGATTCGAATGAATCCTTAAGGGAGGATTGGCAGGAACGGATACGTTATCACCTAAATTGGTGATATTATCCTTGACATCGGAAGACATTGTTCTTCCAGATAAGATCTATTAAGATCTTCATGTACTTCTTCAACCACTGACGTAAACGAATTAAATAAACCGTCTTAATCGAACATCCAGTCGGGACCTGTACCAGTTGGTGGAGTGGTATAACTTTGGCAATCAACGTGATACCATTCTTCCACACACCCTGAAGAGATATTGAAGATTCGTTTTTTAGGAGAATTGTATCCCAAAAAATAACCTTCAAACGCTTTTTCATCAAACTTTCCAGCATCTCTCTTTAACACAGTACACGGACACCCGAATGGTTTCAAATACTTTAAGTTTGGTTTAATATTGTTCAGAAGCTCATAACTTGTCTTTTTGAACTTCTTTACTATTAGTACGCGATTCAGAGTATAACAAGCTGTGTTCAGTGCTTCGTTCCAGAATTGAACAGGAAGCTTTGAATCAGCGAGCATCGTTCTTGCAGCTTCAATCAACGTACTATTCTTGCTTTCAGATACACCATTCTGTTGAGGAACATAAGGCGCACTGTATTCACGATGAATTCCTTTCCGTATGCAGAAGAAATCCAATACATTATTCTTAAATTTAGTTCCATTGTCACTACGAATTCGTCTCACTTCTAGTTTGTAAAGTGATTCGATTTTAGTAATTAGATTATGAATTAAGATAGGTGTTTGATCTTTCGATCCCATAAATAACACCCATGAGTAACGTGAGAAATCATTAGTCACCACCAAGTAGTACCAATCTCCAGCAATACTAGCACGATTCACTGGACCGAAGAGATCCATATGAAGTCGTTCTAGTGGTGAAACAATAGTGTTGAGTGACTTGCTTGGATGTGATTTCTTCTTTTGTTTCCCCTTCTAGCATGCAACGCAATGATCATTGATCTTGAAATATTTAAGGGATACACCATCCACCAACTCATTTGAAATAAGAAAATTCATCTTGCGTTTGTGAATGCGTCCCATGCGTCGATGCCAAAGGATAGATTCCTTTTTGGTTGCTTTAGACATGAAGCATGTAGTTGAGGGTGAAACATTGACATCATAACTCATATCCAGTACATAAATATCATTTGATCGTGGTGATCGCATGACAACCATATCTTTAGTGAATAGTGTATCCCGGTTGAAGGATAACACATTACTTGTCTGTGAAGACAGTGGTAAACTTTTTATCACATATCTGAGACACACTCAGTAAATTGTGATCCACCTTTTTACAATAATTTACTTTTTCAAATGTTACTTTCCCGTTTGAAACTTCTCATTCTTTCGTAATCATTCCCCCATCAAGGTTGCCAGTAATATGGCTAGAACATCGACTGTTCAAAATCCATTTATGAGTAGACATGGACCTGGATGAACTCTACACAAACAAGTAAATGATTAGTTCAAAAAGGCAGCCCAAGCCTCAGTCTTGGGCTCTCCCTTTGATATTTTTGGAGAATAAGTTAACTTAACACTATTATTCTGGAATTGAGAATATGTGATCGGTTTCTTGTTTTTCTTCTTTAGGTACCTGTCACGAATAATTCCCGAATCAGTGTTTAAACAAATCGGTTGAGCACGGTCAACACATTTGTTTGTTACATTAAATGACTCAATCGTAACAACTTTTCTTAGATTGACATCAGAATACGTTATTAAACTTTCATCAACTTGGTTTTCTTTTGGTTTTTCTTTCAAGTCAGACTTACACTTGGATGACACTTTGATCTCATCAACCTTTCTTTTACAATTTTTCGAAACATGTCCAGGTTCACCACATTTAAAACATAAGCATGAATCTAAAGACTTATGTAGTGAACCACTAGGTTGATTTTCCATCACAGGTTGAATCTCAGTTTTGATACTTCAAAAGTCACTTTCTTTGTACCAACAGATTTAAATCCCTTTTTATTTTGGAAAAATTCAAGATTGGTAGAATTTGATGAATTCTCCATTCCAAACGATTTGACAAATTATATGGGTTTAAATGTGGTTTTTGTTGACTTTTCTTGAACATTTTTAATTTTGGATTTGGAAAATTGTTATTCAAGTTTAGTGACTTCTGAAGTGTTATCTTGAAAGACACTTTCAATTAATTCTGGATTAATAAAATTCAAAGGAACTTCCTTATCCGAAAATACCTTTGAAAGACCTTTTAATTTAAAAATCTTTCCACTTGAAGATTTTAGTTGTGGATTTATGAATCTCATCAACTCCTCAGCAGACACCGAAGGTTTGTCTAAATGAGATACATTAGTTAATATCTTAGGAGTTTTCGAAGTTTCACCCAAGGATTTTGAACCATAGACTGCCTGTTCAAATTTTTTAGGTTCACATAAAATGTGATTGTCAGCAGGAATATTCTTATTTTTGACAATCTCATTTTGTTCGACTAATTCCTCAACAGAACCATCTAATTCACTTTTGGTAAAAACAGAGTTACTTTTAATGTGAATCAGTTATTGGGTTGATTTGGTTTGATCAATACTTTTAGGTTCAACTGTAATCACTTCAGGACATTGTTTAATGTCTGGAATGCTACAGTATTCTTCTTTAAAGGGAGGAGGAATCTCAACAAACCCTAAACCTGCTTTCCCATTTTTCTTGTGGGAACTGTTTATTTCAAATATTTCATTTAGTAAAAATGAGGAATCTCGAAAATTTCCAAGTTTACTTTTCCATTCCAAAATTTCATTTTCCAGTTTAGTAATGCAGGTTCGGAGTCTGAGAATCTCCTGAAAATGTTGTTCAACCACTATAATCTTACATTGAACCTCAGCTTTCAGATCATGATTGTTTTCAAATAGTTTTTGAATTTTAAGAGTTGATTGTTCTAGTAATTTCGACTTCTGTTTGTAGCATTCATTGATCATAAACAGCTTTTTTGTGAGAGAACTGTTCTGAGTTACTACTATTTCTAGTTTAAATTTGATTTCAGCACATTCAGAACATTCTAACACAACATTTGAAGGTTCAGTTACATTAAGTTGAGGTTCAGGACATACCTCGTCAAACTTAGCCATGCAAGCATAAGATTCAATGTTATCAGAATTTGAATTGTCAGATTTGGCTTGCACAGTTGAGTTATTAGATGAACTCTGACAAGAATCAGTTTCAGAGTCTGATGTGTCACTCTCTTCATATACTTGATCACTACTTGCATCTTCAAATTGTTCAACTAATTCAAATACCGCAAGATTGGCCTGATTGCCCAATAACCTCTGCGACCAATCAACCCCTTCATTAGCGACAAGAGCTTGATTGTTTTTTAACTTGTTCTTATCTCCTTCAGAGGAACTCCTTTTGCCTTGATCATTACCCGATGAATTCTTTCCTTGTGATCTCTCAGCATTGCGTTGACCGGAATATTATTTTCTTGGCTTATCACATTCTTTGGCAAAATGACCAAAGTCCCCTCAGTTGTAGCATTTAACTTTCAACTTATCAAAACCAACTCATTTATTTAATGTTGGAAGATCTTTCCCTGTTCTTTCCTGTAAGGCCCCGAACCCCGGTAACCCCACAGTTGGTAATCATTCAAACACTCGTAAAATTAAAAAAACTTAAAAACCGTTTCTTCCATTAAAACAAACGTATCAGAGTATCAATTTTGCGGAAAACATGAAAAAGAAATAAGTTCCCGAAACCCGGGAATTTTGCCCAAAATCCAAAGTAAATATAACTTTTGTAAGTTTCCTTGAAATAAAATATTCATAACAATTCTTCCTTCCAGTATGCCCTTCACCATCCAAGTAGCTCCGTGCACGTCCAAGCGATAAGACATGCTCTTCCAAATCCTGAAACTTACACTAACATGCACACAAAGTCGGCTTGAGCTGAGTGAGTTCAAGTTTTAAGTAAAAGATATCAGTAGTAAAATCATGATAGCCATACCAAAGGTTTTAAAGTAAAAGGATACATCCATCTAATCATCATTACCGAACTTAAACATCCTCAAACATACATATACAAAATGTATATGTAAACATCCATTCAATAACATCCCTATATACATAACAGTATATATATATCATCCACGTATAAAATCAGGTTCGAGCAAACGTACAACCCAAACACGTAACATCAGTGTATGCAAACACAAAGTAGGCATACACAACATCAGTAGTCGAAACGACTACAACATCGCCAAATAGAGGCCAATAAATAATGTATATACACATATATATATTTAACATCCCAAGGCTTACCATATACTAGCAAGCCTATATAAAATCTTTTTAAAAACATTTCATCAAATAAGAAAACATTTAGGTGCGCATGTTAGCCCAAAAGTAAAATGAGTAAAAAGGGCATCATGAACTCACCTGAGATCGATCGAATACTTGCAACGAGCTTGGAAGTTCCTAACGGCAAAATCACAAGCAAGGGCCTGTAAATTATACATAACGCGTTACTAAACTAGACTATAGGAACACTCTAGCCTAATGGGCCGTACAAGCCCAACACTTGGCCCAAAGCCCAACAACTTGGCCCAAGGCCCAATACTTGGCCTAAGGCCCGACAACTTGGCCCAAGGCCCAACACTTGGCCCAAGGCCTGACAACTTGGCCCAAGGACCAATACTTGGCCCAAGGCCTGACAACTTGGCCCAAGGCCCGACAACTTGGCCCAAGGCCCCACACTTGGCCCAAGGCCCGACAACTTGGCCCAAGGCCCAACACTTGGCCCAAGGCCCGAAATAATCCTTAAAACCATTTGTTAACCAAATCAGCCCCGAATGGACCAAATTCCGTCTTAAACTTTTCATTCATTATAATTATGTCACCCGAGTTGATAGGGTTGACGGTTCCCTTTTACAACACTTACTTTAACATTTAAACGAAAATTCGCGCACCGCCGACTCGATTGACGAAGCACTAACCCCGACAGCCCCGAGCACCAAGAAAATTAATTTTTCCACAGCCCTTGGACTCCCCTAGGGCCATGCAAACTGATTCGGTTGGTCATCCAACCGATTAACGCATCAAACTCAACAATTCTAGACAACCGAACATAACAATCAAAATACAACTAGTTGATCAAATTAACGAACACCTAAGAACATGATCTTTGAGTATGATATACGGGACATACCTAGGAAGATTGTGGTGCAAAAAGTCACTTCAAACAGCCCCGACAAGAACACAATTGAACATCCCCCTGTTAAGCCTAAAACGAACTTATCGATCAATAACGAGTAAAACGTGTAGATTTTAGCATGAGAAGATGCATTTAATTACATAGGATAACCTTTGAAAGAAATTATGAAATTTTTACCAGACTTTAATAAATGTCTTAGGTTTATAAAAATATTTTTATTATATTTTTCTATTGGACACAAAAATTATAAAAGTTCCTCCAACACAGCAAGGTACGTGCAGCTGTTTCAGTGCGCAACAAAATGGTTTTATTTTTATAAAATTCATTACCGAACCAAATTAAACGATTCCAATTGGGTTTGGTTCCTAACTCAAAATATTAACTTCCAGAAATGGAACCAACTAATTTGGACATGTCGAAAAAAGGTTATGACGTCGGGAAGACAGACCAGAATCCGTCATCCCGCATCAGCTTTGACACTCGATTTTATAAATTCATAAAAACCATTCAAATCTCGTCCAAAAATTACGTAGTATACCTTTCTGGAAACTAGACTCGAATTAGAACATCGTGGAATCAAGAATCGATCAAAAACAATATGTTATCATCGCGTTACAGACCCTACAATAAACATATACGAATCTGTCAGCAAACTGTTATCATCAAAACTCAACCTTAACGACCAATAAGCGCGTTAATATGATCAATTAAGGTGTAAAAGACATGGGGAATCATAAAACTGACCTTGAATTGAAGTTTTCATGGCTTAGAATTGGCTGTAAAAAGGAAAATCGGTGGTCTTGGGGCTGCTCCTACCTGCCGATCGTAGAAAGAGATGGGGGCTAGGGTTAGGTTGTGTTATAACATAATATTTTACACTCTAGCCCCTCCAGATTGAAGTGTAAGGCAAAATGGAAGGAAAAGTTAGGTTCTTTAACGTACCAGGATGACGTAAAGGCTTTCGAGAAACGTCGGTTAAGTCCCGAGAGTTATACATACTCTACAATCCTTAATTCTTGAAACCGGAATTAACGGGCGTTACAAGTCCACCCCCCTTACATTGGGATTCGTCCCCGAATCCCGATGCGACCGGAGCAACTGCGGATAATGCTTCATCATTTCGTCTTCGGACTCCCAAGTGACCTTGGAACCCCTCCGGTGTTTCCACTGCACCTTCATCTGTCTAACCACCTTATTTCTCAAACGCTTCTCCTGACGGTTAAGAATACTAATCGGTTGTTCAACGTAGTTCAGCTTACTATCGAGTTTAATGCCATCGAGAGGCACATGGGCCTCTTCATCCGCTAAGAATTTCCTCATATGGGACTTGTGAAAAGATTTGTTCAGGTAATACCATAGTGAGAGTTGAATAAGCCTTAGTCTCACTTTCAAAGTCTTTTAATTCTTGAGTTTCATAATTCTTGAATTCCATAGGAGTCCAGCCGAGATTGTCACTTCCAACCAATGGTGCAGCATACACAACATCAAGATGACGAACACTACTAAGATGAACAGATCCCAAGGGAGCATGAAATCTCGGTTCCCACCGAGCAAAGTCGGATAATTTCAGCAATTTTGGACACTTGTTGTGGCTCCCAATTTCATTGTCCATGGTAAGCATTTGCTGCATTAAGGCATTTTGAGAAGCTAAAGTGTTGGTACACGTGTGTCAGTAGTTCATAGTCTAGCATTTGTAATCGAGTCTGTAATGCAATTATGTTTTGATTATGTTTATATTTGTAACACGCGAAGTTGTCAACAAGTTCGCTCTGGCGAACTTGTTGAATCAGCGAAGTTATTGACAACTTCGCCTATGGCGAAGTTGTCATGTTTATATACTGTTTCAGCCGAAACAGTTTGTGTTGGTCGTTTAGGGTTTCGTTTCAGTTGTTCACTTCGTGTGTTACGTGTCATTGTCTGTAATAGTGACCTCGGGTCACGTGTTTGTTATCAATATAACGTGTTTGGTTTATTGCTTGTGTGTTCGATCTCTACATACTCTACACTCGTATCTACCTACGCAGGGATTCCGCACATGCGTTGTTAGCGACATCTCGTGTACGATCCGTCCAGGAGCCTACAATTGGTATCAGAGCCATCGGCTCGATTGTGAGGTTCGGGATTTCACGCGGGTGTAGAAAACGTCTCGTTTGACCTATTCGCGGGACGTGTTTTTGTTGGGATTGTGTTTTGCTCGTGCTTGACAGTCATTTTCAAGCCATTGCATTGATCGGAAACTGCTGGATTGACGAAATCAGATCTGAACATTTTCCTTGTTCATCGGGCGAAGTTACCGTTCTTCGGGCGAAGTTACCATTCTTCAGGCGAAGTTGCCGTCACTGGAATTAGGGTTTCGGCGAAGATATAAGGATTAGCGAAGTTAACCACAACTTCGCTTACCTCATAAGTTCGCCTTAGCGAAGTTATCCGCAACTTCGCTTTCCACCCAAGTTCGCTTACCTCCTAAGTTCGCTCATTCTAAGCGAAGTTATTTTTAACTTCGCCAAGTCAAGCGAATTTAAGACCCAGCGAAGTTCTCTTTTCAGCGAAGTTAACTTTCAAGCGAAGTTATTCTTAACTTCGCCTACTGAGCTGTTTTAATATTTTTTTATTTTATTTTCAGGTTTTTCAGGTTTTCGCAAGGATGTCGTCAATTAACATCTCCGATTTGGTCAAGATGGAAGTAGAAGCGGGGTCAGCCACTAAGGCCCCGAGGTTGATGAAAGGAACTGACTTCGTGGCATGGAAGGACAGATTCATCCAATACATTAAATACCAGGATGCCAAAATGTGGGTGTGCATCCAGGATGGATATATCCCTCCAACTATGCAATACGAAGGCCGTGACGTGGTTAAGAAGTACAGCAAAATGGAGGACGAAGAAAAGAAAATGTATGAGGCTGAGAGCAAGGCCCATGCAGCTATCACAATGGCACTTCCTCAAGAGGTTCTCCACACTTTCAGAAAGTACACTTCTGCGAGAGAGCTTTGGGATGCTCTTGAAAATAGATTCGAGGGGAATGTGGGTATCCGTGCATCAAAGATCAAACTCTTAAAGACCCAGTTCTCCGTCTTCAAATTTTTGAAGAACGAATCACTGGATGATATTATCACCAGATACTATCATCTAATGACAGAGCTTAGCAATTATTCGATTGCCTATCGAGAAGAAGAGATTGTTGAAAAGCTTCTCGATGCTCTCCCACCGAAGTGGGAAATGTACACCGTTCTTATGAGGGAAGACAGAGACTTTCCAAATTATGATCTGGAAACAGCAGTAAACAAGCTCAGAACTTATGAGCTTAATATGGTTCGAAAAGAAACACCAACAGATCAGATACAAGACCCTGGTATGTATGGTGCAAAGGTTAACTCAGGCTCAAGTTCGAGGCCTGAATCTGCTGCTTTTTACTCGAAAGGGGAGTCAGGTCCTGACTCTTCTCATGAAGGAAACGTTTCTGTGAACATGAACGGTGATGTCTGTTTCGTTGCTGGAGGATCAAGTACTTCAAAGCCTCAAGCATCCTCAAGTGGTTTTTCTGCAAATGCCTCAAGCAATAATTATTCCAAGATGCCTATGAGTGTAAAATCTGCTGAAGAGCAGTTTGCAGTCTATGCATCATTTATTGCTTCCTACGAAAACTACATCCAGGGGAAGATTGTGGACCCTGCTGTTCTGGATGAGGATTACGACCAGATCGATGCTGATGATCTGGAGGAGATGGATTTGCAATGGCAAATGGCAATGATTGTGAGGCGTGTAAAACGGTTTATGAACAAAACTGGGAGAAAGTTTGTTGGTGGTAGGCCCGGGTTCGACAAATCCAAGGTAAGGTGCTATAATTGTCAACAGTACGGGCACTTTGCCAAGGAATGCAGAAATGAGAGGGTTGAACGAGGACAAGGTCGGCCTACACAACACTCTGGAGTTAACAGAGAGATTAACGCCATGTTGACCAGAGAAGCAGGTGAGTACAACTGGAACCCGCATTCAAGTGGTTCTGGTGAGCAAGCGAACATGGCTGAGTCTGAAGTTGAAGAATGTGAGAAGGTTGATGGAAATGAGAAATCTAATGAAGAAGAAACCGCTTTCATGGCAGATGACAAGGATAATCGCTCCGAGTTAAATACTAAGAATATTTGTACTAGTTGTGAGAATTTGTCTGAGCAACTCACTACGATAACTGATCAGTACGTCCGTTTAGATGCTGATTTTAAAACTATTAAAGAAGATCACCATTTTACGAAAGCAAGTGAAACAAGTTATAAAATTAAAATAAAAGCATGTGAAAAGGACATTCAAAGCTTAAAAACTAAACTTGCTGAGAAAATTGAAATAATTGATCTTAGTTATGAAGTTTTAGAAGAAAAAACTAAAGTGATTGCTGATCGGGATAAACAGATTGCTGACCACCAGGTGAAGGTGGTGGAACTGAACCGCAAACTTGAGCAGTTCAGGAATTCCTCGGCCATCCTTGATCACCTCGTGAGTGATCAAGGTACCTCTGCAAAGAGGGGAGGAATCGGATATCACGAAGTTCCACCACCCTTTAACCACAACTATACTTATAATCCGAGTGTTCAGAAATCTGTTGATTTCGAAGTTCCTCAGACAACTCCAATCAAGATTACAAGTGTAGAACCAAGTGTTAGCTATGGCGAAACTAGTTCGCCTGTTTCTAGTGTGAATATTTCTGTTTCGAGTCCAGTCTCATCGGATTCGGATAAGTTGTCCGAATCTGGTCAGACAAAAGAGAAGGTAGGGTTACCCAACGGTGGAGATAAAAATAAAATTTCTAAAAAGAGTTCTCCACTCAATCCGTACGTCCCACCTTATGTGAGACGAACGGCTGGTAACACTGCCTCTACATCCAAACCAACATTTGACAAGAAAATGGAGAGTCGATGTTGCTTTAGATGTAACAAGTTAGGACATCTAGTTGCAGATTGCCCTTTGAAGCCGAGATTCAGAGGTGTGAAGCCAAATAAAACTGAGCATAAGCGTCATTTTGTTACTGCTAAAAATGAAAACTTTACAAAATGCCAAAATGTAAAGAATTCAAGTTTTCATAAAAACAAACCTCAGTTTTACAACCAAACCACAAGATATAACACTTACAATTCACAAAGGTTTGGGAGGCTTTACCCTCAATCTGTAAGAAGATTTCCTAACAGGACTTACAGAAATTATCCTGATGCTAACTTGAGAAAGCCAGGGTACGGGACGTATCGATCCAAGACCAATTGGTCTTGGGTCCCAAGATTCTAACTCTTTGTTTTATTGTGCAGGAACAGTTGAACAGGGCTGCCAACAATCTTTGGATTGTAGATAGCGGCTGTTCCCGGCACATGACAGGCAACAAACACTTGTTGCAAGATCTAAAACCTGTTCAGGGAGCAAGAGTTAGTTTTGCTGGTGAGAGCGGAGGAAGGATTACCGGTAGAGGAACTGTGTCGAATGGGAGAATGACACTTGAGAATGTAAACTTTGTGGAGGAATTAAAGCACAATCTGCTGAGTGTGTCGCAGATTTGTGATAAAGATTACACTGTCCATTTCACGAAGAATGAAGCGATCGTATTGAAGCCTGGTTTTCAAATACCAGACGAATGGATAGTAATGAAAGCTCCACGTGAAACGAATACATATGTGATGGATATGAGGTCTACTGAAATGGCCACTGGAGAATCCTGTTTAATGACAAAAGCAAGCGAATCAGAATCAGAATTATGGCACAGGAGAATGGGACATATTCATCTTCGGAAGATGAACTTCATTGTCAAGAATGGGCTTGTGATGGGCGTTCCCTTAAAAAGTTTTAACTTTGAAGACAAATGTATAGCATGCAAGAAGGGAAAGCAACACAAGAAATCCCATCTCACCAAGAAGATTAATTCTATTGCCGGTACTCTAGAACTACTTCAAATGGATCTCTTCGGTCCAGTGAATGTAAAAAGTCTAGGTGGTACTTCTTACTGCTTGGTGATAACTGATGACTACTCGCGATACTCGTGGGTATATTTTCTGAAAACGAAAGACGAGACGGCTCAGATGGTGAAGAATCTAATTACAAAAGTTGAGAACGTCATGAGTAAATCAGTTAAATACATCAGAAGCGACAATGGGACAGAGTTCAAGAACTTTGAAATGGAAATTTTCTGTCTTCAGAAGGGAATTGAACATCAATACAGCGCTCCGTATACTCCACAACAGAATGGAGTGGCTGAAAGGAAGAACCGAACGTTAATTGAAGGAGCCAGAACTATGCTGGCAGACTCGAAGCTTCCTGTGATGTTCAGGGCTGAAGCAGTTGCTACAGCCTGCTATGTTCTGAATAGGGTGTTAACTGTTAAGAGACTTGGAAAAACTTGTTACGAGCTTATGCACGGAAGGAAGCCCAACTTGTGCGGTCTTGAACCATTTGGGTCTCCTTGTTCGATTTTGAAGGCTAATTCGAAATTTGGTGAAGTAGCCGATGAGGGAATCCTAGTCGGTTATGTTGTTGGGACTCCCAACAGACGGGTCTTCAATACGTCAACTTGCAAGGTGGAGGTGGTTTGTAACACCGACATTACTAGTTACCAACCGCCAAAACCAAGCAATGGACCTGCTGAGCTTTTCGACTATGTTAAACTTTTTAAGTCGTTTAACGTACCTGATTTGGAAATTTCTGAAGAAGACGAAAGAGCTGTGACGAAGATGATACTTGATGAGGAAGAGAATCTATTGCAACATCAGATGTTTGAGAAATCTCAACCTTCCACATCAAACCCTATCGATACCCCTGCGGCCTCAACTGAAGATGAATTTATTAATCCTTTTCACTCTCAGCCAGAAACAACCATAGATGAGATCTCTTCAAATTTGGAAGATAATTTGCATGTCGGTGCTGTTCCGACCACGAGAATTCACAAAGATCACCCATTGGAGAATATTATAGGTGATGTGTCCTCCGGTGTACAAACCAGAAGTAGCTTGAATGAGCACACCTGTGTGTATACAAGCATTAAGGAAACGGGTATACTGAACGAATGTTTGTACTCCTGCTTTATAAGCCAAATTGAACCAAAGAATTATCAAATGGCTTTAAAGGACAGCTCGTGGGTCGAAGCCATGCAAGAAGAGTTGGCTCAGTTCGAGAAAATGGAAGTTTGGACTTTGGTTGAAAAACCAAGGAATGTGCATGCTATAGGCACAAAATGGGTGTTCAAGTGTAAGAGATATGATAAGGGAATTATCGTAAGAAATAAGGCGAGGCTGGTTGTTAAAGGTTTTAATCAGCAAGAGGGTATTGATTACAATGAGGTGTTCGCTCCTGTTGCCCGGTTAGAAGCGATTCGATTGTTTTTGGCATTTGCTGCATTTAAAAAGATGAAGGTATTTCAGTTGGATGTGAAGAGCGCGTTTCTAAACGGGAAAGTTGATGAGGTTGTGTATGTTGAGCAACCTCCGGGTTTTCCTGACCCAGACTTTCCTGATCACGTATACAGGTTGAGCAAGGCGTTATATGGGTTACATCAGGCACCTCGTGCCTGGTATTCAACGTTATCGGACTACTTGCTGGAAAATGGTTTTGAAAGGGGATTGATTGACAGTACGTTGTTTGTGAAGAGAGAAGGATGTGACTTCCAACTGGTTCAAGTCTACGTGGATGATATCATTTTTGCTGCATCAAGAGTATCCATGTGTCAGGATTTTGAGGCTGTCATGAAGAAACGATTCGAGATGAGTGCTATGGGTGAACTAACTTTCTTTCTAGGATTGCAGGTTGATCAGAAGAAGGACGGGATGTTCATTCATCAAACGAAGTACGTTCATGATGTGCTGAAAAGATTCAAGATGGAGGACAGTTCTCCATATGATACTCCAATCTGCGTCAATCACAAATTGGGTGCTGAATCAGATGGTGACGCATATGTGGACCCAACTCTGTATCGGGCGATAATAGGCAAACCCAAAGGAATCTCACATGAAAGGTGTGAAGAGGATTTTGCGGTATCTCAGAGGCAAGCCGAAACTAGGGTTGTGGTACCCAAAGGGAGGAGACGTTGAACTGGTGGCATATACAGATTCTGATTATGGGGGATGCAATCAGAGTCGGAAGTCAACAACAGGAGGCTGTCAGTTTCTTGGAGGATGATTAGTTTCCTGGCAGTGCAAGAAACAGACATCAGTTGCAATCTCAACATGTGAAGCTGAATACATGGCAGCATCCAACTGCTGTTCTCAGGTTTTGTGGATTCAGCAACAATTACGCGACTATGGTCTGAATTTCTTACTCACTCCTATTTTAATTGATAACACTGCTGCCATCTCAGTAATTAACAATCCCGTGAAGCACAGTAAAACTAAGCATATTGACATTCGTCATCACTTCATACGGGATTGTGCTGAGAAGAAACTGATCAAGATCGAAAAGGTTGATACGCTGGAAAATTTTGCTGATCTGTTTACAAAAGCGTTTGATAAATCCAGATTTCAAAAACCTAATTAAGCTGAACGGGATGATCAATCCCGAGTAACCATGTCTTTGTGTGTATTTAAAAAAAAAAAAAAAAAAAAAAAAAAAAAAAAAAAAAAAATTTGTCATTATTGCTTAAAATTAGTCGGTTACCTCAGTTTGCTGGACATATCCTCGGATATGTTTTGGTCCTCGTTTCGACTTAGAGAATGAGGTTAGCCATTAACCGGAAGACTGAAAGTGACCGGGGCAGTTATGACGTGTGTTCTTCAGTTGCTGAAAAATTAGTCGGTCATTCTTAGTAAGAAGGACACATACTTGTATGTGGTCGGTCCAGCTGATCCATTGGATCTTCAGGATTTCCGTTTACCTGACGACTTTGACGTGATCGGGGCGATTGAAATCAAAATTTTATTGGGAAATGAAATTACTTTTCAAGTCTAATACTTCGTAAGAAGTTCTTTGCTGTGTTTAACAGAAAATTGATCCAACCTTGGAAAATGATATATATACTGATTGTGTGTGCTTAACTAGTGAAGTTATTAGGCTTAAAAGACTTTAGAACAGTCATTGTATGTCATGGTAATTTTTATGGTGCGTAAAAGTGTATGTGATACTAACTTAAACTACTCGAATTTACGTGGAAACTCCTTAAGAGTTTTGTATGTCTTCATACATATCTTTTCGAAGGATAGGCAGAAAAGCAACTACCCAGTCATACACGAGCCCGTGAGTGTTCTGATTCCCGTGAAGAAAGCATTTCAAGACACTGCAGTGATCCAGATTCGGGACTTGCAGTGGTTTAGTACTCCGAAGTCAATAAGAAAGTTGGTTAAAAAAAAAAAAAAAAAAAAAAATTATTATTGTACATGTATATTTTTTTAAGTACTTATGAGACATAGTAACAATCAAGACTTCTCAATTCTGGAGTAAGAAGAGAACGGGAAGCAGACAACGAGTATATACAAGTTAATCAGACACTATGGGTCGAAGTCAATTCGGGGTGACTTGGGTATAGCCAAATACGCTTTGAGAATAGATAGAAGACATCATTATCTCTGAGTTGTTGCCCACTTAAAATTTTGAGCTTAACTGAACCTTAATCCGTATCACAGAAACGATGAAAACCATTTAAGTTATTTACATGCTTACAACCTGTTTCTCTATGTCATAATACAGCTAAACACGGATCCAAGTGACAGTCACATAGTTAGTATGATTCCTGTTGGGATCTTGTCTAAAACGTAGTGGTCCCTGACTAGACTGAAATTTGATCCCTTATTTCGTTAAAATTTTATAAGTTTTTCTATTTTTGTAGTTATATTAATTTATCGTTGGTTACTGGGTCTTGATCATATTTGTTTAACTCTTTTTGGGAACTTCTAAAGTTAAGTGCAAGATTCTTCAAACTTAAAGGGTTGATTTTGAAATTACGGGCGAAGTTGTTGAATTCGGCGAAGTTGTGCTTAACTTCGCCTAGGCGAAGTTAAGCGTAACTTCGCCTGAACCAACTCTGCCCTATATAAGGACTTTTAAATCTGGAACAGTACCATTTATCAAAAAATTCCGGCGAACATAACATCTCAAATTATCCGGCGATCTTGTTTACATTCCGTTTTCGATCTTTGATTTCAGTTTCTAGTGTTCTTTGACGGTATGTGTTGTCAATATCATTCCCAAACTTACTCGTTCATTATAGTTTTACCCGGTTCGAGACCTCGGGTCGTCGAACCTTCAAAACCTAGTTTTTCAACCGTGTATTACGTGTTCATGGACGACCTTTACGTCTCAAAATCATTAATCTATGCTGTTCTCCACTCCTAAATCGTCAAATCGTTGCGAAAACATCGGATCTAAACCTTATGAATCTGAACAGTCGCCGTTTCAGATTCAGGCGAAGTTATGGTTAAGGCGAAGTTATCCGCAACTTCGCCTGAAGCTTAATTTCGCCTGTGGCAAAGTTATCCGTAACTTCGCCTTGAACTCAAGTTCGCCTGTGGCGATGTTGTGATAAGGCGAAGTTATGATCAACTTCGCCTATACAAATTTACTTAACAGTTTTTTTTGACGAACTTACAGTTGAAGCGAAGTTATTCCCAACTTCGCCTCACCTATAAGTTCGCCTATACAGGTTTAATCACAATTTCGCAAGTGGTACAAAGCGAACTTGTGAGTTGCTTAAACGTTGTCTAACTTGTTTTGTTTTGTACAGATATGGCCGCTGTTGGAGGTGCTAGTGGTGATGACGGTGATGATCAACGACAATTCTTTCCGGCCCATAACCAGTACATCATTTTAGATCCAGACGTAAGAGGCGTAGAAGACTACAGGGAGATAATCACATTTCTCCAGCGATCAAGAGTCTTTCATGCGATCACAAATACACTGCCCATTTCACTGCCTAACATTGAAGACTTTTGGCAGACAGTGTACTATGATTGCAGGCCTGAGCCTCCGGTGATGCGAGCAACCGTAAATGGTCATAACATACAGTTTTCCTTGGAAGATATACGGTTGGCTCTGCAGTTCGGTGAAGAAACAAGAGATGACCCAACGGAGTTCGTAGCTCCTTTCCGTGATGGAGCTTATCTGAGGATGGGTTATTCGGGTCCGCTGGGGGACTCGCAGAGGAGGAAAGGGTTTTTGCTGGATCAATGGCGCTTCCTGATGCATGTATTGATTGTATGCATGTCCGGCAGGAAGGCAGGAACAGATGGGATGGGCGCGACGATGCAGTCAGCCATGATAGCGCTGACTTACAACCGCCGATATTCTTTTAGTCAGCTGATATTCTACGAGATCGATCGTCAGAGAAGGGCTGTGGCGCGCGAGCGATTCACTATGTATCCTCGTTTCTTACAGATGATTTTGAATCATGTCGCTCCGTCGCTACCGCAGAGACGCCCGATTAGATACGTCGAATGCGTGACGAAACGTATCTTTGCTCAGTGCCGCACTTCGAGCACTCGTAGCAAGCCTGAGCTGCGTCCCAGGCATACTCCATTATTCGGATATCTCATCAATCCGGAGTATGTTCCTGCAGGAGGGGACGAGTTCAGAGACCCGCAACCACATCAGGCGGCAGCACCACATGCTGTATCAGCTGCGCCTGTTGTATCTACTGTTGCCTCTGCTGCTGTGCCAGCTGCTGTATCTCCTGCTGTGTCTACTGCTGAAGACGTTGATCTTGATGCTGCCTTTGGCGGACATGGTTTGTTTGATATGGATGTCTCGGGTCCTCAATTTATGGATGTTACTAGAGCAGTTACTTCGGTAGCTGACTCCGATCTAGACGAAACGTTTGCTGAAGCGAGACGACTTATGGTGTCTCGGGAGAGAACTACGGGAAAGAGGCCGAGAACTGTAGACGAGGATGAGGACGAAGTTGATGAAGAGGAGGCAGTGCAGATTGTGCTCAGACGTTCACGAAGAGAACGGACAGGTATGGGTTCTGGAGCTGGAGAATCTTCGAGGCTGGTACGTTTTGCTCCACCTGCCATGTCTGGTATGTCTCTTATTCCTTCCACAGCACAGGTTACTGCTGTCGAGACGTCGGCCCCAGCAATTGTGTCTCTACCACCTCAACCGCTTAATCCACCGGTGGTAGTTGCACGATTTGTTGAGTTGACCATCACTACTACTGCAGGGTTACCAAGTGTACCACCTGCGGTCACTTCTGCTGCTGATGTCCCGCCAACTCCAACGCCTACTTCAGATTCCGAGAGGATTACATCGCTAGAGCGGATTGTTGCTGATCAGACAAAGACCATTCAAAGCCTAGTGGAATCCAATCGACTACAAGCAGCCCTCCTGGTTGAACACGGACAAGTAATAGATGCCTTCAAGGCATTCTTGGCATCTCAGGGGGAGAAGACTTGTAGGGGAGATGAGTTGAGGACGAAACGGAGAGAAGATCATGACGATGATCCCAATGCACCGGAAGGTGCAGGTGGTGAGCTGCCAAGAACCTCTCAGGCTCTTGGGGCTTCCACAGCTGAGGGGGAGTCTACAAATGCAGCCGGTGACGACGTGGTAGCGGTTGATGATGATGCTGATGTTGAAGATGTTATCGACGCATTGAAAGAGTTGGATGAGGAGGATGATGAGTTTATGATTGAAGATGATGTGCTGCCAGTTGATGAGATCGAGAGGATTGGAGAGCAGATTACGGTTGAAAACGTGATAGAGGAGGGTGAGATTGTTGATGACTCCGTGGAACACGAGATTCCGGAGGTTGAGAGACCAGAGTTGGGTGATGAGAACGTGGAGGAAGATGCTGAGTGGGAGGAACAACCGAAATGGAAGGAGGGTTGTGCCCACTGGTTCGTAAAGACGAAGAAGCCGGCGGTCCCTAAGATGTTCAGAAAAAGTTACAATATTAAGGGATACGCGGAAGCCAAGAAAGGTATTATCTGCTGGTTATACGACGAGCAGCTGCGGCTCTTCGTGATCAAGAGATACGATGACATTCAGTACTTCCAGAGAAAGTTGAGATCTCTAAACACACTGCCAGAATGTGAAGTAAAAGATTTAGCCAGATTGGGATTGATAAACAGAAGTGAAGACAACATGGCTAGAATCATTGCGAAGATCGTGTGGAAAGAGTGCGTTAAAGAGAAAAAGTTTGAGCTACTGAAACCACAAAAGGGGAAACTTGTTGAAGACAAGGATAGAGGTCTGAGAGTTGATGGAAAACCTTGGATGGTCATGAAATACAAACCGATCCGGTGCCTTAAAGAAGTACCGATGAAGTTCATGCCCAAGGACGTGCTCAAAGATCTAAAATGGTGGTACGTGGATTGTGAGACAGCTGAGGCGGTAATGGAAGATGAGGATGAACAAGAAGTACTTCGGGTTTACGACCCGATGCATCTTGTTAATCTATCGCAGGCTGATCTGAAAGTGCTCAACGAGAAGAAGATCTTCTACATTCCTGCTTGGAAGGATCAAGCTAGGAAATATCAACGGGTGGTGACGGTATGTGTTAGAGAAGGGGCGCATGCGTAGAGATGCAAGATTACAAGACTCAAGATTTGAAGATCAAGATATGAAGCTACTGCCAAGGGGGAGTCTGTTGGTACATGTGTGTCAGTAGTTCATAGTCTAGCATTTGTAATCGAGTCTGTAATGCAATTATGTTTTGATTATGTTTATATTTGTAACACGCGAAGTTGTCAACAAGTTCGCTCTGGCGAACTTGTTGAATCAGCGAAGTTATTGACAACTTCGCCTATGGCGAGGTTGTCATGTTTATATACTGTTTCAGCCGAAACAGTTTGTGTTGGTCGTTTAGGGTTTCGTTTCAGTTGTTCACTTCGTGTGTTACGTGTCATTGTCTGTAATAGTGACCTCGGGTCACGTGTTTGTTATCAATATAACGTGTTTGGTTTATTGCTTGTGTGTTCGATCTCTACATACTCTACACTCGTATCTACCTACACAGGGATTCCGCACCTGCGTTGTTAGCGACATCCCGTGTACGATCCGTCCAGGAGCCTACATAAAGCATAAAGTGAAGCGTTCTGCGAAGCCATGATAACACTTGTTGAAACTTCAAGGACTAAACTTGTCAATACTTCATGTTACTATTCACACAAATGGGAAAGCAGTAACGAATGAGAATTGCTTAACGAATGAATGATATTCGTTAAGATGTATGAACCGAATGAGAAATCTAACGAAAGAGTATCATGAATAGAAAATGAATAGCAATTGGGTGAACGAATGAGCTTTTAGCAAATAAGGTTTAAGCAAAAGAAATTTGTGTAACGAATGTGGTTTTGACAAAAGTGAGGGATTAACGAATGAGTCGTTGAGTTTGAGCAAATGAGCGATTAAGTCTTAACGAATGAATAGTTAAGAGTTAACGAATCAGTCTTCATCAGTAGCGAATAAGAACTCATATATTCAAACTTTTCAAACCTCAGATTTCAGTCGAAACTAGTTTGAAATTCCCTAATTATCTACCAATCAACTCGCATAACGATTCCAAACTCGTCCGTAATCTCAAACTGTTGTCAACCCTATCAATTACACTCAGTAATCACAAAACCAATTCAAACTCAATCCAGACGAACCATATCTCAATTAATCCTCATTTCAACTTCAATTCAATCACAAACCTCCATTACTCAATCAATTAATACCTTAATAAAGACTTGATACTCTTAGAACAATTCAATTATCAGAGATGTATAAGTCTCTGTTTCAATTTGAATTAATTAAACCTCAATTCCGATCAATTCTTCATAATATGAATCTAATACTTGATGAAATAAACGATTAATCAACGAATTAACACCGAAGATCAGATCTCAGGCTCTGATACCACTTGAGAGAGCATATAAGGATCTAGATCTTGTGATTACATTGATGTTCATGTTGATTTGTTATACGATTAGGCTAGATATACGTTATTAGGTGTTGTATGTATATTGAGATGATAATTAGACATAGTAACGAGAGGATAGATGGAAATAATCAGAACTGTTATAATGAAATACATTACAGGGGTTTATATAGACGATGACTCTTATTCGTTAAGATAAGCTTAACGAATAGTCATTCATTATAACTTAACGAATAAACATGCTTATTCATTAATACATTAAATGATAGAGAATGGCCCTCATTCGTTATCATTCGTTAAACAAGGTTAACGAATGAGCTTACATTTAGACGAATGTGTTACATTCGTTACGGGGTAACGAATGTAACTTACAATTGAGCGAATGGCATGTTTACCATATTTACATTATAACCCCCATACTTTTTAACTTATTACATTAAAGTCCTAATAAAGATCGAGATGGATAAGATATGCATCAAAAAAAACTGATGTTTCAAAACCAAATGTTTCAAAGACAACTCAAACCTCTTTTTACAGCAAGAAACAAGCAGTAGGACAAAATTGGATGGCTAAAACTGTTGTTAAACCACCAGAGGATGTTGAGAAAATGAAAACTGAATATGAGACACAAGTAACCAGTCAGGATTTGTTGTCTTGTGAATCAGATATTGATGATATTAGGTTGTTGTATAATAACTTCAAACAACCCAAGACCAAGAAAGCTTGGGCTTCCAAAATCTCACGATTCTCGTTGGATAGTGATAGTTGAGTTTCTAGGCACATGACGGGTGCTCTTCATCTTCTTAAAGATGTCAGATCTATTCATGGAGGGTATGGTGGGTTTGCGGAAACCAAGGAGGTCAAATTGTTGGGGAAGGCACATTGACGAATGGGAAAGTTACTTTTGAGAACGTCAACTACATTTTAGAATTGGAGAACAATTTGCTAAGGATATCACAAATTTGTGATAAAAACTTCTCTACACATTTCATTGACCGAGAGTGTTTAATTTTGAAACCGAGTTTCAAAATTCCCGAAGAGTGGATTCTTATGCGTGCTCCTTGAGAGAATGATCTTTATGTCATGAACATGAGTACTGCATCAACATCGTCAGGATCTGCTCAATGTTTCATTTCTAGGGCTTCAGAACCAGAGTCAGTTTTATGGCATAGAAAAATAGGACATATTAGTGTGAGGAAGATGAACCATCTGGTTCATAAGAACTTGGTAAAGGAGTGAATGTAAGAAATTTTTAGTTAAATGAGGAGTGTTTGGACTGTAAGAAGGGAAAACAGACAAAGAAACCACATCCGAAGAAAATTATCAACACCATCAACTTACCGTTCGAACGTCTCCATATGGATCTATTTGGTCTGGTGAATGTCAAAAGTATCACAGGAGAACTCTATTGTCTTGTGGTTACTGATGATCATTAGAGATTTTCGTGGGTAATGTTTTTGGAATCAAAGGATGAGACTTATGATTCCCTAATGATCTTATTCAAAAAGGTGGAGAATTTGTATAATCTACCGATTCGGCGAATAAGAAGTAACAATGGGACGGTATTCAAGAATAACAAAATGCTTGAGTACTGTAATGACTGGGGAATTCTTCATGAATTCAACGCACCGTACACTCCACAACAAAATGGGGTCGCTGAACGAAAGAATCGAACCTTGATTGAAACGGCTCGAGCTATGCTCTCTGATTCAAAATTACCAGTGAATTTTTGGTCAGAAGCAGTAGCGGCTGCTTGTTATAGACTTAACCGGGTGCCTAAAGTCAAGAAATTCGGCAAGACGTGTTTCGAGCTTCTAAATCGTCGAAAACCTAATTTGAAGTAGCTTGAATCATTTGGATCAACGTGTACTGTTCTTGAACCGAATGGCAAATTTGGTCCCAAATTTGTTGAAGGGTTCTTTGTGGGCTATGCTAGTCCACTAAGACGTGTATACATTCCTAGCCTCCACAAGATTGTTCAAGTCTAAAATGTTGATTATCAAATATATACTCCTACCATTCAACGACCAGGGGATTCTAGGTTATTTGACTACGAAAACCTTTGGGAGAGTTTCAAGCTTCCTAAATAAGTTCTTTCTGATGAGACTTTGACGATGTTATTCAATCAACAGTTTTCAGAAGACTATGTAATACCACCTGAAGCTCCTATGTCAGTTCCTCAAAATGAACTAGATCATGTTCAAACTTAAGACATGCCAGAGACTACTCCTGTTTTTTATGACGATGGTGAATCAGATGAGGAGATTATCAAAGCTATTTCTCCAACCATCGTTGCTACTGAAGAGAATGTAAACAATCTCCAATCTGAAGTGTCAGTACCTACAGAAGTAGTGCCAAGAACTTTATCCTACCATCCTGAGGATAACATCATAGGAGATTTGAATACTGGAGTTTAAACGAGATGTCAAATCGATCAAACTCTCTAGTGTTTCTACTCAAAGGTATCTCCTTTACAAAATCAATTCTCATTCAAGTGTTTTATTTCGCAGATCGAACCTAAAACGTACAAAGAAGCCCTGGCCGAGGAGAGCTGGGTCAATGCAATGCAAGAGGAACTATTAAAATTTGAGAAGCTCGGGCCTGGAAATTGGTTGATTTGCCTGAGGATAAGAAGCAGATTAACAAAAAATGGGTGTTCAAGTAGATGTCGAGGTTTTAACTAGAGGGAAGGTATCGACTACAACGAGGTTTATGCACCAGTTGCAAGGAAAGAGCTATTCGGATCTTTTTGGCTTTTGCTTCTTGGAAAGTTTTCAAAGTTTACCAGTTAGATGTCAAGTCTGCATTACTTAACGGAAAAATCAGTGAAGAAGTCTACGTGGGACAGCCACCGGGGTTTGTTGATCTGATCCACAAAGACAAAGTGTACCTCCTTGATAAAGCTCTCTACGTTCTCCAGAGAGCCTGGTATGAGACATTTTCCCAACATCTTTTGGACAACAGGTTTATCAGAGGAACCGTCGACTGTACACTCTTTACCAAATTTGTTGATGGACATCTACTGTTCGTGCAGATGTACGTCGATGATATCATTTTTGGGTCGAAAAATGATGTTCTGTGCAAGCAGTTTGAACAAGTAATGAAGAAACAGTTTGAGATGAGTGCAATGGGGGAGATGAAATTTTTTCTTGGACTTCAAGTAGAACAAATGTCAGATGGCATCTTCATCCATCAGACCAAGTATGTCAATGATGTATTGGCAAAGTTCAACATGACTGATGCATCGGCTATCAGTACTCCTCTTTCATTGATTCACAGTATCGGTCCCGATCCCAACGGGGAGAAGGTTGATCAAATATTATACCGATCCGTGATAGGCTCATTGATGTATCTTACTACTTCTCAGCCAGACATCATGTATGCCACATGTTTGTGTGACCAATATCAATCGAATCGAAAGGTCTCACATCTCATGATCGTCAAAAGAATCCTATATTATCTCAAGGAATGTTGAGGGGTCGGTCTCTAGTATCCAAAAGACGATGAGTTTGTGTTAAAGGCATATTCTGATTCATACTATGGAATCTGTAAGCTGAATGCCAAATCTACAACTGCAGGGTTTCAGTTCTTCAGCAAGCGTCTTGTCACCTAGACCTGCAACAAACAAACCACGGTTTCGTTGTCTACCTGTGAAGCTAAGTATGTAGCTACTTCTAGTTGTTGTTCTCCGGTTCTTTGGATACAACATTAGTTTCGGGACTATGGTTTGAATTTTCTTACTTCCCCTATCTTCGTAGATAATAATGCAGCTATTTTCATAACTAAAAATCCGGTAAATCACTCTAAAACTAAACATATTGAGATACGGTATCACTTCATTCGTGATTGCTATGAAAAGAAGTTGATTACCATAGACAAATTCACACCTTTGAACAAAAGGCAGATCTTTTCACCAAAGCTTTTGATAAGTCACGATTTCAATACTTTAAACTTAATGGTTTAAAATTTTGGGCGGTATTGATAAGAGGGTTACCGAGATAACAGGTGTGTTAGATACCTTTTGATCCCAAACATCAGAGTCAAAATTTTCTTTTGTAATTAATTTTTCATATAGTTTATTATTTTAGAGGGAGAAAATTCTAAGAAAATCCAAAAACATTGAAAATTTTGAAAAAGCCAAAAACATTATAAAATTCAAATATGTCAAAAACATTAAAAAAAGGTTCCTACTCAGAAAATGAGTTTTGAAGCAAAAAGGGAAGATAATAGTATATTGATCATCTGGTCCCAAATCCAGTAAAAAGTAAGAATAAAAGGCTGTGTGCTTAATTATATTGGTGCGTTGGTATGCCTTAAAACAAACTAGTAGGGAAAAGTAAGTGATACAAATTTAAAATTTCCAAATTGATGGGGTGTTAGTTTCTAGCAAAAGTCTTGATAATGATGGCAAAATTGTAATAGCTGGTCATACTCAAGGCTTTTTATCAGAATGATTTTTTAAATTTGTTCAAACATAGCTATCAGTAAGTGGTTACCGCTTCAATGATGTATGGTTTTATAGCCTTAAATCCTGTATTGATGAGATGCTTTAAGGTTCCTGAATCCATTGGCTGTTTATGAGGTTTATCATCTGGGTATTCATTTCGATGAATATTTAACAAGCTTTAAAAAGCAAACCTGCAGACTAAGATGCTTTATAAGTCATTAAACTTGATTGCACAAGTACTTATGTACTAAATTCATTACTGACTTGATCAAAATCTGCTGTTAGACATACGTTGTCCCCTTGCTCGCATCTTATTACCATTAAGAAACGGACAATAAGGGACACAATGTATGCAAGCCAACAGATGAAATCGTGCATACTCATCCATGGGAAATGACCTTAGGGTATTCCTTGATAACGTGGGTATGTCTTGTAGTGGGGATTATCTGCTAATATGCTTAAAATAAAAGTCTTTTTATCTTCTGATTCTAAGGTTTAAGTCAAGTTGCGGTGACTATGTAAAAATCAAATTACGCCTGAATCAAGATTAGGACTGATAAATCCTGATATCTTGTGCATAATTGAAAAAATTAAAAGTATCACATAAATTCCTGAATCTTTTGTTTAAAAGGTTTAGGTGGACAACAATACCAATGACTGACTTAACACCAGCCATAATAAATGCTAAAAATAAAACGGTGATGGAAGGGCAAATTGGTCAATATGATTCACTGCTCAAACTCACAAAGATACGTGAATTCTGTATTTATTTCTAGTTTCTATTTGATAAAATTCAAGTTTCATTTGTTGAGTTTCATATTTCTATTGAAAAACCAAAAAGATTATCTTTCTGATTTAGTTTTCGACTCTTAATGTGCGGGTGAACTATCTCTCTGGGTTTTTCATTAAACAACAAATCTTGTTATGTTTTATCAAATCAAAATCAAAAGGTGATCGAAACGTTTATCTGTTTTACTCAAGGTCATTAATTTGGACTTGGTAAAATAGTGATTTTTCAAACTGAGCTTATTTAAGTTACTCTTATAATGTACAAGGACATTAATTTGTACTTGGGACATTACAGTGGTGTGAATAGGACATGAAATCAGTTCTTTCCAGGACATACTTATGCAGCGTATAAGTATTGAAACTTATACGGCGCATAAGTTATGCGCCGCATAAGTTTCTCTACTTATATGCCGCATAAGTGAGATATATATATACATGATATACAACGCATAAGCCATTACTTATGCACCTGACATTTCAAACCTCTCTGTCCTAACAATTTTTCAAGAAGTGTGTTTTGTGCCATTATTCTGCTTAGAGATATTTATTTTGGTGAGTTACACACCAACTCAAATATGAAAGGTGAGATGATGTTTTCAGATCTGTTGATGAACAGTAACAGGGTTCCCGTATAAGTCAAATCTGAGTAGAATAAACATATATTAAACCAAATGATCATCACAATAGAATCGTTTTGTCAAAACGAATGATTTGGTAGAAGTTAATTGGATTATAATGGGGTTTATCTTGTTAGATTTGAAAAGTAAAACATATTTGTTCATATATCCTGGATTTTGACTACTTGAACGTTTATAATTGATAAAATTGAACTCAAATTGCAATACACGGACATTATCGATGATAGTATGTTAGTTGTTGAGTCCTAATGTTTTGCAGATATGAGTTTTTGAGTTTGGTCAAAACTTGGACATATACGCCGCATATGTCTTGACATATGCGGCGTATAAGTTTTACGTTGACCAAAGTCAATAACCAAACATATACGTTGATGCTAATTATATGTTGTTTAGGACATATACGCTATAGTGACATATATGTTTAAAAAGACTTATGTAGGTATCCATATCCGTTAAAATACATATACGTTGAGTCAGACTTTGATGTGTTGTAAAACACACTTATTTTCCGCACTTTTTATCTATGTTTTCACATCGTTTACCTTATAGTTAATGTATTTTGACTTGTTTTATATTGATTTTACATAATAATTGTTTATCTTGCAGGCTACGGGTTAAAGGAAGAAAAAACCGGACTTCTCGAGGAGCTTACGGGCCTTGTACGCATGCGATTTCAAGAAACAACTAAAAGCCCTACCCATTTACATCAAGGACAAGCCCAAGCTTACTTTTATTATAATACAAAAAAGGAAAAAACCCTAGCCCCCCCCCCCACATACCTGCGATCGGAACAGCAAGAAAAAAGAAGAAAAAAGTTTTGGTGGCTAGGGTTTGGAGCTTGTGAAGGCTAAGGAAGAAGAAGGAGGCAAGAACAAAGGCTCGGGAACGATTTTCTATCAGTTTTCACAGCCAAGTGCAGCCAAGAAACATTACATATCCTTTCTTTATTAACATTGTTCATCAGTTTTAATTTTCTTGTTCAGTTGATAAGTAGTTTTGCAATTGCTTTGAAGATTGAATTGTTTATTATTAGTATTGATTGTTGAATGATTGTTATGATGATTGATATGAGTAATATGATGTTTTTACTGAGTATTCATGGCTGTCCAAAAATTATTGTAGGCTAAACTTGTCGGTTCTATCTAGGAATGATGATTATTGTTAGTGTTTGATGAGTTTATTGGATTGTTTGATTGATAGACTTGAATTGTTATTGTAAAGTTTGGTTTAGATATGAAATAGGTTGTGTTTGATGGCTGGAAATTTTGTTAATTCACTGCTTAAACACCTTGCGTTGGTTAATGAGTTTTGTATTGATTTATTGGTGCTTGTTTGATTCTAGACTTTGTGTTTAGGGTTTGTTTACGGTAGGTACAACCGTAGGGTTTTGTTGTGTGATTTATTGGTTAAAGTACAACGGTTAGATGCCTTCCTAGAGACCGAGAGGTGATAAAAAGTTAAGGGTGTCTCATTACCTTTTGCATGCTAGAATTAGAATTGCGCAAGAGCGAGTTTGTTTCTTGTCTGGTTTAGGTGTTTTGAGCGATTAGTTGATCTATTTTGGTTTAAGTTAACTTGTTCCTCTATCCTTGGTTGTGTAGTATTCATTACCATTAGGGTCGAGTGTTGGTGAGACCGAGAGGTGAGTCAACATTAGAACACGTTAACAATTATTTTCTGGTTTGGTCGTTTTAGTCGATTAAGAGTAGTTAAGGTTTGTTGAGAGAGAACGAGAGGTAATCCAGTGAGGCTGAGCGATCCTTAGTTGTGTCATCTTTCGGAACCGGTGTCTTGATATCTTTCAATCCATTTGCTTGTTAGGCCTACAATTTGATTCAAACCTAGGTAGACGTTTATCTCCATCCTAAGTCAACACAGTTAGTTTTCCGTTAAGTTTTCTATTTTTGGTAACTTTTTTTAGTTAGTCTAGTTAGTCCAGTTAAGTTATTTCAAAAAGAAAAAAAATTAAAAATCAAAATCAATTAAATATTATTCTTGGTTAGGTCTTGTCTGGGTTAGAGATCATTAGCGTTTATACATCGATACTCGGACCTTCTATGTCTATACTACTTGCGACCGGTACACTAGCCGGTTGTGTGTGGTTCGGATTTTCGTTTTAAATTTAAAGCTTAGTTGTGAAGGTCATCCATTGTTATAGACATATCATCCGACGCACATCAAGTTTTTGGCGCCGTTGCCGGGGACACGGTTTTAGGCGTTTTGAGAGCGACTCGAGTTAGGATTAACCTTGTTTGCTACTTATAATTATTTTTTGTTTTGCTTTGCTTATTTGTTAAAATAGTTTGGCTAATTTTATTGAATTTTATAGTTGTATACGACAAACTCGATCTCGTGGACCACCTGACACTGAAGTATTTCCTGAGCCAGAGAGGGGTTCGTGAGAGACGTCGTACCGTTTCACCATCGTCCACTTCTTCATCCGTTTGTAGTCGATCCTCTTCTCCTACGATTTCCGACTTCGACGATAGGAAGAGGATTATGGCCGAAAATCCTCCACCAAGGAGGACAGTTGCAAACCGAGCCCGTCCGGCCAATGCTGGCACGAGATCCAGCATCGCACCACCCGCCATTGCAGTTAAAACGAGTTGGCAGATCCCGTCGATAATTCTGAACACCGTTTCACATTCTGCTCAGTTTCATGGGTTACTTCACGAGAACCCGCATTCTCATCTCACTCGCATCGCACATATCTGCGACACTTTCCATCTTGTCGGCGTATCCAAAGACGCCGTTAAACTCCGCGTCTTTCCGTTTTCACTCGTTGATCATGCGAGTCTGTGGCTCGAGTCCCTCCCATAGGGCTCTATAGCTACTTGGGCTGCCATGCACACCCAATTTCTTGAGAAATACGATCCTTCTTCTAAGACCGCTCGTTTGCATAACCAGATTCATTCTTTACAGATGGAGGACACTGAGAGTTTCTATGAGGCATGGGAGTGTTTTAAAATTCTGTTAGCATTGTGCCCGAACCACGGCTTGCAAGATTGGGAGGTTGTCGAGAAGTTTTATAATGGGAGGAAATCTGTTGACGACGAAGGACCCGGATGAGTACGTAGCTTTGTTTAATGGGTTAGCTATGAGTGGCTACTAGAGACCACCCTCCAGAGGTGGTAAGACCGTCGATTCCATTTCAGGCGGCATGCATTCGGTGACACGAACACCGCACTCATGGCACAGTTCGAGGCGTTAGCGAAGATTGTGAAGGACTTGCAGACGAAGAGCAAGTTGTGCGAGATATGCAGAGGAGGGCATGATACCATTCAGTGCCCAATCAGTTCTCAGGATGAGGCAGTAGACTATGTAGGAAATCCAAATCGAAATCAAAATTCTTTCAATTCTTATAATTCGGGTTGGATGGGCAATCAGAATTCCAACTGGAGAAATGGGAAACGGTCCGGCTTCCAGCAGCGTCAGAGTCTATTCCAGGATGCGGGTGAAGGAGCGAGCAGTGGGGAGAAGAAGCCTACTTTATAGTAGATGATGGTGCAGCAGACGCAGATGTTGTCACAGCTTATGACACGAGAGGATTCCCGTAATAAAGAGACCTAGGAGAAGTTTTAGGAGCACGAGTCATTCATGAGGAATCAGGGAGCGTCGATTCAGAGCTTTGAGCGGCAGATGGGAGAAATAGCTAGTCAATTGAACGAGTGGCCGTAGGGTACGCTACCGAGTAATACCAAGCAAAACCCGAAGGGATTCGCGAAAGCTATGATGACGAGGAGGGGTGCAGGGGCACAAGATAAGCCCGTGATTTTAGGAGAGGTCTACAGGAAGAGTTGTTGAGGAGCCTACAGCTGTTGATAGGGAGGAGCAGGTGGATTAGGAGATTCAGATAGAGTCTCCGCCGGCCCAGGTGCGTCAGAGGAGCAGCCCAGGTAGTATAGCACAGGCCGAGAGACAGCAGTTACCGAGCGAGCCATCGAGAGTCTACAAACCTAGAGTGCCATACCCTGGGAGACTCCACAAGGATAGAGATGAGGAGCAGAACTCCAAATTTCTTGATCTTTTGAAGCAGCTTCACCTTAATATTCCATTCCTTGAGGCACTTACCTAGATGTCGAAACTTGCGAAGTTCCTTAAGAATATTCTCTCGAATAAGGAGAAGTTAGCTGAGGTCGCTTCCATCTCTTTGAGTTCTAGTTGATGTGCTATCTTACAGAGGAAGTTACCGGAGAAGATGTCCGATCCTGGAAGTTTCACGATTCCCTGCATCTTGAGTGATGATACGGTGATTCATGCGCTGGCTGATCTTGGTGCAAGTATTAATCTTATGTCGTATTCCGTCAACAGCAAGCTGGGTTTAGGCGAACCGAGGCCTACCAGGATGAGTATCCAGCTTGCTAATTGTTCTTTGAAATACCCTCGAGGGGTGGTCGAGAACAAGTTTTTTCGTGTCGACAAGTTCAACTTCCCGGTGGACTTTGTCATTCTGGATATGAACGATGATGATAGTGTACCGCTTATCTTAGGCCGACCATTCCTTACCACTGCATAGGCGTTGATCGACGTCTGCGAGGGTAAGTTGATCTTGAGAGTTGGGGATGAGAACGTCACTTTTGACGTTCGACAGCCACTTAAACACCCCAAATCTGCTGATGACTCCTTGCACTTCATTGATACCATCATGGAACATGTTATGGAGTTTTTCAGTGAGATCTGTGGAGGATCTGCCTTCGACACTCAGATTCTCGATAAGGACATTCCGGAGGTTGAGATGGTTGCAATGACCAGTCGGTCAACAGATGATGACATCGAGTCACATGCCCCTGAGTCTGAAGTGTCTGCTAGTATCGTATGAGACGATCCAATGGACCGACCTTCCGTCGAGAGTCCCCGTCCTTCCATAGAGCTTAAGGATTTGCCCGCCCATTTGGAGTACGCGTTTTTGGACTAGGAAAGGAAGTTGCCGGCTATTATTGCATCTGCGTTGACGGAGGTCGAGAGAGAGAAGTTGTTGAGGGTCCAGAGAGAGCACAAGGAGGCCATTGCATGGAAGATTATCGACATTAAGGGTATCAACCCTTCATTCTGCACTCATAAAATCCTCATGGTGGATAATTTCAGGACTGTTGTTCAGCCGTAGCGACTGCTTAATCCGAAGATGCAGGAGGTGGTGAAGAAGGAGATTATCAAACTCCATAATGCGGGGATCATTTTCCCCATTTCTGATAGTTCATGGGTCACTCCAGTCCAAGTGGTTCCTAAAAAGGATGGCATGCCTGTTGTCACCAATGAGAGGAACGAGCTCATTCCCACTAGGACTGTGACCGGTTGAAGAGTGTGCATTGATTACCGCAGACTGAATGATGCCACAAGGAAAGACCACTTTCCTTTACCTTTCATTGATCAGATGTTGGAGTGTTTGGCAGGTCAGTAGTACTACTGCTTCTTGGATAGTTTCTCCGGGTACTTTCAGATTCCGATTGCTCTCAATTACCAGGAGAAAACCACGTTTACCTGTCCATAACAGAACATTTGCCTATAGGCGTATGCTATTCGGACTGTGTAACGCTCCAGCCACATTTCAAAGGTGCATGGTGGCTATTTTTCATGAGATAATCGAGGAATCCATGGAGGTGTTCATGGATGATTTTTTTGTGTTTGGGAGCTCTTTTGATCTTTGTCTCTCCAACCTTGAGAGGATGATGGCCCGATGCGTTGACACCAACCTAGTCCTTAAAAGAAGTGTCACTTCATGGTACGCGAGGACATCGTTCTAGGGCATCGGATTTCGAGTGCGGGGATAGAGGTCGACTGAGCGAAGGTCGAGAGCGTTTCTAATCTTCCCCTACCCACTTCTGTGAGATCCATCCGGAGTTTCTTGGGTCACGCCGGGTTCTACCGTCGTTTCATTAAAGAGTTTTCTAAGATCGTGAGACCCATGACCAAACTTCTGGAGAAGGATGCCCCGTTTGTGTTTTCTGAGCAGTGTGTCGAGGCGTTTGATCTTTTAAAAGATAAACTCGTTAACGCCCCGATCATGATTGCTCCCGACTGGTCGCATCCTTTTGAGTTGATATGTGATGCGCGCAACTTCGCAGTCGGAGCGGTTATTGGAAAGCGGAAGGATAAACACTTCCATCCAATTTACTATGCTAGTTGGACCTTGAATGGTGCTCAGGAGAGTTACACCACCACTGAGAAAGAGCTTTTATCTATGGTGTTTGCGTTCGATAAATTCAGGTCCTATCTAGTTATGTCCAAGACGATTGTGTACACGGATCATTCTGCTATTCGTTATCTCTTTAGCAAATAGGATGCTAAGCCTCGTCTTATCCGATCGATCCTGTTGCTTCAAGAGTTTGATATTGAAATCCGTGATAAAAAAGGGGCTGAGAATGTGGCGGCCGACCATCTTTCGTGTCTTGAGGGAGCTGAGTTAGGGAAGTCGGGGGTCAGGATTAATGACCACTTCCCGACAGAGAGTCTCATGTTTGTGACATATCAGGATGAGGGTTTTCCATGGTTCGCCGATTTCGCGAACTATCTTGTGGACGGGTACTACCCAATGATGCCTTACTAGCAAAAGAAGAAATTCTTTGCTGATGTTAAGTTTTACCTTTGGGACGACCCGTATCTCTTTCGTATAGGTGCTGACCAGTTGATCAGGAGGTATGTTGACGTTAAGGAGGGATGGCAGATTCTGAGCCATTGCCATGTGGGACCGACAGGAGGTCACCACGGTGCGAGCTTGATAGCAAAGAAGGTCTTTGATTGTGGTTTTTATTAGCCTTTGATTTTTAAGGATGCGCACAGCGTTTGTTAGGAGTTGTGATCGTTGCCAACGTGTCGGCAACATTTCGTCGCAAAAGGAAATGCCCCAGAATGCTATTCAAGTTTGTGAGGGTTTCGATGTGTGGGGCATTGATTTCATGGGACCGTTTCCATCTTCGCATGGGAACAAGTACATACTTGTGGCTGTGGATTATGTTTCGAAATGGGTAGAGGCCAAGGCCTTACCCACGAATGATGCCCGAGTTGTAGTCCGTTTTCTCAAGAGCCTTTTTGCTCGTTTTGGTGTCCCGAAGGCATTGATCAGTGATTGAGGTACTCACTTCTGCAATGTGCAGATGGAGAAGGCGTTGCGACGCTATGGGGTCACCCATCGGGTTACGACCGCCTACCACCACAGACTAGTGGGCAGGTGGAAGTGAGTAATCGGGGGATCAAACGTATTCTTGAGAAAACGGTTGGTTCGAATCGTCGTGATTGGTCAGACAAGTTGGATGATGCGTTGTGGGCCTTCCGTACAGCCTGCAAAACTCCGAGAGGTTCCACACCGTTTCGGATGATCTATGGGAAAGCCTGTCACCTGCCTGTTGAGTTGGAGCATCGTGCTTCATGGGCCCTACAGAGGGTCAATTTTGATATGTCCGCCGCGGAAGGCACTCGCTTCCACCAGTTGCACGAGTTAGTGGAGCGGAGAGATCACGCTTACGCGCAGTCGTTTAGGTATAAGGAGCGGACGAAGAAACTGCATGACCGAAAGTTGAACGGGAATTGTGGGGATTTGGTCTTACTGTTTAATTGTGGGGATTTGGTCTTACTGTATAATTCCGGGTTGAGGTTATTCCCGGGAAAGTTGAAATCCCAATGGTCGGGACCGTTCACGGCCAGTGAGGTTTTCCCGTATGGCACTGTTGAGATAGAGGATAAAAGCGGGAAATTTAAGGTGAACAGTCATAGACTGAAGCACTACATTGGCGAGCCGATGGCTGATCAGACTGTCGAGGTACTCTACCTTGACTCGCTCATCGAGACGTAGACTTGTTGGATACATTACTCGGGAGACTGCCCGAGTTGTAGAGTCTGTATTTCTGTTATTTGTGTGTGCTATTTGTTTTATATGTGTTTGTTTACTTCAGAATGTCCCAAAATGAAACCGCTCGTACTCAATCTCCATTCGAGTCGGTCGATTTAAGTGGTGTTCTATTATTAAAATGAAAAAAAATCAAAAAACCTTAAAAACCGAAAAAAACAAAAATACATTTATTTTTTTATGTTTTTTTTTTTCTGTTTTGTACGCCGCTACATGCGAGCAAGTTTGAGTTTTTGCAGGTTATATTATGCGCATGGTAGCTACATGGCGTTTTGGAACAGGTTCTCCCAAGGTTGCGGCCACGAATGAAATGCTATACGGTCGCTTGGTTGCTACTCAGCTCTTGAAGATTCCGCACACAAACCAGGGGAGTAACCCGTTCTTTGTTTTATTCTTGTATATTATATTTTATTTTTGTTTTATTTTTATTTTATTTTCTTTCTTTTCCTTGTTCTCATCGAGGATGATTTCGTTCTAAGCGTGGGGATGGGATTTATTTTACTTAGTTGTAGAAAAATTTTGAAAAAAAAAAAGAAAAATTTGAAAAAAATGTCCCTTGAAACTTGTTTTCTCTACGTTAAAAAAAATGATATTATTACTGAGTAGTGGTTATTTTATAACTTCTTGGTGTTTTCAAAAATAAATATATAATAAATAAGAACAGTGCCCATTAGACCCGCACGTAATGTATTGTAACCGAACGGTTTAGACTCAGTAATCGATGTGTCGGTAGGCTCAGCCTTTGATAATGAAAGGGCAGTTTGGTTGTGGACCTAATTGAACCTTTTAAATTACCTGACTTCAGTGGGAATCATCTTTGGGTTTTGTTTGTTTAACTAAACTCGTAACAGGACTGGAATGAAATGCCGAGTCATACTCAAGCCTCAAGTCACATGATCACCTGTATAAAAAAAACCTATCTTTTTGTATACGTGCTTATATGTATAATCTTATGTATACGTATCTATTCCTGCGAATAGCAGAAGACAGTTTTGCTCGGCCCTTGACAAGACCCTGAGCCCCGGTGCGAAAGCGTGAATAATAGTCGTTATTATCGGTGGAGCTAGGATCTGAGCTAGGATCGAATCGTATTCGCTCTTGAAAGGTGTTTTAGACGAACGAGTGGTGTTTGGGAGAGAGCCTGAATCGATTACAATAAACAATATGAACAAATATATGCAATCGATTCACAAATATAAATAAGTGGCAGTATGATTTCATTCATCAAAAGGTTGTCATACAAATCACTCATACATACACACATACATACAATAAAGATCAGCCACCTCCAGGAGAGCTCATCCTGGAGGCGGCGGCTCTCTCTAAGAGATAAAACCCTAGATCTCACACAATAAACAATACACTCATACTAGACAAATTAACAAATACATCTATTTATACTAGTCTAGCATGTCTTGGTCATCAAGCTATCCACCCTTGGTTGAGACCAAAAATATTAATTATTTTTCACCCATAATAATAATAATTCGATGCGTCGGTCTAAAATATAAGTCCCAACAATCTCCCCCTTAGACCGATGCCATCGAATTTTCTTCCATGATCATCTCAAAAACTTGTTGTCTTTCATTGAAATTCTCCCCCTCACGTTAAGCTTCTCCCGTTATTCATTTTAGATCATTTCTCCTATATCACATTCGGATACATATGTATGGGCATATGAACGAGGCTTTGAACTTCAAAGATCAACTTCAAGTAACAAGGTCATCACAAAAAGAAATAAACTCAATGTGATCATCAAATAATCTTCCATTCTTCAAATCTGTTTCTTCCCTTGTAAATCATCTTCAAACCATTCCTTGAATCAAGATAGCATTCAAGTCAACCATAACCCGTTCTTGATTGTCAAGTGACTATCTTAATATGAGGTTAAACTCTACTGATCATCCGTTCACCATGTTACTAGTGATGACTCTATCTTCTCAACCGTACTAGGAAATCTGAAGACTCACAAACAATGAAACATCTCTAAAGAATCTTGGATTATTTATCTTGATTAACTTATCCTTAACTTGAGTCTTTTCATTTGATTTGAAGCAAGCAATTTGTAATGAAATTCAGGAATTTTAACTCCCCCAATTTCGTTGCAATTTTCTTTTAAAATTGTATCTTCAAATCAAGTATGGGTGAAACAACCTTGACCATCCTTATCAAGATTGTTGATTCTGTAATAAACAAAGATAAACAAAACATTATATTGTTGACACTCATAAGTGATTAAACCCGTGAGCTTGGTCAACCCTTTTTCTTTTAAAGCGCTTTGATGAAGTTGTGAAAAATTGATAAGGCTTTGATTTCCTTTTGCTTGTTGATGATTGGATAAAATTTACCAAAATACCCATGGTATATATGTTCCGTAAAGATCAGCTTGGTCAAACGGTCAACGACACCAAAAATCTCAAGTGTAATTCATTCATGGATTATTGGTTCACGAGCACACATAAGTCAAAGTCCCTTCAAGAGCAAATTTTTTTTTATTTTTTTATTTTTTTATTTTTGTTATTATTTTTTTTTTGCTCGAGCATGGACCTTGCTCGAGAAAATACTTAGTGTTTTTCTGTGTCAAGCATGCTGGAGAGCATGCTCGAGGGCTTGCTCGAGAAAACACTTGTATTTTTCTGTTGTTACTCGAGCTTGCTTTTTTCTTTACTCGAGACCTTGCTCGAAAATACTTAGTCTTTTTCTGTCTGTTATCAAGTATGCTCGAGACCATGCTTGAAAATTACTTAGTTTTTCTTTTCTTTTCCTTTCCTGAGCATGCACAAAAGCAAAGTGTGCTCGAAGAAGGTTTGCTTGAGTAGAACAAAGTGTGCTCGAGACCAAAAGATAGATTTTGAGATAAACCAGGATGTGCTCAGGGTTCATGTGCTCGAAACCAAACTTGATGTGCTCGATATAAGATATGCTCGAAATAAGCTGTGCTCGAAGAAACACTTAGTCATTTTACATACTTGAGACCATTCTTATCATGCTCGAGACATCCAGACTTCTTTTCTGCATCATCAATCAATGATTTTCCAATACAGAACCTGCTTGAATATTCCCTTTGCATCTTCCATCTGCTGCTACAAACAATGATTAGATTGCTCCTAGTACCTGTTCATTCTCGACTTCTGCAAATCAGATTGTACCAGCAGCAATGTCCTTCAATATTCCCTTTACTGTTCAAGCAGCAGACTCATATCAGAAACAATTATGAGCACATAAAACCCTAATTTTCAGATCAAGAACAAAGCTTCTTCAACTGAAATTAATCATTGTAGCAATATCCCAGTCATCTCGATATCAACCATCTATCTTCAATCTATCAACAGCCTTTACAGATCTGAAAATCATCTCAATAACAGTTTTGCCCCAAAACGAGCTAAAAACACTGTTACATCAGATCTGGACAAATATGACCAAATAAACATGAAATTGATGTTGAATCTCCGAACGAGTCATCAACCCAAACATCAATCCACATAAATTTTATCCAAATCATCAAATAATTTCAAAACCCTAAAAAATTTTCCACAAACCTCATCGGTTTAACGTCCATGGTGGATTCAAGAGCGAGGTGAATCAGATTCAGCGGTTAGTCTGAACGATTCGGTGACCTGCTCTGATACCAATTGACAAGACCCTGAGCCCCTGTGCGGAAGCGTGAATAATGGTCGTTATTATCGGTGGAGCTAGGATCTGAGCTAGGATCGAATTGTATTCGCTCTTGAAAGGTTTTTTGGACGGACGAGTGGTGTTTGGGAGAGAGCTTGAATCGATTACAATGAACAATAAGCTGGATGAACAAATATATACAATCAATTCACAAATATAAATAAGTGGCAGTATGATTTCATTCATCAAAAGGTTGTCATACAAATCACTCATAGATACACACATACATACAATAAAGATCAGCCACCTCCAGGAGAGCTCATCCTGGAGGCGGCGGCTCTCTCTAAGTGATAAAACCCTAAATCTCACACAATAAACAATACACTCATACTAGACAAATTAACAAATACATCTATTTATACTAGTCTAGCATGTCTTGGTCTTCAAGCCATCCACCCTTGGTTGAGACCAAAAGTATTAATTATTTTTCACCCATAATAATAATAATTTGATGCGTCGGTCTAAAATATAAGTCCCAACATCCCTCTATTGCGCAGTGGCGTAGACCTGAGCCTTGATGCAGTCTGTAATATCGTCCAACATGGTGGATTCTTTTTCAAAAAAATAAAAAAATTGCAAAAAGCCAAATGGCAGAAAAAAAAATTCAAATCAAAACCACCATGAAGGAAACTATTGTCGGTCGATCAAGGACCAAGCTAGAGTTTATAGATTGTATATGAGTCGAAAACGTTTTGATCATGTGGCAATAGGTTTAACTCAAGTTGGGGTGACTCGGTCCGGTAAAACCATAATGGAACGTGGTGAAATGGCAGCAAGACTTTCAAGTATGGGTCCCGCTTAGTCATATAAACTAATAAAAATTGTCACGCCTCATTTGCCTCGGTAAGTATTAGGGGCATGGGTTTAAGCGGACAGCAATACCAGTAATTTACCAAATCTAGCTTATTAGGTGAAAGTTGAAAAGTGGACAGAAATATTTGGGTAAAGGGTCACTTGTTCTAATACTTTAAATATAATAATAATAAATAAATAAATAAATAAAACCAAGAGTTGTCGGTTAAACTCGGTTATGATCCTGTGTAGAATTCTTTTTCAGGGACGAAAAAGTCTTAAGTGTGGGGATATTTGATGTGTTGTAAAACACACTCAATTTCCGCACCTTTTATCTATGTTTCATATCGTTTACCTTATAGTTAATGTTGTTTTATATTGGTTTTACATAATAATTGTCTATCTTGCAGGCTACGGGTTAAAGAAAGAAAAAACCGAACTTCTCGAGGAGCTTACGGGCCATGTACGCATACGATTTCATGAAACAACTAAAAGCCCGGCCCATTTACATCAGGGACAAGCCCAAGCTTACTTATATATTATAATATAAAAAAAAGAAAAAACCCTAGCGCCCCCCCCCCCCCCCCACATAACTGTGATCGGAACAGCAAGAGAAAAGAAGAAAAAAGTTTTGGTGGCTAGGGTTTGGAGCTTGTGGAGACGAAGGAAGAAAAAGGACGCAAGAACAAAGGCTCAGGAACGATTTTCCATCCGTTTTCACAGCCATGTGCAGCCAAGAAACATTACATATCCTTTCTTTATTAACATTGTTCATCATTTTTAATTTTCTTGTTCAATTGATAAGTAGTTTTGCAATTCCATTTAAGATTGAATTGTTTATGATTAGTATTGATTGTTGAATTATTGTTATGATGATTTATATGAGTTATATGATGTTTTTATTGAGTATTCATGGCTGTCCAAAAGTGATTGGAGGGTAAACTTGTAGGTTCTACCTAGGAATGATGATAATTGTTAGTGTTTGATGAGTTTATTGGATTGTTTGATTGATAGACTTGAATTGTTATTGTAAAGTTTGGTTTAGACATGAAATAGGTTGTGTTTGATGGCTGGAAATTTTGTTAATTCATTGCTTAAATACCTTGCGTTGGTTAATGAGTTTTGTATTGATTGATCGGTGCTTGTTTGATTCTAGACTTTGTGTTTAGGGTTTGTTTGCGGTAGGTACAACCGTAGGGTTTTGTTGCGCGATTTATTAGTTAAAGTACAGTGGTTAGACGCCTTCTTAGAGACCGAGAGGTGATAAGAAGCTAGGGTTGTCTCATTACCTTTGCATGCTAGAATTGAAATTGTGTGAGAGCGAGTTCGTTTCTTGTCCGGTTTAGGTGTTTTGAGCGACTAGTTGATCTATATTTGTTTAAGTTAACTTGTTCCTCTATCCTTGGTTGTGTAGTATTCAATACCATTAGGGTCGAGTGTTGGTGAGACCGAGAGGTGAGTCAACATTAGAACACGTTAACAATTATTTTCCGGTTTGGTTGTTTTAGCCGATTAAGAGTAGTTAAGGTTTGTTGAGAGAGAACGAGAGGTAATCCAGTGAGGCTGAGCGATCCTTAGTTGTGTCATTTTTAGGAACCGGTGTCTTGATATCTTTCAATCCATTTGCTTGTTAGGCCTACAATTTGATTCAAACCTAGGTAGACCTTTTTCTCCATCCTAAGTCAACACAGTTAGTTTTCTGTTAAGTTTTCTATTTTTTGTAACTTTTGTCAGTTAGTCTAGTTAGTCTAGTTAAGTTATTTTAAAAAGAAATAAAATTAAAATCAAAAACAATTAAATATTATTCTTGGGTAGGTCTTGTCTAGGGTTAGTGATCATTAGCGTTTATACATGTCCTCGTGTTCGATACTCGGACTTCCTAGGTCTATATTACTTGCGACCGGTACACTAGCCGGTTGTGTGTGGTTAGAATTTTTGTTTTAAATTTAAAGCTTAGTTATGAAGTTCATCCATTGTTATAGACATATCATCCGACGCACATCAGACTTATACGCAGGATTTGACATATACGTTTAATCTGACATATATCTAGATATATACATATACGTTGAGTAGAACTTTATCCGCTGAATAAAACTAATCCATTGATTGAATTCAATTTTAACATGTGTACTATTTTGTGTTTTCAGATGGGTAAGAAAGGGAAAATTACTGATCCGAAGCACATCATCTGTGCTTATTTGAATGAAGAGGATCCTAAAGTAGAAAAGTTTAAAGCGATCATGCAATTTCTGAGAAGATCCAGAATCTACAAAGCCAATACACATTCGGTGGATTCCTATGAGCACATTGTGACTGAATTTTGGAAGAATGCAAAGGGGTTTGGATCAGATATCAAGTCTATGGTGCAAGAGCAGGAGATTGTTGTAAATGAAGCTTTGATTAGGAAAGTTTTGGCGTTCGGTGATGAATCATCAGATCCTGTTGATCTTGATGAAAGAATGGTGAAAGGGTGCATGCTCCGGATAGGCTACAAAGACTCTTTGAACAGATTAGCTTTGAGGAAGACTGCATTATCAAGGTCGTTCAAGTATCTTGTTCATATTGTGGTTCATTGCTTAGGACAGCGTAAAGGAGGTTACGAGGAGATTCTAGATTACCAGGTGAGCACAATGGCTGCTTTGTGCTTGAATCTAAAGTACAACTTCTCTCGCATGATTCTTGACAACCTGAAGATAAATTTTGGAGATGATCAATGGTTGAAGTATCCAAGATTTTTACAGATGTTCGTTGAGGAAGTAATTCCAAATGTCAAGAAGGAGGGGCCAAAGATCTTTCTAGATCATGTCACTGGTAATAATTTGGCCAAATTAGCTTCGTATAAACATGTGAAAGAAGCAGATATTCCAAAATTCAGAGGATTATTTGGACAACTAAAGAATCCTGATTATGTGGCTCCATCTGATAATAAGTGGAGGAATGATGGTAGTGATTCAGACCGGGCAGAAGAAGAAAGATTAATTTTGGAGTTTAAACCCGTATGCAAATGTTTTATCAAGATTGAATCAGATTCGGAAGGTGAATATGTAACACTTAAGAAGAAAAAGCAAAAGATTATGAAGAAAGAGGTTGTTACACCTGTTACACAAGAAGAAGTTTATTCAGTTACAACTGAGAAGGATCCAGAAGAAACGAAGTCGGATTCTGAGGGAAGGAGGATGAGATTAGCTAATCCGAGAGCTAAATTTGAGAGAAGAGCAGAACATTCAAGGAAAAGAAAATCAACTGATGAACATGATGAGACGTATATTCCTGAAGTGGTTGTGGAGAAGCCTGTGAAGAAAAAGGCGGCTCGTATCAAAAAGAAGTCTAACAGGGCCGCATCACCCAAATTAAAACTTATTGATGAGCCTGATATTGAAGAACCAGATGTGACTCTGACTCCTATAAATCCGGCATTTGTGGTTGAAGATCCGGTTGTTGACTTTGGCAGAGATAATAATATTTTAAAGAAATCAGTTGTGAAACCATCTCCACAAGTTCAAGTACCTCATGTATCACCTAAAGCAGCTGAAAAAGTTCCAGATTTCAATTTTCCTTCACTCGATGCTAGCTGTTTTGAGATTTTCCTACTTTTAGAGATCATGACTCGTTGAAGACTATTGTTACAGAACAAGGGATTCGAATTGATAGTCTGGTGGTTGAGAATGAGAGGTTGAGGAAAGAAAATGCTGATCATAAGAAAATAATCAAATATGGTGAAATAAGACGGAAGCAACAAGCCGATTTGTTAAATCTTCCTATGAGATACTTTACAATATTGGAAGACAAATTAGGAATCAATTTTGTTGAAGAAATTAGGAAGTCTGGGGACAGAGTGTTTTCTAAAGTGTATTGTAACGAAGCGCTTACAGAAGAAATTGATTTCCAAATGCAATATGATCAAGATCATGTTGATGCCAAGGGTAAAGGAAAGGTGGACGAACCAGCTATGAATGTTAATATTCCGGATGCTGGAGGTTCTTCTTCAAAGTTTGTACCAATTGTTGAACAAGTGGTTGAACCAGTGTTGGAACAGGTTGTGCTTGAAACAGTGTTGGAACATATTGTTGTTGAACCAGTTGTAACAGATCCTGTTATACCAAATGAGCCAGAGGATGAGGAGGAAGATGAAGAATTGTTAGATTATGGAGATTCTCCTTCTTAGGATGATAATGATGATGATGATCATCATGATCCTAGTACTGGTGGTGGTTTGGGTGTATTGATTGGTTCGGGTACAAGTACGAGTGTTGAACATGTTGTAGATCCAGTAATTGAAAGCGAAGCCGCTCAGGAATCTACTCAAACTAGTGGCAATGTTGATGAGCTTGAGATACTTGATGTTGATCCTATAGCTTACAAGGCTCATGTGAGATTTTCTTCTACTGGTGAAGAACTAGAGGAAGGAGAAATTGAGGTTACTAGAGCTGATCTTTCCAAAATGCTGAATATATCTGAAGAAGAATTTGTTTTTTATTTTTAGAAAGATTTGAGTTCAGTGGATGATTATGTTCTGGTGAATGAACATATTGAAGAAGAGGAATTGGATAAGGAACCAGTGACGTATGTAAATGATGCTGATCATGTATTTCCGGAACTTGATGAAGAGTTTGATGAAGAAATTGAAATGATAAGTCAGGAATTTGATAGTCAAGGGATTCCTATACACTTTAACAAAGGCAAGACAACTGAAGAAGCCGAAGTGAACAGTCAAGAGTAGGATGATTGGTTTGAGAGGATGAAAATTTAACCAAAACGCATTTAAATGAATCCAGTCAAGTACTAAAAGAAAGAAAAGGAAGTAAAACTGGGGAAGGTTGTCAGTATGGCATACTTGAAGAAGATTAGGAAGATTGCTGTGAGGAGAACGTATGGCGTACAGTACTTTGAAAGTCTATGGGAGTTGGAATCTCTACCCTGGATGGATGTTGTGGACATTGTTGAAAAGGAGTTATTGTATTGTCCTAAACGTGGGCCGGTGCAAGAGATTTGGGATTTTATTAAGCGTCAAGCAAAATGCAGATTTAAAAGCTGGACTCCTCAAACACCATATCTCCATGTATCTAAAGTAAAGAAAGATCCCGATACATATGAGTTTGTGAAGACTTGGAGATACAAGCAGCCTGAAACTCTTAAAGTGATTCCTATGTACCCTATGGAGCAATACTTCCATGTTTATTTTTGTTGGTGGTATTATGATGAGAACGGGGGTGAAGCTCAAATTGTTTTGAACCGAGATGGAGTGTGGGATGTGATAGATGTGATGGATCCCATGTGGTTAGTGAACTGCTCGAAGAAGGACATAGAGACTCTACATATGTGCAAGATACAAGTTTCACGTGATAAATATCATGCGTCTCCTATGCCATACTAGAAAGTGATCAAGATTTGTTATAAGTATAAAATTCATTCTGGAGAAGTGTGGAAGAGCAAATGGTTCAAGATGGGAGAAGAGGAAGAACAGAAGGAGAAAGAGAGAGAGGAGGAGATTAAAGAGAAGATACGGATTGCGTCATTGAAAAAAATTCCAATATAAGGGTGTTGGAGTATCTATTCCCACAAATCAGAAGCCCTCAAATAAACGTTCATGGGAGGATATGAGGAGGGATATCGAGAAAGGGTTTTTGGGATGAAAGACTGAAGATTGAAGACCTAGCAACATCCGAAAGGAGTTTGTTAGAGCATAATGTCTATTACTAGGGTCTTAGATATCTTAGATAGGATTGTATAGGGCTTTAAATGTAAAATGCATGTTTTGTAAATGTGACTAACGCATAAGTCGCAAGTACCGCATATGTTATGCGGCGCATAACATATGCGCCGTATAACTTATACGGTCCTTGGTGTCTTACATGTTGTTTCCTATAAATAGGGGACTTATGCGCTATTCATTAGACTTTTGGAGAATGTTAGAGTGAGAGAGTAGATAGAGAAAGTTGCCAACAAGTCGTATCTTGTAATCTTTGAAGTTATCAATGAATATAATGCTTAATGTTTACTTGTTTTGTTCATTCTCATTGGATTCCGCACATTGAGATATAAGCTGTAACATCTAAAGATCCTAATTGTTGTCTACATCAGCAAAGCATCCTCTTTCAGATGCTAGTGACTTCTTCCAAGAGCTTAATCTCCTTGATCTTCAAATGGTGAATGGATGGGATAATTCCCTTATTAATGGTGTTGAAAGGAGGTGATTGAAGTGAATTTACTGTTATTGAAGGTGTGTTGAATGTGGAAGATAAGAATTCAAGTTATTGGCTTATCTGGGAACTCAACAGGGCCCGTGTTGAGTTGGGCACAGCCGTGCTGATAAATTTGTCCTATTATATTTAATGCTCGTAGTCAAATCGTACAACAGGAGAGAGAGAACGACCGTGCTACCTCTGAACATGGTCCTGGTGAGTCAAGATGAGTACAAATTTGTCTTTTCTCTTATACTGTCAGCATGGGCGCATTTAGGTTGAACATGGGCCATGTTGAGCTTTAGAATATTCTATTTTGTCTTTTTCTTTTGTACTTTCAACAAGGGGTGTGTTGAGGTTAACATGGTCTCATTATGACTTCCTGAATTTTGTGTTTTCTTCATATGTTCTTGACATGGCTATGCCTTGATATCACCATGGGGGTGTGTTGAGTTCGTTTTCATAGTTTTTCTCTGTTTTTCTTCGTATATAGCTCGTTTTATTCTTTAGGGCTATATTTACCTATAGATAGAAACTATAAACATTACCGGTTATTTATTCTAATATAGTTGCCGATATTACGCTTATTTGGAGATATTTTAGTGCTGAAAAAATGTATAAATTTGTATGCATCGCCACTTGACAGTCTCTGTGCCACCACAAGAGTAGAACTCTCTAGCGTAACACACGGTGAGATGAAAACCCGGGTGAGTTCGGAGTTCAAACTTACAACCATTGCACAAGGCCTAGCTCAAATCATTCATTGCCAATATCCACCCAAAGTGACACAAATGAGAATCAAACTTGAGCCTCCTACCACCAAGCCATAACTGGGTATTTATAATAAAAAATTTGTTTGGGCTCAATAACCTAAATTTTAACCAATGGTTGATTATTAATTTCTTTTATTATTGGTTTTGTCATTTGTTTTGTGCCCAATAATATAAATTTTAACCTACCGATTTAGAATAAAAATTTGTTTGGGTCCAATAATTTAAGAGTGATCAAAATCAAATTATAATACATGTGAATTATTTTATTAAATACATATAAAAATATATATATATATATATATAAAGTTTTTGGCCCCGAAAAAAAAGTGCCTTGACCGAAGGTGCAACTCGCACACCTTCAAAGCCGGGCCTGATGTGAATACTAAACTATGCGGATGGGCTAGCCGGTTTTATTGATATTATGTTGGTTAAAGCCCCATCAGATTAGAGTTAAAGTGCTTAAACATGTGCTTCCAAATTGCGGGCGCTACATCAAACATTTGTGATTCATAACACAATAGTTTCTATTTTGGCCTACTGCTTATGTGCATACACTCATCAATAGTCTTTTCATATAAACCATTTCTTTTGACGTATCAATATCTATATCACATGAAAATGTTTCATCAACTGTTATTTCATTTTTGTCACGTATTCCCACAATTTTATACACAGATTATGTAAATATCAAAGGACCTTTAGGGGAGGGATTATTTCTTGCTATAATTGTATTTTATTTATTATTATTATTATTGACTTAATTTTATCTTAGTTTTGTTTTCATCTACCTATGATGAATTGTTATTTGAACGTTATCAATATTATATTCTTTCTACTATATTACTTTTATGCTGCTATTCTATTTTCTTTTTCTTTTTTACTTTTATTTATAAATTTTTATATGATTTGTTTTTTTCACTACTTTTTATTTATTTATTTATTATTCTTGGGTTTTCGGTGTTCTTTAAAGTTCATGTGTAGAGTTTTTTTTTCTTTTTTTAATTGTCCGTGTCATATAGTTTTTTCTTTTTTTAATTATAGGATTTCATGGAAGTAACCTCTATCATGAATGATAGAGGTAAAGTTTACCAACATTTCATCCTTTCCGCCCCGTATAAATGGCCTTGTCATTGATGAAACTTTTGACTACATATGGTTATTATTATTGTTGTAATCTTCAAGTTCGTATTATTTGTTTGTAGTTATTGGTGCATATGAGTTCCAAGTTTAATATGTTTAGTTCATAACTCGTTATAAATTTTAGTCTTTGAAGAAACACTAAGTGACCCCGGCAGATTACAGATAATCTTAGGGTTAAGTAGATGTTTCCCACGAGGGTTAGGTCCGGCAAAGATGGTTATTCTTCTGATGACCTGCAAAACAGACACCGTGAGCTCGTCACTGAGAAGGGGGGTACCTCCTTGTGACCACCCTCCGGCGTGAGAATCAGACTAGATTGCTCTGAATATAAATTTATATTAAGAGAAATAGCTAGAGCAGATAAGATATGTGATGGTATAAGATAGTATATGATACCGTTCCAAGATGTTGGAGTATTTATAGCCGAAGGTAGGTTTCCAAGCAGGTACAGCCAGCTGTATAATATTCCTTTTCTACCAAATGTGGGCTACGCACGTGCCATGCTGGTGGTTGGTGGGTAGGCAGCGGCTGATGGTGACATGGCCGGCTGTGTACTATTCCTTTTCCACCAACTGAAGGCTATGTACGTGCCACGACAAGGGTTGATGAGTAGGCAGCGGCTGATAGTGACATTTTGTACTAGAGCGTGCTCCTCGTCGTACTGTTGTCAGTGAGCTGTCACCCTGTGATTGGTTCATGGGCTGCTTTGGTCAGATCTTGTCTATTTTGTCCATACCTTGGCAGGTATAGTACAAAAGATCCTCCAGAAGCGTACGGACTGGCTCATTTGGGCGGGAGTATTCCCGCCTTGCTCATTCCTTCTTCAGGTGACATTACTGAATTATTGAGAGTTAGTGCCTTGTGCGTATAGCCTTGCTATTAGTGCGGGTAGCCTTCCCTGATGGCTTGTATCCGCAGCTGCGGGAGCAGGCGGGGTACTTCACCATTGGGAGGCTTTTCCTGCGGGAACAGCTGGCGTACTGCGCGTAAGGTCTTCATCTCTCTGAGCATGGTGGGTCCTGCGGAACCAGTTGGTCTTTGCGCAGACGTCCCTCTTCAAGGTGAGTCTTGCGGGTCCAACTGGGCCCTGCTGGGACCTACCTCTTTAAGTCCCCCCAGTCCAATGTTCTTCTCATGATTTGTTAATAAGTGAGGTGAACTTTTGGACTTAAGCAAAGGGTTTTGAAAAGGGTTTTTAGTTTTAAGGTTTTCCGTGGGGATTCTTCCCGCGGTTTTCCTAATGTCACGTGCAGAAATTCCCGACTTTTCTGCTTGATCTTTGGGTATGATGCGGGTAGGTGTGTAACCTCCTCGCAAGTCAGGAGCGTTGAGTTTCACTTGTGTAGATTCTCCACGAGTTTTGGTAGTTTTAGACATAGTGATCAATTATGTTAAACAACCAATTCCATCTTGGAGCTTCAAACAATCTAGTTCTCAACGTTCCCGCTATGCGGGGATGTTATATCCCTTTCCACAAGCATGGCCCAGAAGATCCTTCTTGGTTTTAATTCCCTGCAAGTGCTAAGTATGTGAAGGGTTTCGCCTTGACACTGTACCCGCACTCGTCTAATAGTTACTTGACTTCCAAGGTATTCTTGGCTTCAATTCCCTGCAGGTGCTAAGTATGTGAAGGGTTTCGCCTTGACACTGTACCCGCACTTATCTTACGGTTTCTTGATTACCAAGGTATTCTTGGCTTCAATTCCCTGCAGGTGCTAAGTATGTGAAGGGTTTCGCCTTGACACTGTACCCGCACTTGTCTTACGGTTTCTTGGTTACCAAGGTAAGGGGGTATATTCCCTCTTATTTTTGAATCTTTGTTTCACGCATATTTTAGTTTAACTTAGCAATTTCTTGAGTAGTTTGGATAAGTTAACCTTTCAACGTGGCAGATGATAGGTTAAAGTTTTGCTCTCTTTCGTGATTGTGCGGGTAAGACCGTCACTTTCACTTGGCTAAACTTTACCTATATCTGACCTGCGTGAAGGTTTTCCTCATCTTTTCCTTAGAAATTTTCTAAGTGTTTTAAATAAGTTAACCTTTCGACGCGCGGTTGTCAATAGGTGGATGTTCAGTTTCCTCTATCATGATTGTGCGGGTAGGACCGTCACTTTCATTTAGTGGGATGACCAAACTTTACCTATTACTGACCTGCGTGAAGGTTTTCCTCATCTTTTCCTTAGAAATTTTTGCCGTTTCTTGTGTTTATGCGGGTTTTTCCGCCTTCCACACGCAACGACTTACTTCCCCACTTATTTATGCGGTGAATACCGGCATATCAGTGTTTTGAATAAGTTAACTTTTCGACGCGCCGTTGTCAATAGGTTAATGTTCAGTTTCCTCTATCATTGTTGTGCGGGTAGGACCGTCACTTTCATTTAGTGGGATGACCAAACTTCACCTATAACTGACCTGCATGAAGGTTTTCCTCATCTTTTCCTTAGAAATTTTTGCCGTTTTGTGTTTATGCGGGTTTTGCCGCCTTCCACACGCAACGACTTACTTCCCCACTTATTTATGCGGTGAATACCGGCATATCAGTGTGGTCAAATCATAAGTATAAATGTAAGACCATCAGCGTCAATGTGATAAGGAGAATCATTTCCATTAGAAGTGGCTCTAGGCCTTTTCTTTACAAGTTTGGAATTGATCTACATGCAGCCTGTGTAATTGAGCTCCCTTCCATGTTCTTGGGATGGGGGTGTCATTGAGCCTTTCGAGCCGATATGCACCTGGTTCGGAATCTCGTTGTTTACGCAGTATGTAGTCTCCAACATTGAAGCTGCAGTTTCATCCGTGTTTTCCCCAACTGGGGTTCTACACGCATTAGCCTGCTTAGCGTCCATTACGCCACGAGGTGAGTGAGTTTCCCATTTCTGACGAATGCTTCGACGACGTCCTTCAAGGATACGCATTCCTCCGCGGTATGTCCTTTTGTCTTGTCGAAGTCACAGGATTTGCTCTGATCAGCGTTGTGACGCTGTCGGATTATTGGAGCCTTTGGCCATGGGAGCCTCTCGGTGGCAAATTTTTCGGTGACGCTTTTGGTGAGTGGCGTCCATCTGGAGTTCCGGTTCGACGACTGCATGTTATCCATTCCGCCTAACCGAGGGTGCGAGCCGGATGAGGTGTCAAAGTTTACCCTTGACTGCCAAATACCAGGCTTCCTCTTTTTGTTTTGTCGGGCGGTAAGGATGTTGTTTTCTCTTGTTTTTTGAGTGTAGAGGTTTGTGCTCTGGGGAAGATCTCTACCCAGTTGCTTTTCCGTTTCCGCGAAGCGTTTAGCTGCTGTCATGATGGCATCCCACTTGGATGGCATGCCATCTTTACCCGTTAAGGTGCGGATGAGCTCTTGGTCTTCCGCGCCCTGGATGAAAGCAGCGCGAACAAGATCTTCGCTAATAGTGCCCAGACTTAGCTTTTTTGAATTCAAGCGCGTGATGAAGTTTAGTAAAGACTCATCTTCCTCTCGGATGCAGTTGAGGATCGTCCATTGCTCTTCAGTATACTTTCTTTGTTGACTGAAGTGTTGGCTGAACTTCTGCTGGAAGTCTGCCCAATCGTAGATGTGATGGACCGGTAGACAGTCGAACCACGCTCTGGCTGCCCCAACAAGCGTCATTTGGAACATGTAACACCACATGGGTTCCGTCCAATTGCTGACGGTTGCCCCCGCTATGAATCTGTTCAAATGATCGTCTGGGTCAGATATACCATTATATGTGCCTATGTTGGACATTTGTTTGGCACTTTTCGGGGCAATTGCTTCCGCAATGTCCCTTGCAAATTTGGACGTTCCCGCATTTGCAACAGTTGGTCTGAAGGTTTTAGAGAAGTCACGTGGGTTTCCACCCGCGTTTTTTGGTTTAAAGGTTTCTCCAAAATTTCTTCTGTGGAAATCTGCTTGTTTACCCTTCCCTTTCGCCCTATGGCGCGGGTTTACGTCACTGTCAGATTCTTCCCAATCTTTATCATACTCGCACTGATTACTCATGTTGAGCTGTTGTCGAGTGCTTCCAATTTCGTCAGCCTGTTGGAGTGAACGTAAGCGTTCATCCAACTCAGCTTGGAATTCCTTCTGACGTGCTTCCGCCCACGCTTTAACTTGATCAAGTGTTTGGCGGGGGAGCCTCGTCTGTTGTATCTCCAACTGGGTATCGGTGAATCCCAGGGGAGGATTATTTACTGCACTTGCCCCGTATTGGGTAACCGGGGTAGTGTTGGTAAAATTTGTGTACTCGCCGGTGTTCCCAGTAGCTGGGGTTTTGGTTACCGGGGTTTCTTGGTCGCTGGCCTTGGCACCGGAGTAACCTTAACCATCTTTCCAGAGGTTTTGAAAAAACTGAGAAAATTAGTTCTAGCTTTTATGCACGGATGGCGCCAATGAAGAAACACTAAGTGACCCCGATAGATTACGGATAATCTTAGGGTTAAGTAGATGTTTCCCACGAGGGTTAGGTCCGGCAAAGATGGTTATTCTTCTGATGACCTGCAAAACAGACACCGTGAGCTCGTCACTGAGAAGGGGGGGGGTACCTCCTTGTGACCACCCTCCGGCGTGAGAATCAGACTAGATTGCTCTGAATATAAATGTATATTAAGAGAAATAGCTAGAGCAGATAAGATATGTAATGGTATAAGATAGTATATGATACCGTTCCAAGGTGTTGGAGTATTTATAGCCGAAGGTAGGTTTCCAAGCAGGTACAGCCAGCTATATAATATTCCTTTTCTACCAACTGTGGGCTACGCACGTGCCATGCTGGTGGTTGCTGGGTAGGCAGCGGCTGATAGTGACATGGCCGGCTGTGTACTATTCCTTTTCCACCAACTGCAGGCTATGTACGTGCCACGACAAGGGTTAGTGAGTAGGCAGCGGCTGATAGTGACATTTTGTACTAGAGCGTGTTGTCAGTGAGCTGTCACCCTGTGATTGGTTCACGGGCTGCTTTGGTCAGATCTTGTCTTTTTTGTCCATACCTTGGCAGGTATAGTACAAAAGATCCTCCAGAAGCGTACGGACTGGCTCATTTGGGCGGGAGTATTCCCGCCTTGCTCATTCCTTCTTCAGGTGACATTACTGAATTATTGAGAGTTAGTGCCTTGTGCGTGTAGCCTTGCTATTAGTGCGGGTAGCCTTCCCTGATGGCTTGTATCCGCAGCTGCGGGAACAGGCGGGGTACTTCACCATTGGAAGGCTTTTCCTGCGGGAACAGCTGGCGTACTGCGCGTAAGGTCTTCATCTCTCTGAGCATGGTGGGTCCTGTGGAACCAGTTGGTCTTTGCGCAGACGTCCCTCTTCAAGGTGAGTATTGCGGGTCCAACTGGGCCCTGCTGGGACCTACCTCTTCAGTCTTTGTGAAACGTTTAATTACTTTTAAGTAGTCAATTGTCTTATAACAACTAATGTGTTCTCGAAATCTTATTTTCAAGTTATTAGAATGTAGAACGATCAAAACATAGTCCGATTTAAATTATTATATGACAACTATAATGTATTCTCGAAAACTTAATTTACATTATTATATAAATTTCAATCCTTACGTAGGTTTCATTTAAGTTTTATTATTTTTTGAGTTGTATAGATAGGTCGTAACAATATCACTTACATGGATTTATTCCCTTTCGATTACGATACAAGAAAGTTTGTTGAATCCTCCACCGGAAAACGTCTTTTCATTATCAATTAATGCTATTTTCATATACATTTTATCACCAATTGTCTTATATTCGGTGATTGTAAAAATCTCGACTAGACGTCGAGTAATCCTCGGTTAATCGCTAGTCGTCACCTCATCGACTTGTCCTCGATTAATCCCCATTTTATAACTAGTTCTCATTGCGCTTGCCGTAATGAGACCTATTTATATAAATGTACGGAAACTGTTGACACAACTCGAACCTAACACAAAAAAAAAAGTTTTAGGGTAACTAATATGGCCTGTTTAAAATACGTGTAGGATTCCGGTTGACTAACCTAACCCATTTAAAAAACGGTCGGCTTTGGGTTGACCTGTTAACTCGTTTAAGTAATTAAAATTAAACTTTTATAATTATACTTTTCTTTTTCTTTTTTTCGTTTTCCATTTTCCGAATATACTATTGCAATTTCCAATCAGGTTTCATAATTTTAATTATTTTTAAAAGTAAAAAAATTTATTACTCATTTCTCTACCGACTCGGTATTATATTCATTCATTTAAAAAAAATATAGTTGTTTTGGTAAATGAGTCAAATTGGTCGTTTTTAGGTTAACCCGAAGTTGTGTGGGTGCGGTTATGAGTGAAATATTTAATATAAATAATAATATGAGCCGGGTTCGGATTACACATTTCAATTTGTCAACCTGCAATTCGATAACCCGCCACCCGACATGATTAATACCCATATTTATATCGAATATATTACAAAATTTATAAAGAGTAAAGATGGTTCGTGTATATAATATGTTACATGACTTACATATTACAAATAATACAAAGATAAACTAATAATAAAAAGATGATAATTAAAAATTTGAAAGAAACATTACCTTTTTGAACTTTTGAAAAAAATAAAAATAAAAGAAGATTCCATGAAAAAAAGAACCAATAAAAAACATGTAATTGTTTTTCACCCCAAAAGTGCAAAATAACATGGCGTATGTCTTCCGTTGTAGATTCTAATATAATCCTGTGGACATCAAGTCTTCTTTTATTTCCTTTTAACTAAACTTTCTCTACCCTCATTGGTCCATGCTTTCTATCATTTGAAGCTTTTGTCCCTTCTTAGTAATCTTCTGTACGATTTTTTAACGGACACCTAGCTCAGAATTGTCTACGTATTTTGTAAGTGGTGACCTAATAGTAAAAGATCATTGTCAGCTGGCCAAACGCAGTTGTGCGAAACCCTTAAGAGCTTCCAAGTTATCTCTATTTTTCGGAAAGAACCCACCAGCCCAAAAGCCCATTGATGGTGAAGCCCGAACTCTCTTAGGATTAAATCGGAGATCATAAAAATCCTGGTCTTCCTTCAATGAACCGCCCATGTTCTCCCCAAAGTGCTGTCTATGAGGATTGAACCTGGATCGCCATTGAAGAACCTATGCTTCCTACCACTACACCACATTAAAAATGACATTTTCTATATGAATTATATTTATATTTCATAAATGGGAAAACAAGATTTATAATCCACCAAGAAAACTAGTAGGAAGCTAGAAACACTAAAAGGATACACCAAAAAAAGCTAAAAACACCACAACCCAAAGAACGTCACGAGAGGAACCCCAAACAAACCACAGGGCATACGTAGGAGGAAAAATACGTGAACAACGACATAATGGGGGACTGGATCTGGGTCCACACCTTGTAGAGTAGCTTAGACATGTAAACTTGTCTAATTATTTTTGCATTTTTTAATCGTATTTAATTTATAAATAACTAATATATTGCTGGCATATGTTTATGTTAGGTTGTTCCTTTGGTGATGGGTTCCGGTTCAGGTGATATTATAGATTAAAAGACGATACAAAAATGATTTAAAAAAAAAAGAAGAAAAGAAAAAAAAACGATACAAAAATGATTTAAAAAAAAAGAAAAAAAAAAACTTGATGGATTTCAAGATAAAAACCCTACTAGGAAGCTTTGAAGAGTAGCTTAGACATTTAAACTTGTCTAGTTTTTGTTTGTATGTATTTAATTAGATTTAATTATAAATAACCCTACTAGGAAGCCGTGAAATTTCAAGAGAGAAAAAACTTGTCGTAATTATATTTGTCACTTGATGGATTCTGTGGAGATTCAAAAATGATATAGTTCATAATAACCTTCGACACTACAAGCTTACTTTATTTGATGATATTTTATGTTTCACGTACCTTCGCTAAAGAAACAAAAAAGACAAAATTACCAGGACCGAGTGCTAAAGAAACAAAAAAGACAAAATTACCAGGACCGAGTGGTATAAGAATCCATTATTTACTAATAACTTTCTTTCTTGTCCCAACCTCTTGCTAAAACTGTTTTAATAATAATGAACCACATTTAAAAAAATTCCAAACCCTAATTGATTCACACAGCAAATCCGAATCTTCCTCCTAACTATGAAAAACAAACACATAATCCATAGGTTTTAACGAATATCACAAACAGATTCAAAGCATCATACAAAAAATGTGCAAAATCATAGGATTGTCTATTTGTGGGTAAATCAATAAGTATTCGATAATGACTATGATTTTATAGTTTTTATAATACGAAATGCATATAAATTTTTGATACCCTATTGAAATTTAAAAGCCAAATAGTGAGTGTGAGAATATTTTGTGTATGTTTTATTCAAAAAAGATGTAGATATAGATATGAAATGTTACATTTATGTGTGGGTCGATAGGTGATGGTTACTAGTAAAGCGTTGATTGCCGATGAAGGCAATGTCCAAGAAGATGTGCGGCTGATAGAGATGGTGGAGGTGAGATTTGTTGATAATTTTATTAACTAATAATATGGGTTTTGTGATATTGGAGTAACCATGATGGAGTATATGTAACTAGTTATTAACAAGTTGGAGATGTAGATAGACTTGTTTAAACAAATGATAGTAATTATTTTAAACTTGGTAAATATAATACGTTTAAGTATTCAGAATGGGCTTGTGAAGAATAAAAGCCTTGGGCTTTAGACTATCAAATTGCTATAATCAGTTTTCAAAATCTCATTTGGGATAAATACTCCTCCACGAACAAACGCTAGGGCATGCAACACAAAACTCAAACACAATCTAATTCGTTCTTGAAAAATTCATAGTTTTATCCGATAAAACTTTGGAGTGCCTCAAATCGATTTTATCTTAGAGTGATTTCTACCCTGACTCTAAGGAAATCCAAGTTTCCATTCAATTTCATTCAGCGATTCATTATTTTTTTCTCAGATATTACAACAAAGATAAATTTGATTTTGTTGGTAATCGACTATGGCGGTAAAGGATATGGTCCAGTAACTTAACCAAAATTGAAAAATTCCAGGGACAAGATTCCCGTTGGTGGAAGAAGAAGATGCATTCTCTTCTTACAGCATTGAAGGTTGTCAATGTACTCTCAGCACCCATGCACGAAGAAACCGAAAACAAAACTCGGGATCAACAACGCATACAACAACAGTGGGAAAACGACGATTATATATGTGGGGGGCATATTCTAAACGGGATGTCGGACGCGCTATTTGATGTGCACCAGAATGCGGAATCGGCAAGAGAATTTTGGGATGCACCAGAAGCGAAGTGTATGGAAGAGGACTCGTCTAGCAAAAAATCCTGGTAACAAATTTTAATTCGTAGAGAATGGTAGATAGTCGACCAATTATGGAACAATTTAACGAATTGTTTCACATTCTCGGTCAATTTCCATAACACAAAATGCATATGAATGAATCCATTTTCGGTGTCAACTATTATTGACAAACTTCCACCACAGTTGAAAGATTTTAAACACACTCAAACACCGAAAAGAGGATTTATGTATTGTTCAATTGGGTAATCATTTGAGGATTGAGGAATTCCTTCGGTCTCAAGAAACCGATAAAGGGAAAGGAAAAATAGATGCTAACTAGTCATATGCTAACATGGTTAAACATGGTCTCAAGAAAACGATAAAGGGAAAGGAAAAATAGATGCAAATCAGTCATATGTTAACATGGTTAAATATGTTGATATGCCAAAGAAGTTTAATCAATATCAGAAAGGAAAACGCAAGTTTAAAGGAAAATTTTCTAACTTTAATAAAAAACAAAATCCGGGTTGTTGGAATTGCCGGAAACCGGGGCATTTCAGACGAGATTGTCGAGTAAAACCGAAGGATGGAAACAAATCAGTAGATGTTGTTGGAGCAAGCAAGACCAAAAACCCGTTGGGTCAAACAAGTAATTCTTTTACTGTTTCGGTTGACTTTATGTCAAATAATGTTCCTGATTATAATTCTAACATATGTTATGTGTCTTACGTGACTGAATCACTATATGTACAGTATGACTCGGTGATGTGGTGGGTTGATTCTGGGGCTACAATCCATGTTTGTAAACACCTAAAGTGGTTAGAGATTTTTAGGCCAATTAAAGATGATTTTGTATTACGAACGGGGAATGTAGCCACCGAACCCATCAAGGGCGTAGGAAGTGTTACTATTATGTTTACTTCTGGAAAGAAACTTGTATTAGATAATGTACTTTAGGTACCAGGAATTCAAAAGATTTTAATATCTGGCATTGCATTAAATGGTAATGGGTTCAAACAAGTTATAGGATCCAACAAGTATGTATTATCTAAACATGGGATATTTGTTGGCTTTGGCTATTTATGTAATGGAATGTTTAAATTAAAAATATTCATGTTCCTTTTACATATGAATTTGCATGTGTGACATCCAAATCTAGTGACTCGATTGACAAAACTTCTAAATTATGGCATGCTCGTTTAGGCCACGTAAATTATTTTAGGACGGTAGAAATGTATAAAATGAATTTTATTCCGGATTTTGATATGCATAACAACAAATGTCACACATGCAATTTAACAAAGATCACTAAAAAACCGTTTAAAAATGTTAAAAGAATGTCTAGTAAATTAGAACTCATTCGCTCATATTTGTGTGATTATCATAATACGCTATCTTTAGGTAATCAAAAATATGTTGTGACATTTATTGACGATGCTACTAGATATTGTTACGTGTATTTATTTCATACCAAGGATGAAGTGTTAGATAAATTTAAAATTTTTAAACAAGAAGTTGAGTTGTTTCATGAGGTTTTTATAAAAACACTTAGAACAGACTAAGGAGGTGAATACTATGATCTAATATATTTCCAATCTATTGGTATAATCACCAGACCACATCGCCTTATACACCACAACAGAATGATGTCACTGAAAGGGAAAATAGAACATTAAAAGAAATGGCCAATTCCCTACTGTATGACTCTGGCCTAAGTGATGGATTTTCGAGAGTAGCAATGCAAACAGCTTGCTATAATCTTAATAGAACCCTAAACAATAAAAATAAAATGACACCTTATGAGCTATGGAAAGGAAAATCTCCTTACCTGTATTATTTAAAAGTGTGGGGTTGTAGGGCGATGGTACGTCTTACAGAACCCAAAAGGATTAATCTGGGTGAAAGGGGAATTAATTGCATATTCATTGGATATGTCGAAAACTCAAAAGCTTATAGATTCTATGTGTTAGAACCAAATGACTCGGTGCAATATTTGATAAGGAAAGATTCACATCAATGCCTAAACCTAGGGACATTAATCAAATCTCAATGGTGGGGCCACTAACTCTGCTACGAATGCATCTAATAACAACAATGTTGATTTAAATGGTCTAGAAGAGATGTTTGATGGTGTTGATAACGCAAGTGTTCCATTAGAACCAAGGAAAAGTGTTATAAAAAGGAAGGCAAAGTCTTATGGTCCTGATTTTCACCTCTAACAGGTGGAGGGATCAAGAAATGACACTGAGCCTCAGTTTCAGTATTGGTACAATATTGAGGAGGATTCAAGAAGTTATAAAGAAGCTATGGCTTATAGAGATGTGGTATTTTGGAAAGAGGTTGTTCAAGCTGAAATGGACTCTATTATGCATAATAATACTTGGAAACTGATAGACTTACCACTTGGATGTAAACCATTGGGTTGTAAATGTTTCTTCGAGAGAAAAATGAAGGTAGATGGCAGTATTGATAAATTCAAATAAAGGCTGGTCGTCCAAGACTTTAAAGAAAAGGAAGGGATCGACTTCTATGACACCTATTCACTCGTTTCTAGAATATCCCCCATAAGATTATTAATTGCACTTGCTTCTATTCATAATTTGATAATTCATCAAATGGATGTGAAGACATCTTTCTTAAATGGTGAGTTGGAAGAGGAAGTGCACATGAAACAACCAGAGAGCTTTACCTTACCTGGAAATGAGCATAAGGTGTGTAGGCTCATCTAATCACTGTACGGTCTAAAACAAGCACCTAAGCAATGGCATCAAAAATTTGATGAGGTGATTATGTCAAACAGGTTCCACTTGAACTAACGTGATAAGTGTGTTTACAGTAGATTTGATTCCTAGGGAAGGGGTGCCATCATATGTCTATATGTGGATGACACGCTTATTTTTTATACTAATCAAGTACATATTGATGAGACAAAGAACTTGTTGTCATCTAATTTTGATATGAAGGATCTAGGGGAGGCAGATGCTATTCTGGGAATAAGGATAAGGAAAAATAACATTGGTATTTCCTTGAAACAAATGCATTACATTGAGAAGGTTTTAAGGAAATTCAATCATTGGGATTATTCTCCAGTAACTACTCCTATAGATTCAAACATCAAACTCTTGCCAAATAAGGGCGATTCTGTCTCTCAGCTTCAGTATGCAAACTAAGTAGATTGGATGTTTGATGTTTGATGTATGCTATGATCAGCACAAGACTTGATATAGCATACGCAGTTGGAAAACTGAGTAGATTTACTAGTAACCCAAGTACACAACACTGGCAAGCAGTAAATAGGCTGTTACAATATCTGAAGGGAACTACAAATTATGGGCTGACCTAGTCAGGTTTCCCTTCAATTGTAGAAGGTTATTCTGATGCAAGCTGGATAACAAATATAGAAGACCACTCTTCTACAAGTGGTTGGGTATTTCTCCTTGGTGGAAGAGCTACATCTAGGGCCTCAAAGAAACAGACTTGCATCACAAATTCAACTATGGAATCTGAATTTGGCTCTAACAGCTGCTAGTAGGAAGCTGAATGGCTAAAGAACTTGCTTTATGAGATTCCATTATGCCTAAGCCGATATCACCCATATCTATCAGGTGCGATAGTGCAGCAACACTAGCTAAAGCTTATATCCATGTGTATAATGGGAAGTCAAAACACTTGGGTGTTAAACATAGCATGATTAGGGAATTAATCATGAATCGTATGATATCTATACAATTTGTTAAATCAGAACTTAATATGGCTGATCATCTAACCTAAGGGTTAACCAGAGATCTCGTGAAGAAGCAGCCATAGGGATGGGTTTAAAGTCCATTTAAAATTAAAATTGTCCTATGACAAGACACCCATTTCCCGTCTAATACAATGTTAGATGCTGAATTCAATGTGGAAAGCTTGTTGTAAAGACATTGGAACACATTATTTAATCATCCCAAGGTAGTGTTCAGACTGCAAGATAGAGTAGGTTGAAGTTTTGCTTCTTAATAGTTCTTACAAAAATTGCATTTGCAGGTGCAAGAATCTAGAGAATTACCTATATGAGTATGAGATTTAGCTGCTTCAAGAAGCTGTGGAGTTGGCTTTGATATACTCATTGAAGGATTAGGACACAAGCTAGTAAAATATAGTTTCAAGGAAGAACAATGAATTTGTAAACTTGTGTGTATATTACCTTCAGGTATTCAATAGAATAACAATGGTTTAATCCTAGTGACACCTTTATTATTCGAATATTTGAATCGTGTGATATACTAACTTGAAAATTCAATCCATCAAACATTTCCATTCATGCATAAGTTTGTCTTGTGTGAGAGTTTGAGTTAATCATTGATATTATTAGAACGGGTGAGGAATGTTGATAATTTTATTAACTATCAATATGGATTTTGTGATATTGGATTAACTATGATCGAGTACAAATCATTAGTTATTAACAAGATGGAGAAGTTGAGAGACTTGTTTAAAGTAATGATAGTAATTGTTTTAAAATTGGTAAATATAATAGGTTTAAGTATTATAATTCAGAATGGGCTTGTGAAGAATAAAAGCTTTGGGCTCTAGACTATCAAATTTCTTGAGCCTACTGTCCATGTTTATGACCCGAATAGAAGCCATAATCAGTTTTCAAAATCTAATTTTGTCACAGCCCCCGACCCCTATACCCTAGGAGGGAAGCCGCGAACTTCGAGTGGTGGTATCGGTGTTTATTAAAATAATTTGTAGTGGAATATTTCATCGAACCGTTGTTAGAAAAAATGATTAGAGTTATAAAAACACCATGATTCTTATTTCATAAACCGGGATTAAAACCAATTTTTATACAAAAATAGGTTTTATAGGGATAAACCCAAATTTACAAAACATGTAACTTTATTCTTCTGACAAGCCACTTATTTAAGCTGGAAGCCCACAGACATCATTCATTTGTCTCTAACAAGTTACCTGAATCATATTTAAAAATATTTAATCAGCAGGAAATACTGGTGAGTACATTCACTTGTAAATGACACATTTTACAGTTACAGCATTAAGATGTTTTTCCATCTGCCTGCTTACACATCACCGAAAGGTACTTGTCATGTCACACCCCGACTAGCAAAATGCGGAAGCACAAAACGGGAATGTAACAGACACCTCTGGTATCAACCACATGGTTTATAAAGAAACATTACAAACTAATTTACAATATATTACATTGTTCTATTTTTGTTTACAAACTAGATGATACAACAAAATATGTTCGTTAACTATTCTATTCGTTACTAATACCCTTGAGTATATTCACCCCGCATCGACCACATTCAGTAACAGATAGCACAACATCAAGGATTTTCCCACTTCGGTATCCCTGAAAAGCACGTTTAAAATCGGTCACCTACAAGAGTTTGTGAGTTTCACGCGTTTCAAGAAAAACAATTATGCACAATCACAAGTCATAGTTTGTATATACGCATTGTATGTATGTGTATATATGATTATACTAAGCTACAGTGTAGCCTGGACTGTTTGTACGTGCTGCATGCCTCCATTTCCCAGTCGCAATCAACCACTGTGGCCTCCCTTCCGCCCACAATATGCCCCAAGTAGCCATGCCAAACACTACATAGCTGGTTTGTATAATTATGAACATGTACAAATGGGATAAGGTCTCAACAAACCGTGCTGGCCACGTTTCGGTTTGTCAAACCAATAGTACTATTCACAAGCCATCGGCTCGAAGTTAATCACTGTGTTAGTGGAGACTTTCATGTGTTAGCACTTAGATAATTCACATCATCATACGTTTCAAATATGTATATATATAAGCAAACATGCTTTTCACCCCAAATGTTTGTAAAATAGTTCAGAAAGTAGGGTCATGAAACTCATGGTTTAGTCGGGTTTCAGTACAGTGTCAGCTTGTAGTTTGTTTAACTCGTATCACTAGTCCCTATAATCAATATTATAATAATATTAATATTTTAATATTATTATAATCTTAATACCAAACTGGCCTGCATATCAAAGCTGGGTATAGCTGTTAAGCCCAGAAAGTATCAATAGGCTTAAATTGTGATGTTGTTCAATGTCTAATATAAAACCGAACTTGGCTCAGTTTCCCCGTTTCACCATCTGGCCAAGTTGATCGTTTATGCGTTTAGAAAACAGGTATGAGGATGTAAGCTTGGTTAAACGTGTTGGTTGATAAAATGCTTAAGTTATAAACAATGATCACAATGTAGGGGTCTGAATTCGCTCCGGTGCTAGTTTCCGTTTATTAAGTTAGATTTGGAGAAAAATGCGCACAATCTATCCAAATTGTTAGGGTTTCTCCCAAAAAGCTCGTTTTTACTTAATCAATCCAAAAATATTATTTTTGATCACTCTTGATGTTCTGATATTCCAATAGTTCGTTAATCACGAACTTATCGGTTTTTATCAGAATTGAATTTGTTTAATCTTCAAATTAGCACAATTAATTATCCGTTTATCATTAAATTATGAAAATTTAGCCACTTATCAATTAAAATATGTGGATTTTGATAAAAAATATTCCTAGAAGTATTTACTGATTTATTAATTTATAAAAAATCATTTTAAATGCTATATTTAACCCGAAAATTATACGTTTATACCAAATGATTTTCGAAAAATCTGCCAAAATTTCTGAGTGATCAAAATACTTCCAAAAATAACCTATAAAATTTCCAGAAACTAACAGCCTTGTCAAATATCCTTTTCGAGCCAAAAACGAATATGAAATCTCGAAGAAACGCGAATCCACAAAACATATTTAAAGTTTTCCTAATGACCCCAAATTCCATATGTGATCATATTATACCAAATCTGAGTTCCCCACAAAAGTTCATAATTTTTCAAGCATTTTAAGTGTCACACCTCGTAAAGCGATTTGCAAAAGCATAAAACGGTAATGTAACAGACACACCTGGTATCAAATACATTGTTCATAAAGAAACATTACTAATTAATTTACAATATGTTATATTGTTCTAACATTGTTTACAAACTAGGTGATACAATCAAAACTAGTCTTCAACTACTTCATTTCTAACTCGAATCAATTTACACGACCTCGATCACAATCCAAACACGTAGCACATACTCAATCTCCTTCACTTTTCTGATTACCTGAAAAGCATGTTAAAACAGGTCAACTATGAATAGTTGCTGAGTTTCATAAGTTTTAGCGAAATCTGTTCTGCGTACCACACAATTATAATTTGTATGTATGCGCGTATGTAAAAATTTATGTAACGCCCGCTAATTTATCGGTTTAAAGATTTCCTGCGTGTAGAGTATGTATGTTTTCTTAGGAGTTGTCTGACATCTTTCGTTGACCCGACCATCTTCCCGACACGTTAAATTACCTAACCTTCCCTTCCAAGTTACCATATCCCTTAAACCTTGAGGGCTAATGGGTAACATTTGTATTACGTCATAAAACGAAAATAACCTAACCCTAATCCATTCCTAGCGCCAATCGGACCTGCTGACCCCCCCTGCTCGTTTTTCTTCTGCCCAGCCAAGTTTCAGCCATGAAAACTTCAATTTATGGTCGGTTTTATGATTCCCCATGTCTTTTACACCTTAATTGATCATATTAACGCGCTTATTGGTCGTTAAGGTTGAGTTTTGATCTTAACAGTTTGCTGACAGATTCGTATATGTTTATTGTAGGGTCTGTAACGCGATGATAATCCATTGTTTTTGATCGATTCTTGATTCCATGATGTTCTAATTTGAGTCTAGTTTCCAGAAAGGTATAATACGTAATTATTGGACGAGATTTGAATGGTTTTTATGAATTTATAAAATCGAGTGTCAAAGCTGATGCGGGATGACGGATTCTACTCTGTCTTCCTGACGTTATAACCTTTTTTCGACAGGTCCAAATTGGTTGGATCTACTTCTGGAAGTTATTATTTTGAGTTAGGAACGAAAACCAATTGGAATCGTTTAATATGGTTCGGTAATGAATTTAATCAAAATAAAACCATTTTGTTGCGCACTGAAATAGCTGCACGTACCTTGCTGTGTTGGAGGAATTTTTATAATTTATGTGTCCAATAGAAAAATATAATAAAAATATTTTTATAAACCTAGGATATTTATTAAAGTCTAGTAAAAATTTAATAATTTATTTCAAAGGTTATCCTAGGTAATTAAGTGCATCTTCGCATGCTAAAATTTACACGTTTTACTCTTTATTAATCGATAAGTTCGTTTTAGGCTTAACCGGTGGATTTGGTTAGTTGAAAGGTTTTAGGGGCTGAGGTAAAGTAATTGGGTATGGGTTGGGCCTTGGGCCAAGTGTTGGGCCTTGGGCCAAGTGTTGGGCCTTTGGCCAACGTGTTGGGCTTTGGGCCAAGTTGTTAGGCCTTGGGCTAAAGTGTTGGGCTTGAACGGCCCATTAGGCAAGAGTGTTCTTACGGTCTAGTTTAGTAACGCGTTGTGTATAATTTACAGGCCTTGCTTTTGATTATGCACTTAGGGATTTCCTAGCTCGTTGCAGGTGTTCGATTGATTTCAGGTGAGTTCTTGATGCCCCGTTTAACTCTTTTTATATTTTGGGCTAGCATGCACACCTAAGTGTTTTCTTACTTGATGAAATGTTTTAAAGGATTTTATATAGGCTTGCTAGTATATGGTAGGCCTTGGGATGTTAATATATATATATATATATATATATATATATATATATATATATATATATATGTATGTATGTATGTATATACATTATTGTTTGGCCTATATTTGGCGATGTTATAGTCGTTTCGACTACTGATGTTGCGTATGCCTACTTTGTGTTTGCATGCGTTGATGTTACGTGTTTGAGTTGTACGTTTGCTCGACCCTGATGTTATTACTTGGATGATATATATGTAGGTATATAATTATAAGGATGTTTGTATATATATATATATATATAAGGATATTACTTATTATTGATGATGGCCTAACTGTTTTATCCCTTTTATTTTAAAATTCTTGGGATGACTTTTATGATTATAATTATAGATGTTATTTATTAAAACTTGAACTCACTCAGCTCAAGCTGACTTTGTGTGCATGTTAGTGTGAGTCTCAGGTTAGGAGATGGATACATTACCGCTTGGACGTGCACAAAGCTACTTGGACGGTGGAGAGCATACTTAGTCTGATGTTTCAATAATAATAAATGTTTTCCTTTTAACATTTTTTTAAATACATTAAAATTGGTTTTGGGAACTTATTTTATTATTTATGTTTTCCGTTGAATTATACTCTGTGATGCTTATTTTAATGAAAAGAATTGTTTTTAAGTTTAATTATTTTTACGAGTGTTTTGAATGATTACCAACTGTGGGGTTCCCGGGGTTCGGGGCTTTACAAATTATTTAAGTTTGTATATAGATACATCTGTATCTTTATATGTACATATGTATGTGTGTAAGTTTATGATATAAGTTTGAAATTAATATAGAATCATGACTGTTTGTTCGTACTATGTGCCTTTATTTTCCACGAAAATCAACCACTATGGCTTCCCTTCCACCTACAATGGTTCCGCGTGACATCAACCACTGTGGCCCCCCTTCCGCCCACAACGATTCCACCTAAAATCAAACATTGCACAGTGTATATATTTCCTATGCTATAGTATTTCCTACGCCTATCCACATAGTATGTATTTAGATATATATATATATATATATATATGTATGTATATATACACGTATAGTATTTTCCACGTATCATCAATCACTGTGGCCCCTCTTCCGCCCACAATAACCTCGTGGCCTCCACAACCCATGTTGTCCTCATGGCCGTTACAGACCACGTTATCCCCATGCCCGTAACAGACAACGTTATTCCCATGGCCATTACAGACATGTTATTCCCATGGCCATTACAGACTAGGGGTGAGCAACTGAACCGCCATAACGGTTTAACCGAACCGATTTTAACCGATAACCAACATAACCGGTGGGTCGGTTTAATAAATTTTTAAAAACCGCCAAGTACGGGTCGGTTTAGGTTAAATATAATTCCAAAACCACCATAACCGAACCGCCATTTATTTAACCAACAATATGTTTGGGATTAACTTCCACCAAGTATGTTGTTGGATTATATCATTTTTGATGTTTTTTATTAAACATTTGTTAAGTTGAATTTCATTGTTGGATTATACAATTCCATTTTTTTTTTGAATATTTGTTATATCATGTCATGTCGTTATTTGGAATAGTTGGTTCTGAACTTTTAAGCCCAATTATATTTTTTTGGTTATGGTTAACCAACCAATAACCGACTCACCATAACCTACAAAACCGATTAACCATAACCGCCATAATGGGTCACTTATGGTTATGGTTATCCATTAACCGACATATCGGTTATGGTTATGGGTTTAGCTCAAAACCGCCCCCAACCGACCCATACACACCCCTATTACAGACCACGTTATTCCCCAACCTGTTGTGTTTAACATTACATAGCGTATTTGTATGAACAGGTTGTCACGTGTAATTTCATTATGTTTTGGCATTCGTAGAATCTCCATTTACTTAAGCAATTAGCAATACTATTCACATTTCATTAGCAAGTAGTCAATATTATGTTTATAGGGACTTTTCGTATATGAACGTTCAGATAGTTCATATCCTGAATTGCTTTTAGATAGATAATGTATATAAACATGCTTTTCACCCCAAAATTTCGTAAACAGTTTGAAAAGAGTGGTCATGAAACTCACGGTTTAGTAGGTACTCAGGGCAATGTCAGCTCGGGGTTCGTTTCCCTTCCTATCTCTTAGTCCCTATAGTTAATATTGTAATAATAATAATATTTTAATATTATTAGAACCTTCATACTAGACTGGGATTTATATCTAGTCTGGGTATAGCTGTCACGCCCAGAAAGTGTCAGTAGGCTTAGATTGTGATGTTGTTCAATGTCTAATATTTAAAATCGAACTTGGCTCAGTTTTCCCGTTTCACCAGCTGAGCCAAGTTGTTTGTTTACGCGTTTAGAAAGTAGTTATGAGCATGTAAACTTGGGTAAATGTGTTGGTTGAAAAAATGATTAAGTTTTAAATAAAGATCACAGTTTATGGGTCTTGATCCGTTACGGGGCTTATTTCCGTTTATTCAGTTTGGTTTGGAGAAAAGCGCGCACAATCTATCCAAATTGTCCGGATTTCTCACAAAAAGTTTGTTTTTACTTAATTAATCTGAAAAATTGCTTTTTGAACACTCATGATGTTATGATATTCTAGAAGGTTTGTTAATCGCAAACCCGTCAGTTTTTGTCAAAATTGAATTTGCTTAACATTCAAATTAGCACAATTAATGATCCGTTTATCATTAAATTATGAAAATTTAGAAACTTTTCAATTAAAATGTTTATATTTTTATAAAATTATTTTTAAAATTATTTACCGATTTATTAATTTGTAAAATTCATTTTATATACTATATTTAGCTCGAAAATCTTCTTTTTATACCAAACCATTTCTAAAAAATCCAACAAAATTCCTGAATGATCAAAATACTTCTCAAAACAACCTGTAAATTTTCCAGAAGCTAACAATCTTGCCAATTATCCTTTTCGAGCCAAAAATGACTACGAAAACACGAATAAGCGCGAATCCACAAAACATACCTAGGGTTTTCCAAATGACCCCAAATTTCATATGTGATAATACTATACTAAACCTGAGTTTCACACAAAATTTCATAATTCTTCAAGCATTTAATTTTTCCCAAATAAGCACCCTAAATCGGTAATAAATTCACCAAATATTCTCGGATGGTCAAAAAATTACCAAATTGGACAGGGACTCAATCATATGGTCCCTGATGTCCTTGAAAAATTTTACAAGCTAAAAATATGCACATCACAATCTAACCCTAAACAGCCCGTAATCGAGTAAATGGGTATTACCTTTGCGGTTTTGGTTCGTTTTCGCTTTTTTAATCAAGTTTCCGGGTTCTTGTGCTTCTGTGTAAGCTAGGTGCAGGTCTTATATCACAAACCAAGCATGTATCACTAAGAGACCAGCCATGAAAGTTAGGGTTTCGGTTAGGGTTCTAAACCGAACTTTTAAACCGTAAAAATGTCGTTTAAACCCTCTAATCCGTGTTTATTGCAAAAAAAAAAACTATCAAACCAGGTTCCTAACCATGTGTATGATCAAAAAATGTTTTTGGACCATTTTTATGATTTTTTCATGGTTAGGAATGATTTTTGGTAATCAAACTATGTTTATATGCAATTAAACTTGATTAACAATTTGAAAAACACGATTTAAATGAATTTTCTTAGGTTTTTGAAGGTTTGGCTGAAGAACAGCAGGGATCGGGATGTTAACTTCTGGAAAATGTCACTAAAATATCTGAAATAGCTTAAGTATAAAGGAAACCAAAATAACAATATTTTAAGGTGGTTTGGTCCAAGTTGACGGGCTAGACTTTTTGGGCCCCCTTTGGGCCTAATTTTGGTATATTAGTCTCGTTTTGCAAGCCAGAACAAAAAATCCCGAGTCCAAGTTTATTTCGGGTTTTGTTTTTGGTGCGAAAAGTATATCGGGCATGACAAACAGTGTGAAAACGAGTGTTTTTCGGTCAATTTTTTGTAAATTTAGAAAAACATACTATTTGTTTGTAAAAATCAAAATATTTTCATGGATCGCTTAAAACATCCCCAATAAATGTTTTATAGGTCTTTTTTGGCTTAACGGATGATACAATGCTTGTTTTGGAACTATCGCTCGCGTTTAAAGCCATAGCGGGTAGTTAAACGAGCATGTTTTCGTTTAACTGGTTTGCTATCGTACTAAAGCCATAACACCCTAGCCATAATATCACTTATAGACGGCCCCTCGGGATATCTGGGTCATAACCTGACCTGTTCAGTTATTCGTTCGTTCATTACGCAATAAGCGGATAATCGCTTATTAGATAGATGAATACTAAGGAGTACTCAGTTTTGCCACAAATGTCACATTAAGTAATTTTCCCAAATAAATGTCCCAATTCGGTAATAAATTCGCCAAATATTCTCGGATGGTCTAAAAGTTACCAAATTTGGATAGGGACTCACTCATAAGGTCTCTGATGTTCCTGCAAAATTTTATAGCCTAACAATATGCACATCACAATCGAATCCTACACAGCTCGTAATCGAGCAATTCGACGTTACCTTTGCGATTTTTGCCCGTTTTCGCTCTCGTAATCCAATTTCCGGGTTCTTGTGCTTCTATATATGCTAAGTACAGGTCCTATATCACAAACCAAGTGTGTTTCATCAATATGGCAGCCTTGGAACTTAGGGTTTCGGCTAGGGTGTTAAACCGAACTTTTGAACCGTAAAAACGCCGTTTTAACCCTCTAATTCGTGTATATTGCCAAAAAAGAGTATGATTCTGATTCCTAACCATGTGTATGAGTAAAACATGTTTTTGGACCATTTTTAAAATTTTTGCATGGTTAGGAATGATTTTTGATAATCATACTATGTTTATATGAAATTAAACTTGTTTAAACAAGATGTAAATGATCAAAATATGGAAGGTACCTTGAGGTTTTTTGAAGATTGATGAAGTGCCGAAGTTTCTCCAGAATTTTGTGATAATTTTCATGTCAAAATATCTTAGTGGTTATATAAATAATAAAATGTTTCTTAACGTGGGGGCTTTCTCACTTTTTGCGGCCGGGACTATAACGGGCCTCCCTTGGGCCCATTTTGCCTCAAAATTCTCAATTTTCATGCCCGTATGTTAAATGCCGAGTCAGAATTTATTTCGGGTTCATTTTTTGGCACGAAAAATATATTGGGTACGACGAACAGTGCGAAAACGAGTGTTTTTCGGCTACTTTTTTGGAAATTTATAAAAACATACTATTCGTTTGTAAAAATCGAAAATATTTTCACGGATCGCTTAAAACATTCCCACCAAGTATTTTGTAAATCTTTTTCGGCTTAACAGATGATACAATGTTTGTTTTGTAACTCTCTTTCGCGTTTAAGTTCATTGCGGTTAGTTAAACGAGCATGTTTTCGTTTAACTGGTTTGCTATTGTACTAAGGCCATAATAATAATATGTTAGCTTATCTTAAACGTATATCACTTATAGATGCCCCCTGGGATATTTGGGTCATAACCAGACCCATTCAGTTATTTGTTCGATCGTTACGCAATAAGTGGTTAATTGTTTAATTGATGAATACGTACTGAGATGTACTTGGTTTTATCTCAAATGTCACATGTCACGTGACCGAATATGTGACTGTGGTCATATTACTTATTGGCTAACACTTGTCCAATAAGTAACGTGTAATAGCCTATTAGGCAAGCCTTGTATACAAAACCCATAGTACCAGTAGTAACCATTCCATAAGTCCATAGAGACTTAATCACTGTAATGTAATTAAAATCCTTTGAAAATGTATTTAAAAACATTTGGACTATCTGTCATGAGTTTAATAGGTTTAGAAAATCATCATGACAGTATCGGAAAATCATTTATCTCACACAAATGTGAGTTGCACAAAAACTCGAATGCCTCACCTTGAAAGTTTACAACTAACAAGTCTTCTGATATTAAGCACCTAGGTTAAGCACATTGTAGTATATCTAACTTAGTATAAACCCCATCATCATAACGATAATCACGAGACATGAAACTTTAAACTATGGCACAATGTCTTACCTTGTTCAGGTAGAGCTTTTGGATTCATGTATTAAAGTTTCTTTCAATCGGAGAGGTACTGTTACAACTACCCGGGTATTATACCAACACTTTTATACAAAAAATTTGAGAAAAAGATCTGATTTGGGACGAAAAATGAATGTCTAGATCCCAACCTATTTATACTTGAAATTGGGTTCCTTCGCATAGCACGAAGGAAACCTATACAATTGGTTCGCGTCGCGCAAAGTAAGTGTAGGGTTGTCGAGTCAGCCCTAGCTACGCTACGTGGCGCGACACATGCATGTCACCATTGCGTGATTCTCACGTCGTGTAGCGCGAAGGGCTACTTCGCGTTGCGCGAGGGACAATAGAGTTTCTGGATAACTTTTACTGCTACGCGAAGGAATAAAAATACGAAGGCGGCCCTTAAGAGGCGATGCGAGCGTGCGAAGTGCAAAATCAAAGCGCCAAATTGCGTCCATCGCTCGAGCCCATGCGCATGCGCGTCGGATGCTTCACACCCTCAGCTAGGACTACTGGGTGTGATTTGGCATATAAGAATATTATCATGTGAACTCTCTTCTTTATAAAGAGCTTACAAGTTTTATAATCTAGCGATGCGGGACAAGAATTCAAAATCTTATCTTTACCATGGTGGAAGCCTTCCATTTTCTTTCCTCCACATATGTGGGATGGAATTTTTTTACTTCCTTTACTTTCTCCATTCTTCCTTCTGCTTATTTTATTTTTTCACTTTTCATTTTATTTCTTTTTGATGGTTTCTGGTTTGTTATAGTCTCCCTTCCTTATTTTGTATCTTGTCCTCTAGATCTATTGGAATAAGTGTGGGTACTTTCGTTTCATTTCTGATTCCAATTCCCAAATATATTCGGGTCTACGTCTTGAATCCCACTTCACTTTGTCCAGAACTATTATTTTATGCTTGAGATTCTTGATCTTTCTATCCTCAATTTGTTGAGGTTGCTTAGCGAATTTCAACTTTTCGTTTACCTTTATATCTTGAAGGGGTACTTTTAATGATTCATCAGCTAAGCATTTCCTTAGGTTGCTTAAATAGAATACATCATGTATACCTGTCATTTCTTCTGGTAACTCTAGCTGATAAGCTACTGGTCTAACCCGTTTAATAATTTGGAATGGCCCAACAAACCATGGACTCAACTGTCCTTTCTTACAAAATCGAACTACTCCTTTCCATAGAGATACCTTCAGTAGCACTTTATCTCCAACTTGAAATTCTAATGGTTTGTGTCAATGATCCGCATAACTCTTCTGACGATCTCTTGCAGCCTTTAATCTTTCCTCGACTTGAATTATCTTGTCCGTAGTTCTTGTATGATTTTAGGACATGATAATTGTTTTTCTCCTATTTCTGCCCAACACACTGGTGTTCTGCACATTCGTCGATAAAGTGCTTCAAATGGGGAAGCATTAATTCTTGTATGATAACTTCTATTATAGGAGAATTAATTCTTGTATGATAAAGTGCTTCAAATGGGTCATCCCAATTTCCACCAAAATCTATCACACATGCTCTTAGCATGTCTTCCAATGTTTGTATTGTCCTTTCACTTTGACCGTTAGTCTGTGAATGGTATGTTGTGCTCAAATTTAACTTCTTTCCCATGGCTATTTGGAAACTTTTCCAAAAATGAGAAGTGAAACGGTTATACCGATCAGATACAATGGATATCGGAACTCCATGTAATGAGACAACTTTGTCTACATACAGTTTAGCTAGTTGTTCCATTTTGAAAGTTTCTTTTATTGGTATAAAATAAGCTGACTTTGTTAATCTATCCACAATCACCCAGCATGTGTCATTACCTCTTCTTGTTATAGGTAATTTGGTAACAAAATTCATTCTTATTAATTCCCATTTCCATTCTGGCTTTTCTAATTGTTGAAGTAATCCTGATGAATTTTGATGTTCGGCTTTAACTTGCGAACAAGTTATACACTTTGAAACATAATTAGCTACGTCCTTTTTTCATTCCTATCCACCAATAGGTTTTCTTCAAATCTTGATACATTTTATCTTTTCCGAGATGCGTCATATACTTGGATTTATGGGCTTCTTCGAGAATACTTTCTCGTAAATTTCGAATGATTGGTACCCAATTATGTTCCCCATTCGGAGAATCTCATCACTTCCTTTGATCAGTTGACCGATTGTACCATTTCTTTTCTCACAGCAATGCTATTTCCTTCCATTGCTTGTTACTTTAACTTCGTCAATTAAATTGATTTGAAGTTCTAACCTTAGAGCTCGTACTCTTTTACGATATTGAATTTCACAATTATATTCGCTGAGAATTTCCATCCAGCGTCTTTGCCTCATGTTGAGCTCCTTTTGCCAAAAAAAATATTTTAAACTTTTATGATCTATGAATACAATAAACTTACTACCATACAAATAATGTCTCCTGAACTTTAGGGAAAAAAATTATTGCTCCAAAATTTAAATCATGTGTTATGTAATTCTCTTCATGCTTCTTCAATTGTCTAGATGCGTAAACAATGACTTTTTCACATTGCATAAATACACATCCCAATCCCGATTTGGAAGCATCACAACACACTGTGAAATCTTCAGTTCCTTCTGTTAATTCAAGTATTGGGGCATTTGTTAACTTTTGCTTCAAAGTTACAAAAGCTTCTTCTTTCTTGGGTCCCCATTCAAACTTGACATTTTTACATGTTAACTTTCTTAACGGAATTGCTATTCGGGAAAAATCTTGAATGAAACGTCTATAATATCCTACTAATCTTAAGAAACGTCGAATTTCAGTAGGAATTTCCCATTTAGTGATAGCTTCTATTTTGGCAGGGTCTACATGAATACCTTCATGTTTAATCAAGTGACCAAAGAATTGTACTTCTTGTAGCCAAAACTCCCACTTTGAGAATTTAGCATAAAGCTTCTCTTTTCTCAACAGTGCCAAAAATGTATGAAGATATTTGATATGATCATCACTAGTTTTGGAATAAATAAGTATATCGTCTATAAAAACGATTACAAATTTATCCAGATATGGTTTACATATCCGATTCATCATATCCATGAATGCAGCTGGTGCATTGGTTATACCAAATGGCATAACTATAACTCATAGTGACCATATCTTATTCTGAAGGTAGCCTTAGGAATGTCTTCTTCCTGCACCTTTAATTGATGGTATCCTGAGCGTAAATCGATCTTTGAAAAATATCAAGCTCCTTGAAGGTGATCAAATAGATCATCAATTCTCGGTAAGGGATACCGATTCTTAATTGTGACCTTATTTAATTCTCTATAATCGATACACATACGCATCGACCCATCTTTCTTTTTAACAAACAATACTGGTGCTCCCTAGGCCCTAGGGTGATGAGCTTGGTTGTATAAAACCCTTTTCTGGTAATTCATCTAATTTCTTCTTCAATTCTAGCATTTCTGTTGGTGCTAATCGATATGGTCCTTAGAAATTGATGCTGTTCCTGGGATCAGATGAATTTTGAATTCTACTTCACGATCAGCCAGTTGCCCAGGTAAATCTTCTAGAAAAATATAAGAATATTCCAATACTACCGGAATTTCTTTTAGCTCCCTTCCTTTGGCATTAATGATTACAGAAATCATATATACTATGCCTTTCTTTCTTAAGTAGTTTACCGCTACTGATATAAACTTTGTAGGTCTATAAAATTTGTCACCATGAATTGTAATAATCTCTCTTTTTAGGGTACGAATGTTAACAGAATTCTTATTACATAAGATTTGAGCATGATTGGCTGCTAACCAGTCTATTCCTAATATAACATCGAATCCAACCAATTTCATTGGAAGCAGATTTTCTTTAAACTTGTGACCTATTAAGTCTATATTTTCTTCGAAGTACTTCATGAATATGAGTGGAATTCCCGCTAGCTGATTCTACTATGCAAACTTGATTAAGTTTAGTTAATGGTTGTTTTAGGGTTTGACAAAAATTCATGTTTATGAAACTTTGATTTGCTCCGGAATCAAATAGTACTTAAGCATAAACGTCATTAATAAGAAACGTACCCACAATGATGTTTGGAATCATTGCCGCTTCTTATGCAGTAAGCTGAAAGGCTCGTGCACTCTTCTTAGGTCCATCTATATTCTTAGCTTTGTAGTTAGTTACCTTTCTCAACTTTGGACATTCTGGACGGACGTGGCCAGGTTCTCTGCAGTTGTAGCAAACACGGGTTTCTTTTCTTCTGCATTCTTCATCTGTATGACCAGCCATTTTGCAATAGTTGCAGTACTTAGCCTTTTTAAAAGCGCATCTCCCAAATGCCTCTTTCTGCCAATTTTACAGAAAGGCTGAACATTGGATTGCCCTGTTCCTTTCTTTTGAAATTCTTGGTAAATTTTCTAGGCTAAATCCTTCTTTTTGTTCTCTTCCTGCGGTATTAATCCGTATGTCATGGTATTGGCTAGCTCCACTACTTCCTCAATAGTCTGAGGTCTAGCCAACTTAACCAGATCACGGATTTCACTTACCAATCCCCAAATATAACGAGAAAATAGTACCATTTCTAGCGAAGACAAAGCCAGTACCATTCTTGCATATTTGAAGAATTTTCTCGTATACTCACAACAATTCACACCTTCCATTTTGTGGTTTAAAACATAGTAGCAGTCTTTTCTCTTTCATGTGGAGGACAAAATTTCCTTTATACTATTTCTTTGAATTCTCCCAGGTCACAATGTAAACTATGTTACTTCCTTTTGCCTGGAGGACTGTATTCCACCATTCTAATGGTTCATTAATGAAGAGATAGAAGCATACAATATTTTATCTTCTTCAGCACATTTACTGATTCTTTTAACAGCTTCTGTCTTTTCTAACCAACGTAGTGCTGAAATGGCTCTATCATTTCCTAAAAATTCGGTTGGCTTACAAGCCAAGAAATCCTTGTAACTACAACCATTAGCTTTTTGAATTTTTGGGTAATTTATTTTTACTTCCTCCATTCACACTGTTACTAGCCTCAGTGTTAGACTTTCGTTTATTTCACTCGATCTTATCCCTAATCACAATTACTGATTGTCTATAAGCTTCAGCAATTTGAGGGATTGCTTCAGTGATTCTCTGAGCTATCATATTTTCAATTGCATTCATATTTAGAGCATTTTCTTGATTGGAATTTTCATGATTGTTTTCATGGTTATTTTGGTTAGCAGAAACATCATTCGACTTCTGAATTCCAAACAAGAAAGGAATATTTATATTAATATTATAGTTAAAATAATAAAATAAGAAACATATTAATAACACATAAGCACAAAACATGTTAACACATAGGCACAGAATATTTCAAAATCATTGATCATTGCGACATTTACCCTTTATATATATATATATATGCATCACTATATTTTACATCTAATCTATATTTTCTACATATTCTACACATACATACACACCATTTTCTTTTTCTTTTTTACAAAACAGAAATTACGATAATGAACATATAGATATTATATATATTAGTAGTATTATATATATGGTTCTCGTTCGTAGTATCTCCAGGTGATATTCTGCCCAATGTTTCTTAGTTTGTTGCCGCTTTCAATCAGCTTTTCTCCATAATGACGGAGTTGTGTTGTCATCTCCGGTGTCATTGTGGGGTAATTGCCCATTTTGGAACAGGGCATACAGATTTGCAATCTTCGTATGGAATTGCCAAACATTCGTCCACCGTTCATCAAACTAAGATTGGTTTGTGAGTTCATCAAGGGGAGTATGTTCTCTTGGTTTTCTACATATTCTACACATACACACACCCCCCAAAAACCTTAATTTAACAGCGGAAGACTTAGTCACCTAATTTGGGCGCTGACAGATGTCGTTTAGCCATCAGTATTTTAGCATAACATATTAACATACAAGTTAGACCTTTTATTCATTATAAAAAGTCATGAATACACGTGTCAGAGTACACGTTTTGTTTAAAATAGAAGTCCAACGCTCAAGTATTACCCACTTGTTTTTCCCACATCATCTTCATGAAGCGTTCACTTTTCATTTACCTGAAAAACACGTTTAAAATAATTTTGTCAACACAAAGGTTGGTGAGTTCTCAATTTAAAAACCATGATGTAATAGCTTTCGACTTTTACATCAATTATTTCTTCATTTTAATCAATGAGAATATCATTTTTAACTTTAAATCTTGCATTTTAATTCATTTTTATTTCATCAAAAAACAAAGCCTTTCTTTGTTTAATTATTTTCATAATTACCACTTCGTCCATATGGACCAAAGTCAACTTTCGTTTTAATTGCGAAAGCGTATGAATATAACATTTTAATCGAAAGTGTGACAATTAATATTCACACAAATTCTTTTCGAATTCTTATGAAGGTAACATCTAATCACAACTTTCTCAAATTTTATAATATTAACATTTTATTTCTTTAAACAAACCGTATTAGTCATAAGCTAGCTAAGAATATGACGCATGTATGACTATTAAATCAATAACCCGACACATACCATACTCAAAATATTTGCCCCCAACATTTAACCAGAGCGACTGGTCTGCAGGCAGTGCGTCACCCCGATAGATCTATCAATACTTCTACGTCCCAATACAAGGTTAACAGTTATAACGACCGGGTAGTTGTTTCCTTACCTTCGCGTTCATATTATATTTAAGCAGTTGTTTCCTTACCTAAATATTTCACGCTAGTCTAATTTAACTCATCCCATTTAATGCGTTTGTAAAAACAAAATGCAATCCATGAAACGTGTTCTTCCCCCAAAACATTTATAATTAATTAAAACATTAAAAAGTGGCGATTGTGAGAAACTCACCTTTGTCTCAGCACAATTAACACATACGAGATGATACACAACCAGTTGATGCAAGATCTTAACAACATGTAACATCCCAAAATTTCTAAGTAATATTTATTATATTATTTTGTCGGGTGAAATAAATGAGTTAGTGGAACAGCATAATATGAAGACTTAGTAGGATAATTAGATGGGTTTGGATATGGACCAAAAGGAAATATGGGCCTTCGGTCCATGGGCTTGAGGGAGTATAAATACCCCCTTAAACCCCAATCCTTTCCATTCCATCCATTTATCCATATCTCTACACACACCCAAAACACACACACCACATACACCCCCGGCGGCCGAGGAGAGGAACGAACAAGATCCGAGAGAGGGTGAGCGATTAGTTGTGATTAAACAAGTTAAACGAGATCCAAACAAGCTCAAAAAGGTATGATTCTTGATCTTTGAAGTTTAAAGATCCAAGCTTTATAGTGTATAAACGACCGAAAACGGTTGGGGAACGTAGTGGGTGATGTTGAACCATAACAAGGGTGTTAAAATCGCCAAAATACTTGATAGAAACCAAACAGCGGCTAGACTGGGCAACTTCGCCGCGAACTGGGCAACTTTGCCTTCAAAGCGATAACTTCGCCTTCAAAGCGATAACTTCGCCTGAGGCCAAGTTCGCCTAATTGATAACTTCGCTTACGGCCAAGTTCGACTAACTGGAAACTTCGCCTGAGGCCAAGTTCGTCAAATTGATAACTTCGCTTACGGCCAAGTTCGCCTAACTGATAACTTCGCCTAAAGCTAAGTTTGCCTGATGACAACTTCGCCTAAAGCTAAGTTCGCCTGATGGCAACTTCGCCTAAAGCTAAGTTCGCCTGACGACAACTTCGCCTAAAGCTAAGTTCGCCTGATGACAACTTCGCCTAAAGCCAAGTTCGCCTAAGGTTTAACTTCGCCTAAAGTCAAGTTCGATTAGAAAATAGATTAAAAACGATAAGTAAAAGTAAGCTAATTCTAGGCCATCAGATTAAATCAGGCGAGTATTGATACGTGTAACTTATACAGTCAGCCGAGCTCAGTTAAAGAAGAGATTTACAACTATCGGAGGAAGAAGCAGAGTTCAGGTGAGTTTCTAGCCCCATTCCTTGTTATGTTTTCGGGGCTGTGTGCATACTCGATGTGAAGTGTGAATACACTTACCTTAAGTGGTAAGTGTATGCTATAGATGTTATACGAGGTATATGTTTTATAATGCTTGTCGGTACGTGAACGATCTTCGGATATTGCACGTATCGCCAAGGATAGTAAATTCCAAGTGGTTGATAGCGTGTATGAATGTTATGATGTGACTTGTTCATTACGTAAATACTGAACTGATATGAAGTGTGATATAGGCAGGCTGAGGTAGAGTGTGTTAGAAGTGGCAAGAGTCTAAGGGTGTTAGTGGCATAACATGAGCACGTGATAGGGAAAGTCTGTACGTGCCATCGTTATTACGTGGGTATGAATGCTATGATGTGACTTGCTTATTATGTAAATGATATGAAGCATGTTGTAGACAAGTAGAGGTAGAGCGTGTTAGAAGTGGCAAGAGTGTAGTAAGAGTGTTAGTGGCATGATGATAGTACGTGGTAGGGTAAGCATATACGTGACTACGTCATTAAAGTGGCAAAGTGGCATAACGTTATACGTTATTAAAGTGGCAAAGTGGCATAACGTTATACGTTATTAAAGTGGCAAAGTGGCATAACGTTTTACGTTATTAAAGTGGCAAAGTGGCATAACGTTATACGTTATTAAAGTGGCAATGTGGCAAAGTGGCATAACGTTATACGTTATTAAAGTGGCAAGGTGGTAGGTGTAAATAAGAGGCTAAGTGGTAAGGTAAGCAGGTTAGATGTGAAAGTGTGAATACACTTACCTTAAGTGGTAAGTGTATAGATGTTATACAAGTAGCTATTTGTAATGCTTGTCGGTACGTGAACGATCTTCGGATATTGCACATATCGCCAAGGATAGTGATTGTCAAGTGGTTGATAGCGTGTATGTATTCTATGATGTGACTTGCTTATTATGTAAATATTGTATTGATATAAAGTGTGCTGTAGACAAGTAGAGGTAGAGTGTGATAGAAGTGGCAGAGTCTAGTAAGAGTGTTAGTGGCATGACGATAGTACGTGGTAGGGTAAGCCTATACGTGACTTCGTTATTAAAGTGGCATCAAGTGGCATAAAGTGGCATAAGTGGCTAAGCTGTAGAGGTAATCGCACTGGACGTCGTGGCAGGCCTCGTCTTGTCCGGCACCCCTCGATAGAAGAAGCTTCCAACACCGGAGACGAAGGAGGCGCAGCTGGAGTACACTCGAGCAACAACGAAGAGGTTCAACTTAGCCCTGCAGTTCAAACAGCCACATTTCAAGCTGTAGTTGCTGCTGTGAAGAACCTGAATCCCGAAAGATCTGCTGGAAGCCGCGAACGAACTGCTGAAGGGGCGGGTGGTGATGGTAGGAAGGATGGGGAAGGAGAAAGAGAGGCCTCGAGTGAGGATAAGTCTGTGAAGGTCGATGACTGGAAAAGAGGCCAAGATGGGTGCAACTATAAGTCCTTCAAAGGATGCGACCCGCCAAAGCTGACTGGGCTGGGAGACGCAATCGCTACTCTCCAGTGGATAACCACAATGGACAAGAAAATCCGAATTAGCGAATGCCGTCCCGACCAAGCAGTGGGTTATGCCACTCAGTCATTTGAAGATGAAGCCATGTACTGGTGGGAAACTGTGGAACAAAGGAAGACCCGAGAGGAGATTAAGGCCATGAGGTGGGATGACCTTAAAGAGTTAGTGATGAAAAGGTTATGTGCTGATGCTGAGGTTGAGAGGGCCGAGATGAAATTTCTGAATCTGAAGGCGGACAAGATGACACATCGTGAGTACACCACTGAATTCAACCGCATGTCTAGGCTGGTTCCTGACATGGTGAACACCGAGGCGAAACGGATCAAGTGCTATGTTAGAGGACTTCCCCAGAAGGTCCACATGTTAGTCAGGGCCAACAAACCCTTTACCTTTGAGTCTGCGGTCGAGTTGGCGGAGATGGTCTATGTTGATCTGGCGGCGGATGATGTGGAAGTGGAAGATGAGGAAGAAGGGAAAGGAACTAAAAGAGCTAGGGATGTCGTGGAGCGTGCAGGGAGAAAGACACAGAAGATGGCAGGAAAGGAAGCATGTAAGGTGTGCGGGAAGATGCACTTGGGGGAATGCAAGGCTGGTCCAAATCAGTGATACCGATATGGGAGGAAGGGGCACATCTCCCGTGAATGCACCGAGGACCAGAAGTGTTACAAGTGTGGTAAGTCAGGTCACATAGCTAGGGAGTGTGGAAAAGTCGTGGCAGTGGGGGAAGGAAGAGGAGACGCGTGAAAGGATGGTCTATTAGCTGCTGAGGAGGTTGCAAGAGAATAAGTGGCATGTCACAGTTGTTTTATGTTAATAGTTAAAGAGTGTTTTATGTTACAGTTGAACCCATGTTTGTTTAGCAAGCTTGAAAGATTTCCTTTTATGTTATGAAGTACTTGTGACTTCTTGTGATTTTGTATGAACGACCTATGAATTTATCTTGAATGCGTGTTGGTTATAATAAATAGTTGTGTGAGGGTAAAGCGTCGCCTTAGGAGTTAGCGTTGTTATGTAAAACAAGGTTCCTCGGGAAGGTGAGATGAGACTTGGCACATTGAGGGCCTCATGGACAAGCTACCTTAATAGCTAAAACACATGATCACCGCTCGATGACTACAAGTCAGGAGTAAGAAGGATAACCCAGAAAGCAAAAGTGATTCAATAAAGTGTGCGATTATAAAGAAAAAGGTATTCCTTTTACAAAGGTATTCCTTTTGGAGAAATAAGCTAGGTTTCGGGGACGAAACCTCTTTAAGGAGGGGAGACTTGTAACATCCCGAAATTTCTAAGTAATATTTAATATATTATTTTGTCGGGTGAAATAAACGAGTTAGTGGAACAGCATAATATGAAGACTTAGTAGGATAATTAGATGGGTTTGGATATGGACCAAAAGGAAATATGGGCCTTCGGTCCATGGGCTTGAGGGAGTATAAATACCCCCTTAAACCCCAATCCTTTCCATTCCATCCATTTATCCATATCTCTACACACACCCAAAACACACACACCACATACACCGCCGGCGGCCGAGGAGAGGAACGAACAAGATCCGAGAGAGGGTGAGCGATTAGTTGTGATTAAACAAGTTAAACGAGATCCAAACAAGCTCAAAAAGGTATGATTCTTGATCTTTGAAGTTTAAAGATCCAAGATTTATAGTGTATAAACGACCGAAAACGGTTGGGGAACGTAGTGGGTGATGTTGAACCATAACAAGGGTGTTAAAATCGCCAAAATGCTTGATAGAAACAAAACAGCGGCTGGACTGGGCAACTTCGCCTCGAACTGGGCAACTTCGCCTTCAAAGCGTAACTTCGCCTTCAAAGCGATAACTTCGCCTGAGGCCAAGTTCGCCTAATTGATAACTTCTCTTACGGCCAAGTTCGCCTAACTGGTAACTTCGCCTGAGGCCAAGTTCGCCTAATTGATAACTTAGCTTACGGCCAAGTTCGCCTAACTGATAACTTCGCCTAAAGCTAAGTTCGCCCGATGACAACTTCGCCTAAAGCTAAGTTCGCCTGATGACAACTTCACCTAAAGCCAAGTTCGCCTAAGGTTTAACTTCGCCTAAAGTTAAGTTCGATTAGAAAATAGATTAAAAACGATAAGTAAAAGTAAGCTAATACTAGGCCACCAGATTAAATCAGGCGAGTATTGATACGTGTAACTTATACAGTCAGCCGAGCTCAGTTAAAGAAGGGATTTACAACTATCGGAGGAAGAAGCAGAGTTCAGGTGAGTTTCTAGCCCTATTCCTTGTTATGTTTTCGGGGCTGTGTGCATACTCGATGTGAAGTGTGAATACACTTACCTTAAGTGGTAAGTGTATGCTATAGATGTTATACGAGGTATATGTTTTATAATGCTTGTCGGTACGTGAACGATCTTCGGATATTGCACGTATCGCCAAGATAGTAAATTCCAAGTGGTTGATAGCGTGTATGAATGTTATGATGTGACTTGTTCATTACGTAAATACTGAACTGATATGAAGTGTGATATAGGCAGGCTGAGGTAGAGTGTGTTAGAAGTGGCAAGAGTCTAAGGGTGTTAGTGGCATAACGTGAGCACGTGATAGGGAAAGTCTATACGTGCCATCGTTATTACGTGGGTATGAATGCTATGATGTGACTTGCTTATTATGTAAATGATATGAAGCATGTTGTAGACAAGTAGAGGTAGAGCGTGTTAGAAGTGGCAAGAGTGTAGTAAGAGTGTTAGTGGCATGATGATAGTACGTGGTAGGGTAAGCATATACGTGACTACGTCATTAAAGTGGCAAAGTGGCATAACGTTATACGTTATTAAAGTGGCAAAGTGGCATAACGTTATACGTTATTAAAGTGGCAAAGTGGCATAACGTTTTACGTTATTAAAGTGGCAAAGTGGCATAACGTTATACGTTATTAAAGTGGCAATGTGGCAAAGTGGCATAACGTTATACGTTATTAAAGTGGCAAGGTGGTAGGTGTAAATAAGAGGCTAAGTGGTAAGGTAAGCAGGTTAGATGTGAAAGTGTGAATACACTTACCTTAAGTGGTAAGTGTATAGATGTTATACAAGTAGCTATTTGTAATGCTTGTCGGTACGTGAACGATCTTCGGATATTGCACGTATCGCCAAGGATAGTGATTGTCAAGTGGTTGATAGCGTGTATGTATTCTATGATGTGACTTGCTTATTATGTAAATATTGTATTGATATAAAGTGTGCTGTAGACAAGTAGAGGTAGAGTGTGATAGAAGTGGCAGAGTCTAGTAAGAGTGTTAGTGGCATGACGATAGTACGTGGTAGGGTAAGCCTATACGTGACTTCGTTATTAAAGTGGCATCAAGTGGCATAAAGTGGCATAAGTGGCTAAGCTGTAGAGATAATTAAGAGGCTAAGCTATAGGGGTAATTAAGTGGTTAAGCAGTGGCATGTTAGACTGTGGACTATGTGTCTTCGGATACGTATATATTGCATGTAGTGGTTGTATGATAAGTTGCTTGATTAACTAAAACTCACTCAGCGTAGCTGACTTTTAGTATGCACGCAGGTGAGTAGAATGAGACAGCTAGCTTGAGCGGGCACATGGTGGGCGAATAGGAGACAGGCATCTGAAGACTCAAGATGTTTTAATGGAATTGACGTTTATTTTGAAAGACAAGAATGTTTAATTAAGGCAAGTTTTGGATTGCTGTAACGTTTCATGAAAGTTTTTATATTCCGCGGAAGTTTTAATGAACTCTGATTTGTAAGAACTGTGTTTATGAGTAAATCTGATGCTAAAGTTGGGCTACCGGGTTCGGGGCCTTACACAACAGTTATCCAATGATAACTGGATTTCCTATGTTTAATACAAATATATTAACACATAACACATACACAAGTAGGAACGTATTCTAACTTAACTCGTTTATCCTCAAGTGTCTTATTTATCGTAATTGTAGTGATTAAATTACGAAGTTCTATAGTTTTAGAAAATCGTAACCGAATTAGATGTTATCTACTAAAAGTATATATATATATATATATATATATATATATATATATATATATATATATATATATTGTAAAATTATAATAACCTTTTATTAACCGGTTATCTGAATAATTTATTCTGTCCAAATATCCTAGATATTAAATATATATATATATATATATATATATATATATATATATATATCATAAATTTACACGAAATCGTCCAAGTCTCGATTGTATCGTTTTTAACACTCGATATTAACTCACAGTTTTTAATTAATTATTAACAACCTTTTCATTATCCAAGTTATTTCCGATAACAATATTTGTTCTAATCTCTCGTTTTCAACACTTAAAGATATTATACTTATATGCATCCTCGCGTACGGTTCGAGTCTAGAAATCTGCTCGAACCCCACATGCAATGCGATCCGGACATACCAACGCGTTCTTTTTTGCATCACGAACGTTTCTCCGGTCTCGGATCGTCCATAAGACACCTCAAAACCTACATGCAACTCGTTTTAATAAACTATTTTCGTTCTGAAATCTAACCAGTAACTTACGAAGCATATAACTCACCATATAGACATCTGATCATCTATCCCTTTGGTGGAATCAAATATTTATGTGTTAGAAAGGTCCACCGAAAATTTCAGCTCGATCAGATGGTCGGATCTCCGGGAATCTTCATATTTTTAAAGCTGCGTTTTCAAAATCAGCTCAGCAAACTAAGTCCGAAAACGAGTCAAGAAACCCAACATAATCTTCTCTGATCCTCATCTTCACCGTTCAAATTGATTATCTATGGGTTAGGAACCCTCTATAAAAAAATCAAGATGATCGGACCGTTAGATCTTCGGTTATGGAATGAACTTTACAGACGTGCAAAACATATACAATCTGTCCAGATTGTAAAACGCGTTTTTAATGAACTTAAGCTCAAAATTAGAATGATTGGAGCTTACCATCGCGCTTGGAACGTCGAAAAATGGTTTAGGATAAAAGACGGGCTTCGGCCGCTACCGGACCACCGATCCGGACCACCAACGAATACCGTGAGCCACCGCCGGTCCGCCGGCGGCCTCCGGCAAGCTTGCCGGAATTATATAACCTCTCTCTACCCTCTCTCTCTAATGCAGAAATGTGATTATTAATGAAGGAAAAGTTGGGGTAGCCAACTTATATAGGTGCGGTTTTAAACGAGTTTTACGATCGCGTTTCGGTTTCTCGGTTCCACGATCCCGCTACTTCAAGTGGCGTTGTATTTTCCAAATACATTTCGTCAAAAAATTTATTCCGTTCCTGACTTAAGTTTGACTCGTTAACTTATTATTTCCACTAATAAGTTATTATCGATCGTTTTCTAGTGTCGGTTCCATGTTACTCCTTAATAAAACTAGTTTAGTTGTTTTTTCCAAAAAAAACCCATCAAAACTTATGGTGTCTATTTGGTTTATTTTAACATAATAAACCACAAAATACGACGACCATATTAACTTTTGCAAACTTATCGGTACACGTGTTTTAACGACCTTGTTCGAAAATACTAATTTTCATTTTCCCGTTTCGTTATAACTCCGAATTGAGTCACATTTTCGCCTTCGTTCTCGGTTTTTAATCCTCTATAATATTCAATTGAATCCACCCATAGATATTTTTTCGAATATCGGGTTGAATATTCGCACGTTTTACCGAAAACGTTCGTTTCTTCTAACTTATCACCAAAATTTCATTATTTGGTCTGACTTCTCATGTGCATTCCTTTATATATATTATATTCATTCTTAGAATAAAATAATATCTTAAATTACGGTCTTAATTTCTCACTTAACCCGGTCTAAACATGTCCTAATCCTGATTATGGAATATAATAATATTTTTTTAATTTTACTGGGTATCACATTCTTCCCACCTTATTTGAATCTCGTCCTCGAGATTCGACTGAGTGTAGGGTTAACATCCTAATTTTTTGCTATAATTTTCTAGCTTGTCAATAGCTTGCCTTCATATAATTTTCAGATTCTTTATTGCCACTAGGTGCACGTTTCTGATCCGAATAAAATCTTTCGCTATGTAGTCTTCCTTGAGACGATAGCGTTAGCTACTTATCATGGTATCAGTTTTTCTATCAAGATCCTTGATTAACTCTAGGTCATAAGTTAAGTAGTTATCTTTATGAGTGCCACTGTGCTGCGCCAACACATACTTTACTTCATTATCTAAGCACACACCCAAACTTTGATAAGTCTATCAAAGTAAACTACTAGACCTTGCCTCTAGTTTAAATACTGGTTCTCTGAGGTTAATCTTGTTTCTGACATGAAGAGGAATTTATCTTGTCGATGCCTGCATTCATATTTGCCATCCTTTTAAGCTAGTCCTTTATTCAATGATGCTAGTCGGTCTTTAGACGGACTACTGAAATTCTGTTTCTTTCGCTTCTTTAAAAGGGATTTATGCAAACGCCTTCTCTTTATATTGCTTCTTTCTATGACGAGTCGTAAAGGATATTGTCCAACAATTATTTCTTAGAGTCCGAGGGATCTTCACTCTTTAGGCACAAGCATTCATTAAGCATGACATAAATGCTAAATTTCATTATACAGGAGGACCTAAGCATTTAATATTTCTTTACCATTAAAGGTGGGTATATGGCGTAGGCTCGAATCAAATAGAATGACAACAGTGAATTCACAATGGGATCACTAAATTTGTAGACGAAGCTACAACGATACTTAAAGATCTTCGAATTTGTGGTTGCGAAAGCTGCACAGTATTCGAAGAGCGATGGAGTTGAAAAATATACAAAGGATAGCGCCTAACTACTATCTTTGGTGGATAAGGAGATATCAACTCGTTTTTCAATAATGCAATCGTAATCGAGTAGGGAATCTATGTCCTACACACAATTCGACATCACTATATACAATTCGGCGCGACTATATATAGTTTGGCGTGACTGTGTTTAAGAACATGGTTCGTATATATACTCTACTAACGAATGGTATATGTGATCTTCTGATTACAAGGAGTTGCGTGTGAACTACCATCACACTTGGTTATAGCATACGTACTGGGTGTAACTTAATATGACTTCACAAATAAGGCATCCAATTAAGATTTAATCTCTACTGTTAAAAGTATTATATAATACCTTTTAACATATGATTGGGTGCGCTTATACATATATAAGAATTTCATCTAAGCATACCAAGCATACTTTTTCATTAAATTGCTTAAACTTTCACAATGAATATCTGCTAATACAAAATAATCCGATGTCTGATTCTTTGGTTACGTAACTTCCTAATACGTAGAAGTCACAATATACTATGAACATTGTATTGATAACACATTCGTGCCAGATTACTTAACATTTCTCTTGCTAAGGAATAGATCGACCTAGCATAGAACATTAGTAAATCACACTTATTTTTGTGTTCGAGACTATGTCTTACGAGAGTATACTCAAGTTTTAATTGCAAGGAAGCATAGACAAAATAAGACGTTGATCTGCTATTGTCAGCAACAAACATCATTATATGTTGAAGTGGCAACAATTTGACGTTATATGAGGGAATGAAAAAATTTGTGTAGATACGCAATGCAACTGAAATAGTGGTTTCAATGGGGCCTAATAGTAACAAGGGTGGGGTCCATGTACATTAGACAAGCATTTTCATTAAAGAATAAGAAGTTGACGAGGGGTTACATTCTTTAAGCATTATAGGGTTAGTGTATCATACAGATATGACTGAGCATTAGTGTGAGTGCGGATGATGCATGTCACGTAACTAATGATCGAATTTGAAGTTAGGATAGATTTGAGATAACTATTTAAGATCACATTATTCAATCCTACTGAGAAACTCGAGTGCTACGAGCACCAAGGAGGTTCGGTTCGAATTAATGAAGAGAGGTGTTAATTATAATTCTATGTTACGAAATCTTGCTACCAAGTAACGATATTAGCACTAACTGCGTGTTAGTTATCATTACTAATTGAAGAAAATAATGAAATCATAGGTGATTAATTCCAGACGAAATATCATATATTTATTGCTCTAGGCAATTGATAAATCGACTGAACTTTCAATTTGCTGTAAAGTCAAGAAGTATAGTGTGAGCAAGAGTTTGAAATATATATTACTACCAAAGATTTGTCAAATTACCACGTGTTATTCTAAAGTCAGGTAGTAGGAAATGTGATATAATAATGATCTTACACGATTGTTATAGTAGGCTTTTTAAAATAGGCATTAATCAAGTAACTAGGTTCTGTAAACCTAATAACTTTTTATTTAGCCTTAATTGTATCAATGCATCGAAACTCCTTTTTAACGAAAGTCGAGTATGGATACATCTTTCTTGAAGACTTAATCTCATAAAATCATTATTTTACATCGAATTAGGGTGGACGTTTCATTATGAGATCTCACGATTTTGGTCTTAGGTTCCGTAATACGCTATTTGAGCCTAGGAATCCAGTCGCAATACCGATACGTTAAGATCGTGTCAATCATTACATTAAAGGAATACTTTATTTATTATCAATGCATTACATGATGAAGGAATACGTTAATGGAGGTCTAGAGAGAATCCATCATGGTAACATTACTTTAGTTGTAAATATGGCACAGATCTCTATGCATTTCACCATGAAAGGCCTATATATAGGCATGCCACATTTGTTAGAACTGTATTAACAAACTGTGCTAACGAATGAGGTCATTCCATAGCCTATTCGCTAAACACCCTTAGCGAATGGGTATAGTTTAACGAATGAGCCTTCATTCGTTACACCGTAGTAACGAATGGGATCCTAACTTAACGAATAGGCCTAGTCCTTAACGAATGGACCTCATTAGCTAAACATGTTTAGCGAATGAGCCATTTTACATTAAGTGTAATGACTAAACTACCCATACTCTTATTCGAACAGCTGCGGTAGTAGGCGTCCGAGTACTCCCCGAGTACTCCCCGCGTAGATTGAGTACTCCTTGCCTCGGCCGAGTACTCTCTAGGTATTTTCCGAGTAATCCCCGACTATTCCCGAGTAGTCGCGATTCCCTAGTCGACCGCCTAGGACCGCTTAACGACTTTTACAACCTTGGCTGCGGACACCAAATCTATGCACTAACAGGTTCTAGAGTTTTAATTATTAATTATGTGATTATATTCATCATCATTACAAGTAGTGAGGGGCCTACTGATATGAGAAATTCACACTTAACTTGATTTTTGAAGCCTATAATTTATTCTATTTGGTGAAAATAGCATGATCGTCATATAATCTTTATGAGCAATTGATTAGTTGGCAATGACTTATCTCTGGTCCATTAGGAATTTGAAACATGTGGGGTCAATAAGAATTTGCGCAGACTTGACAATCATAGGCTTAGTGGGTAGTCATGAATATGGGAGACCTAATTAATCAGACCACTTAGATTCTCCAAAGTGTATCTAGTCTTAAATGCGGCTTAGTGATTATTAAGAAATTACACGGTTAATGTAACATCGAAGGACTTCAGGTTACGTGTTTAGAATGTATGTATTAGACTTTTGACAAGGGCCACGATGCCTATTTGTCTCTGATTTAGTCTATACACAACATTGGTTGTCGCAAAGTACAATCACGATGCCAATTATTATACAAGGGATGTATAAGGAAGTGACAAATAAGGATATTAAACGGAGCAGTCATTAGGATTTCCCAAAGAACTGATGCATTTGTACGTAGTGTCATCCTCGAGTTTGGCAAATAGGAATATCCTACTCATGCCTAAATTTCAAAGGAGACAATATCTTTAATAAAGATATGATATATGTGCTTCATTTCCAAAATCTTTTGACGCATCTTCCAGAGTCAACTGTATTATCCTAAATCCGCAAAGGAATTTATACAATATTTACCCTGATAATATAATCATCAAGACTTAAGATATGGAGCAAAACTTGTTTAGATATAAGAACTGGCACGTATGCCATCAAGACATCAGTATAATGAAGACATTAGAATGTAATAATGGTGCAAGGATCACCACAAAGTACACATGACTAAGTCCAAAGTTGATATAATGATCGTTGGAATCGAAAGAAAGGATTCTTTAAGATTTTAAACAAGAGTGTAATCGCAACGAATTCCTTAAACGAATCAAAGTTTTAAGGGAACAAACTTTTACGAATTGATGGATGACTTGATGATTACTATCGTATCCCTATTAGTAATTAACTGTCATATTATACTCATAGGTCGTCACAATAGGATTTCCTATAATTCTCTCGTACTTGTAAATTCACAATTACGTGATATCAAGTGTAATTGTCAATTTACCTTACAGGATCATCCTAGTATTCTCCCATTACGTGCCATAATTTAGGTAACACAGGTTTGCAAAGAGATACATGTATTATATACTAATAACATATTCCACCCATTCATTTTTAGAATCCATATAAGGACTTTAATTTGTGAAACGCGTACACTAAGGTTGACCAAGTTTTCTCGCCACAGTTGGAATATTTACACTCAAATTTTTGGCGTGCTTAATTCCCAAGTCATAGTATCCTTGGCTAATATTTCATTTTTTCTAAAACAGTGTTAATGTGTTGAGAGATTAGTTGGGCTATTACTTCAGAGTAGGTAGGTAATCCATATCTTCCACTAGCAAAATTTTGTCTTGTTTTCGGTGGCATTTGTCAATTATGTTATTTTCGAATAAGATAGATAAAACAATATTCATTATTAATTATTAAGCACGTGTGACTAAATATAGGAAATAATCACATTTGTACAATAATCAATAAATCAGCCAAAGATCATGGTGACATCTTAACTTGGAAAATTATAATACTTGTATAGAAGTTAATAAAATAACTACTATAATAGGTGTGAATACGCATCAGCACCAATCACGAGTTTTTAAATTTCCATACTAAAATATTCAAAGCATGCGATGCCTACCTAGATCAACAAGAGAAAATTGTTGGAAGTCCAAGTACTCCATCAATGGTCATAACTGTAAGTTCACGGATTTGGTGTCTGCAGCTATTCAAATAGGGTAGGGGTAGTTTAGTCTTTATTTTAATGTATAAAGTCTCATTTGCTAAGCATGTTTAGCGAATGAGGCCTCATTCGTTAGAGACTAGGCTATTCGTTAATGTAAGAGCCCATTCGTTACTACAGTGTAACGAATGGTGGCTTAATTCGTTAAGGTATACCCATTCGCTAAGGGTGTTTAGCGAATGAGGTCTCATTCGTTACTACAGTTATAACGAATGAGCCCAGCCTATAAATAGGCCTTCCATTTAACACCTTAACCGAAACAGTACTGCTGCTCACAACGGAGTTACACAACCTCAAGAATCGCAAGAGATAGGGTCACACTGTCATCATCAATCCACTTATTACTTGAATTAGCCATAGGATGGCCAATAGTAACGAATGCAAATTGATCTGTGTAGAAAGACGACATATAACCAAAAGCTAGTAGGGGAGTAGGTTATAGAAGTGCGCACACGGTTGCTAACATAACAGAGGTCAGTGGAAGCGGTCCCCCGACTCACTATTAATGCTATGTATTTCGTTGATATTGTGTGAATTTGTGGCGTAATCCGTATTAGGTAATCCTAATAAAATAATATATAAATAGCATGTAAATTTTATCAATTAAATTTCACATAATACATAAACAAATTCAATGCAACATTTTCTTTTGCATTTTTTTTTAATTTCGTGAAGTGGGAAAATGTTTGTTTCAAATACTGGGTTATAGTCTAGAAATTTTCTTCGGAAATTTCTAGTTCCCTATAACCAACGGCTGTGATACCAACTTCTGTCACACCCCAAAAACCTTAATTTAACAGCGGAAGACTTAGTCAACTAATTTGGGCGGTGACAGATGCCGTTTAGCCATCAGTATTTTAGCACAACGTATTAACATACAAGTTGGACCTTTTATTCATTACAAAATGTCATGAATATACGTGTTAGAGTACACGTTTTGTTTAAAATAGAGGTCCAACGCTCAAGTATTACCCACTTGTTTTTCCCACATCATCTTCACGAAGCGTTCACTTTTCATTTACCTGAAAAACACGTTTAAAATAATTTTGTCAACACAAAGGTTGGTGAGTTCTCAATTTAAAAACCATGATGTAATAGCTTTCGACTTTACATCAATTATTTCTTCATTTTAATCAATGAGAATATCATTTTTAACTTTAAATCTTGCATTTTAATTCATTTTTATTTCATTAAAACAAAGCTTTTCTTTGTTTAATTATTTTCATAATTACCACTTCGTCCATATGGACCGAAGTCAACTTTCGTTTTAATTGCGAAAACGTTTGAATATAACATTTTAATCGAAAGTGTGACAATTCATATTCACACAAAATTCTCTTCGAATTCTTACGAAGGTAACCTTTAATCACAACTTTCTCAAAGTTTATATTATTAACATTTTATTTCATTAAACAAACCGTATTAGTCATAAGCTAGCTAAGAATATGACGCATGCTTGACTATTAAATCAATAACCCGACACATACCATACTCAAAATATTTGCCCCAACATTTAACTAGAGCGACTGGTCGGTAGGCAGGACGTCACCCTGATAGATCTATCAATATTTCTACATCCCAATACAAGGTTAACGGTTATAAGAACCGGGTAGTTGTTTCCTTAACTTCACGTTCATACTATATTTAGGCAGTTTTTCCTTACTTAAGTATTTCACGCCAGTCTAATTTAACTCATCAGATTTAATACGTTCGTAAAAATAAAATGCAATCCATGAAACGTGTTCTTCCCCCAAAACATTTATAATTAATTAAAACATTTAAAAAGTGGGGATTGTGAGAAACTCACCTTTGTGTCAGCACAATTAACACATACGAGATGATAGCATCAACCAGTTGATGCAAGATCTTAACAACAGTCATCCAATGATAACTGGATTTCCTATGTTTAATACAAATATATTAACACATAACACATACACAAGTAGGAACGTATCCTAACTTAACTCGTTTATACTCACGAGTCTTATTTATCATAATTGTAGTGATTAAATTACGAAATTCTATCGTTTTAGAAAATCGTAACCGAATAAGATGTTATCTAATAAAAAGTATATATATATATATTTATTGTAAAATTATAATAACCTTTTATTAACCGGTTATCTGAATAATTTATACTGTCCAAATATCCTATATATATATATATATATATCATAAATTTACACGAAATCGTCCAAGTCTCGATTGTATCGTTTTTAACACTCGATATTAACTCACGGTTTTCTAATTAATTATTAACAACCTTTTCATTGTCCAAGTTATTTCCGATAACGATATTTATGCTAATCTTTCGTTTTCAACACTTAAAGATATAAAATATATATACATCCTCGCGTACGGTTCGAGTCTAGAAATCTGCTCGAACCCCACATGCAATGCGATCCGGACATACCAACCCGTTCTTTTTTGCTTCACGAACGTTTCTCCGGTCTCGGATCGTCCATACGATACCTCAAAACCTATACGCAACTCGTTTTAATAAACTATTTTCGTTCTGAAATCTGAACAGTAACTTACGAGGAATGCAAAAAAAATCAAGATTATCGGACCGTTAGATCTTCAGTTATGGAATGATCTTTTACAGACATGCAAAACTTATACAATCTGTCCATATTGTAAAACGCGTTTTTAATGAACTTAAGCTCAAAATTAGAATGATCGGAGCTTACCATCGCACTCGGGACGTCGAAAAAGGGTTCAGGGTAAAAGACGGGCTTCGGCCGCTACCGGACCACCACCGGCCATCGTGATCCACCGCCCGACCGCCGCCGGCCTCCGGCCACCTTGTTGGAATTATTTAACCTCTCTCTACCCTCTTTCTCTCTAATGCAGAAATGTAATGATTAATGAAGGAAAAGTGGGGGTAGCCCACTTATATAGGTGCGGTTTTAAACGAGTTTTACGATTGCGTTTCTGTTTCTCGCTTCCATGATCCCGCTACTTCAAGTGGCGTTGTATTTTCCAAATACATTCCGTCAAAATATTTATTTCATTCCCGACTTAAGTTTGACTCGTTAACTTATTATTTCCACTAATAAGTTATTACCGATCGTTTTCTAGTGTCGGTTCCGTGTTACTCCAAAACTTAATAAAACTAGTTTAGTTGTTTTTCCCAAAAACAACCCATCCAAACTTATGGTGTCTATTTGGTATTTTATCCACATAATAAACCTCAAAATACGACGACTATATTAAATTTTACAAACTTATCGGTACACGTGCTTTAACGACCATGTTCGAAAATACTAATTTTCATTTTCCCGTTTTGTTATAACTCAGAATTGAGTCACATTTTCGCCTTCGTTCTCGGTTTTCAATCCTCTACTATATTCAATTAAATCCACCCATAGATATTTTTTCGAATATCGGGTTGTTTATTCGCACGTTTTACCGAAAACATTCGTTTCTTCTAACTTATCACCAAAATTTCCTTATTTGGTCTGACTTCTCATGTGCATTCCTTTATATATATTATCTTCATTTTGAGAATAAAATAATATCTTAAATTACGGTCTTAATTTCTCACTTAATCCGGTCTAAACATGTCATAATCGCTAAACATGTCCTAATCCCGATTATGGAATATAATAATACTTTTTTATTTTACCGGATATCACAACTATAGGTTGAAAGAATTCACATTGATCTAGGCATTGACTTGGCTTTCTTGCATGGGTATTTCTGCAAGGGGTTGTGCTTGAGAGGGTTCTGTTTCTGTTGGTGGTTCTAGTTAAGTTTGTGGTTGTGGTGTTGGGATTATTACTCTTCTCTTTGGTTTTCTTATTTCTCTTGGCCAATCATTACATCTTCTTCTTCCTTTTTGGTTTTGGTTGGGTTGAGGCCTGGCCATTATACATCATTGGCTCATTTGTGTTTTCTTCAGTTGAGGGATTTCCCGTCTCCATACCCTCATTGTTGACATATATGTTTTCAAAGGCTTCGATAAGCTCACTCATCTTGTTAATCAAGAACAATAAAACAACGAACTCCAAAAGAAAAATCATATTATTTATATTCACGTGTGGTTAGAATCTTATCCATATGGTTAACACATAGGTTAATACATTGATTTCCTAGCACTTAATTTTAAAATTAGGTATTGTTAAAATACCTATATTGCTTAAACCATTGGCTCTGATACCACTTCAGCTGTCACAGCCCCGACCCTATACCTTGGGAGGGGAGCCGTGAACATCGAGTGGTGGTATCGGTATTTATAAAAATACTTTGCAGCAGAATATTTTATCAGAACCGTAGTTAAGAAAAATGATCAGAGTTATAAAAACACCAAGATTCTTATTTCATAAACTGGGATTAAAACTCATTTTTATACAAGCATAGGTTTTATAGGGATAAACCCTAATTTACAAAACATGATTCTTTATTCTTGTAACAAGCCACTTGTTTAAGCTGGAATCCCGCGGGCATCAATCCTTTGTTTCTAACAAATCACCTAAAACATGTTTAAAAGTATTTGATCAGCAGGAAATACTGGTGAGTACATTCACTTGTGAATGACACATTTTACAGTTACAGCATTAAGATGTTTTTACATCTGAATGCCTATAAATTACCGAAAAGTACTTGTCACTGGACTGCATTTGTGACAGTGGTCATATTACTTATTGGCTAACACTTGTTCAACAGGTAACGTGTAATAGCCCAGTAGGCAAGCCTTGTATACAAAACCCCACAATACCAGTAGTAACCATCACGTAAGTCTATAGAGACCTAATCACTGTAATGTAATTAAAATCCTTTGAAAATGTATTTAAAAACATTTGGACTATCTGTCATGAGTTTAATAGGTTTAGAAAATCATCATGACAGTATTGGAAAATCAGTTGTCTGGCGCAAATATGAGTTGTGCAAAAAATCAAATGTCTCACCTTGAAAGTTTATAATTAACAAGCCTCTTGATGTTAAGCACTTAGGTTAAAGATAATGTAGTATATCTAAGTTAGTATAAACCCCAGCATCATAAGATTATCACGAGACATGAAACTTTACACGATGGCACAATGTCTTACCTTGTTCAGGTAGAGCTTTCGGATTCGTGTATTAAAGTTTCTTTCAATCGGAGAGGTACCATTACAACTACCCGGGTATTATACCAACACTCTTATATAATAAAATTTGAGAGAAAGATCTGATTTTGGGACGAAAAATGAATGTCTGGATCCCAACCTATTTATACTTGAAATTGGTCCTTACATGTAGCGCGAAGGAAACCTATATAATTGATTCGTGTCGTGCGAAGTAGGTGTAGGATTGTTGAGTCAGTCCTAGGTATGCCATGTGGTGCGGCACGAGGCAGACAGCGTGTTATCGTTGCGTGATTCTCATGTTGCATAGTGGGAAGGGCTACTTCGCGTCGTGCGAGGGACAAAAGTGTTTCTGGATAACTTTTACTGCTTCTCGTAGCGCGAAGAACTTTGACTTCACTCATTCGCGTAGCACGAAGGAACAAAAATACTAAGGCGGTCCTTAAGCGGCTCGCAACGATGCGAGCATGCGAAGTGCGTCATCAAGCACCACATTGCGGCCATCGCACTTCGCCCGAGCCGTGCCTGTGCGCGTGCACGTCGGGTGCTTCGTACCCTCTGCTAGGACTACTAGGTGTGATTTGACACATAAGAATATTATCATGTGAGCTCTCTTCCTTATAAAGAGCTTACAAGTTTTATAATATAGCGATGTGAGACAAGAATTCAAAATCTTATCCATATCATGGGGAAAGCCTTCCATTTTCTTTCCTCCCCAAATGTGGGATGGAATTTTTTTACTTCTTTCACTTTCTTAATTCTTCTTTTTGCTTATTTTATTTATTCACTTTTCCTTTTATTTCTTTTTGATTGTTTATGGTTTTTTATAAATTTGGGATAAATACTCCTTCATGAACAGACGCTATGGCATGCAACAAAAAACTCACACACAATCTAATTCGTTCTTGAAAAATTCTTAGTTTTATCTGATAAAACATTTGGTGTGCCTCAAATCGATTTTATCAAAGAGTGTTTCTATCACGACTCTAAGGAAATCTAAGTTGCCATTCAATTTCATTCAGCGATCCACTATTTTTCTCAGATATTACAACAAGATTAACGATTTTCAGGACGAAGAATATCATGTAATTGTTTTTTGATTATATAGTAAGATATAGCTTATTAAATAGTTATTATAATATAGGGTCAAATTATTCTACAGAGGGGGCACAAATGAGAAGGATTTTTACCCATATAAAAAAACCCGTCAAAAAAATAAATTAAATAAATCATAACTCAAAATTTAATAAAAACACCGAAAAAAGTAAAAACACAAAAATGTTTCCACCATCTTTCTCGTTCTAAAAAAAACAATGTTCAGTGAAACACTTCATTGTGTCTTTTTGTTTATCATTGTGCTTTGTGTTTATTTTCGTTATTGATTGTGTCAATTTTTCTTGATATTGTGTTATATTACTCAACATTTTGTTATTTTTGTTTGGTATTGTGTTATATTTTGCGATCTATCGTGTCTTTTTCAGTTATAACTGTGTCTTTTGTTCGTTTTCGTCATTGTATCTTTTTATCGTTTTTTTTAACGGGAATGATGAGAGAAACATTTTAGTTTTTTAACTTTTTCGTTTTTTATATATATTTTGAGTTATGATTTTTTTATAAAGTTTTTTGAATTTATTTTGAATAGTTTTTTTGTGTGATCACAAATTCTTCTCATAATTCTCATTTTTGTCTATATTTGTACTTTAGTTTTACCCTTATAATATAAGATTACACGTCTATTGCGTTTTTACCATATTGTGTCCTTGACATAAAATACTTTTTAACGACTTAACTAATGACATGCATTTTAGGAATCCAGATCATCGTAAAAAAATCTCAATATATTGATGATCTAATTAATAGGTAGTACATATGAATTGATACAAATTACATTAATTATTTGTTTAATTAGGTACAACCTTTAATAAACATATCAACTATTTTCTTGCAAGTTTACATTAGTGAAACATTGTCGGCATATGTTTATGTTAGGTTTTGTGTTGGCTTAGTTTCACTAATACTGATATTTTATGTTATACTAAGCCAGCAATGTTTCAAAAACACTCTTAAAAAGATTATAAGTGTATCATATGAAGATTTGTGTGCTTCATTGATGGCAATGTTAACAAAAGTAATTCAAGCTAAGCTGCTAAAGGTGATTCGGATCACAAGATAAACTTCGTTTGTTGAATTTGTCGCCGAGAAACCTTAATTAAACCATGAACCAAGTTTTAATAACTTTTAAAATTAAATATAAAAAAGTTAAAACTTGCTCGCACTTTTTTCTTAATGTGTATATTGCAAATAAACCTCAACTTGTTAAAGTGAAATATCTAAAAAGTTTATTTACAAAGAAGGAGAGATATTGGGTTCAAGTTTCACCTATGGTAGGTCTCCTCCTATGGGTCAAACAAAGATAATCGGGTCGGTTGTCCGTCAGTAATCGAAATGACCGTTAAGAAAATGTATAAACACCTTTCTAAATTCTGTTTATAGAGAAATGCTAAAATATAAAGGAAGGCAAAAACGAGAAACGTGCGAAGGATTTGTGGCGCCACACACACCAACCTACCTAATCCACTAGCAATCGAGTTAGACACCATGTTCACCCTTATGGTTTCAATCAGTATCCATTGTTAGTCATCAGAACTTCGTTGTTAAAATATTTTTATAACTTTTCATTATTCTATTCTCTACTAATATATTATTGTTAGGTTTTGGTTTTACAGGGGAGACCCAAATTCGATCCCCACTTGTGTCACTTTGGGTAGTGGCAATGAAGATTTTATCTAAGCCTTGTACAAGGTTGTCAGCTTAAATTTTGAGCCCACCCAAGTTTTCATTCCACCATGTGTTACGCTAGAGATTTCTGCTCTTGTGTCGGCACGACTGTCAAGTGGTAGCCGGCGGTATGGTTTACTGAGGAAACATCCAAGCCAAACTCTGAAGCCAGCTTGCCCAGTTAAGACAACATAGTCTGGGCATGGTGGGTACCGGGCCCTCCGATTTTGAAGAGTGTAACATCCTAAATACAAAAAAGTCGCCGTCTTTAAAAGAAAGGGGCATTTACATATATCCCCTTCTTAAGTTCCCTTATTACATATTTACCCAACTCATAAAAATTAATTACATATTTCTCCTCCCTAAACCACATATATTACATACTTCCCCATTTCATTATAATTAACTAAAAAATGACTATTTTACCCTTAATGAACTATTTAAAGACTTATTTACATGGGTGGCATACTGGTATATGAATAAATTGTGTCACATATAAGGGTAAAAGAGTAATTACAAGCTAAAAGAGGAAATATATAATTAGGATTTTAACATTGGGGAAATATGTAATTAAGAGGGCTTAATGAGGGAATATATGTAAAAATGCCTTAAAAATAAAGGTTCATCAAGTTGAGTTAGTTTTAGTTCTTTACATTCCCATGTAAAGTGACCTGCTTATTAAAATTGTATCAATACGGAGTCGACTTATAAAAACTCATTTTACTATTTGGCCTCAAACTAAACGTATTCTTGATTGTTTTCTTCACAAACGTTTGTGCTCTAAAAATGGCATCATCATTTGCCATTTAATATTTGTTTCCTTCACAACATCTTCGTTAACTTGCTGCAAATCGTCTTGCACTATGTTAGTGTTGGAATTACGGACCGGTTCGGATAAGTCAATACGGCCATTCGGGTTATGACCCGTGAGAGTTACACTGTGACGTAACAAACAATAAACCCGCTTAAGTTAGTTAACCGGGTTAGACACTTTAACGAGATAAAATCACATGGAATGGGTTTGTAGCAAGACATGGACTTACTGGCCCATTGGGTTTATAACTAATTGGATTAGTTTAACCTAATTAAGGGGTTATAAAAATATATGATATTTTATAACATTAACCTTAATCCAAATAACAAGTCCATACTTCCTTCCTCCACCCTAGTCGCCGGCCACCTGCACCACCGCCGCTGCTTCACTGCCGGCGCCTGACCAGCCGCCGCCACCGCCTATCCGCCGCTGCCTGTCGGTGCCACCGTCGCTGACCAGTCGTTGTCCGCTACCGCCGACTGCGCCTCCAGCTACTGCTACATACCACCATCACTATCGGGTTGCCGTCGTGCACCGCAACCGTTGGTCGTTGATCTCGTTGTGTCACCTAGCTCGGTTCGTTAGCCTTCGGTGTCTCAACCGGTTAATTATTAACCGAGGTAAACTTAAATATATCGTTAGTTTAATTATATATTTAATGTTTGACTCGTATTCGTACTGTTGGTAACCGGATCCTGTCGGGTTTAGTTTCGGTGCTGATTAATTGTATACTTTCCGCTGCGTATAATTATTAATTAATGAGATTAATTATTATTTACCACGTTTATTGAACCGGTTTTAATAAACAAAATTTTAACTGATCACCACTGAAACCCAATAGTGGTGAGCCTTGGTTACAACATACTAGTCGAATCCGGTATTTTCACTGGTTCTACATCATAAACTTCAAGATAGTTGACGTTTTTGATCTAGATAAAATTTTAGGGCAATTTTAGATTGGTCAATATTTTATTTATTTTATTTGACCAAAATATCGTCCGACTTAATTTTCGTTGAATATGTAAATCTGGCCCGACCTTGTTTGTTTGGTTGAGTGATTTTTATTTTGGCCATATGTATGGTTCAAAAGTTATAGTTTGTTTTCGGTTTTAGTTTATGGTTTTTGGCCACCTTAATGGTTCAAAATTGTAATATATAGGGTTTAGTTTTTTATTACTTGTATTAGTGTAATTTTGTAATGAAGAAGACCCGAAGGAAATCCGAGGACGAGCTCAAGGAGTTCTTGAAGTTAGTGGGAGTTACCAAAGATGACAGGATGCATCAAGAGTCCATCCTTGTGGTTGTATTATGTTGTGACCCCTTGACCCGATTGATCTTGCTAATAGGCTCTAGCAAGATCAATCACTAATCTTGGCCATTTAAGATTTACATATTCTTATTTGCTATTGTGGTTGCTTGCTTAATTATAATAAGTTGTAATACCACCAACCTAATACCAAATATTTTAAAATAAATTAACCAACCATGTTTTGCAAAATTAAACTAAATTTAATTTTCCGTAACTAATAACTTAATAGGTAAAACTATTAACTTAAAATTGGTTAGTATTATCGCGACAAACTTAGTTTTAATAGGTTATATAAACCTAAGTGTCCTGAGAGATGAAAGCGTTCATCAAGTTATCCCGATCAATAAAGTAAAACTGGACTTTTACTCTATTCGGTAATATTTAAAATTAATCCCAAATTTAAATCAATAGTCTATGTCATCCTACTATAAGTCACACTTGGGCATACTACGAAACATCAAGTGTTTCGAGCTACATCACCGCACTTGATTTCTAGCCTATCCCTTCAAGGTAAAAGGGTTTCGTTGACACATCCGGCCCTTTCACAAGTGACTATACTAGGGCGACTATTACTTTACTCTCCTGTTACGTTCTACAGTTGTCTTAATACTAAGGTGGGTATAGATGAGGCTAAACGTATCTACTTAGACAAATGTTGTCTTAATAGGCCTCATAAACGAGAGTTGTGCTCTATTCACAATTGGCAATCGTTGTCTGTCTGCCTAACCACTTACTAATGTTGTGTGCTACAGCCGCCATTAGTAACTGGAAACCAGATTCTCAAGTTCCTATTTACTAATGTTATTGGGTCATTAATAATAGGATTAAAACAACAAAAATACTAATTAAAATTTACTTTTGCTTATTTATACAGATGTCTACTGATAATAAATCCTCATTCACCCTCAAGGCTATCTTTGAGAAAGAAAAGTTGAATGGCACCAACTTTCTTGAGTTGCATCGCAACTTGGGACTTGTTTCAAGATGGCAAAAAAGCACTATGTTCTCGATGGAACTGTTCCAACAGAGCCTGAAAACAATGCTGCTAATGCCTAGAGGGTTCTTGACAAACATATGGCCGACTCCGCTGAAGTCTCCTGTGTCATGCTAGCCACCATGTCTCACGAGCTTGCTAAAGGCTTGGAAGATTTTGGTGCCTATTAGATGCTTGAGCAGTTTAATGGCATGTTCCAGAAACAAGCCCGTCAAGAATGCTATGACACCATGAAGCAGCTCATCAGCTGCAGAATGGAACAAGGATCACCTGTTAGTGCGCATGTCGTCAAGATGAAAAGGTACATCGAACAACTAAGGAAACTTGATTATCCCCTGTCAGATGAATTGGCCTCGGATTTCATCCTAAACTCTCTTCCCAGCTCTTACGTGCAGTTCTTAATGAATTTCAATATGAATAGCTGGGTGAAGACAGTTCCAGAGCTTCATGGAATGCTCAAGACGGCTGAGATGAATATTCCCACTAAAACCAATCAAGTTCTTATGGTTCGATTTGCTGGTGTCATCAAGCCTAAACCCAAGAACCGGGGTCATAACGGTAAAGGCAAGAAGAAGGTCACTGTAGCTGCCAAGTCTGCCACCAACATTAATAAGGGTGTTGTAAAGGTACCATCGCCGCCTCCTGAGGAGCGACAGTGCAATAAGTACAACAAAATGGGAAACTTGAAGCGTAATTGTCTAGACTACCTTGCTGAGCTGAAAAAGCAGAAGACCAATGGTGAAAGCTCCTCTAAAGGTACCATTTACGTTATTGAACCTTTCACTGTCTCTAGCAACACATGGGTATTTGATACCGGATGTGGTTACCACATCCTTAATGTCTTGCAAGAGCCGGAAAACTGGAAGAAGCTGAAACAAGGCAGCATGGAACTCATCATTGGTGATGGGAAGAGAGTCCCAGTTCTTGCAACTAGCACATATCATTTTGCTTGTCCATCTAGCCTTGTAGTTACTTTGAATAACTGTTTGTTTGCACCTGGTTTGACCAGAAACATTATTTCAGTTTCTTTACTATTTGAACAAGGATTTAAGTACGCTTTTAATGGTGTTGCTATTCTGCCTACTTGAATGATATATTTTATTTTGAGGCTACACCTCGAAATGGTATTTATGAGATTGATGTTCAAATAAACAATAATGTATATAATTTTTCTAAACGTATCAGATCTGGCATCAATGATACATTTCTATGGCATTGCCGACTTGGCCACATAAGCAAAGCACGAGTTAAGAGACTCCAATCCGAAGGTATTCTTGAATCCACAGGACAAGACTCTTATGATGACTGCGAATCCTGCTTTGCTGGCAAACTTGACAAAGACTCCTTCACTCATAAGAATGAACGAGCAAAGGATCTGCTAGGAATCATACATACTGATGTATGCGGTTCTTTTAGAACCATGTCTAGAAATCATGAAAGATACTTTGTTTCGTTTATTTTCGATTACAGTCGATATGCTTATGTGTATCTTATGAAACACAAGCATGAAACCTTTGAAAAGTTCAAAGAGTTTCAAAACGAAGTGGAAAACCAACTCGGGAAAACTATTAAAATGCTTCGACCAGATCGAGGTGAAGAGTATCTCAACTCAGAATTCATACATCATCTTAAAGAGCGCGGAATTGTTTCACAGCTCACTCCACCCGACACACCCCAACACAATGGCCTGAGCGAGAGGAGAAATTAAACCTTGCTGAACATGGTCCGATAGATGATGTGTAGAACTAACTTGCCTCACTCCTTTTGGAGCTTTGCCCTCATGACCGCCACCCGCATTGTCAATCTGGCTTCAACTAAAAAGGTAAGCAAAACCCCATATGAGATATGGCATGGGCGTAAACCCAATTTGTCTTTCCTTAGATTATGGGGATGTGATTCTTATGTCACTAGTGATTCTGATGATAAGCTCGATCCTCGCAGCGTAAAAGTTGTTTTCGTCGGATACTATAACCGAAGCGGATATTATTTTTTCCATCCTGATACAAATGTGATTTTTGTCCAAAGGTAGGGCCACTTTCACAAGAAAGAAATTCTCGATCGAGGAACTGGAGATAATATTTTCGATCTTGAAGAAATTCAAGAACCACAAACAATTGCTGAGGAAGTTGGAACGTCTGATCAACAATTTGCTTTGGCTGAGATATCAGACAGGAACACAAGCGCTCGTAGAAGTAATAGGACTCGTGTACCAAATTCTAAATACCTATAGTGTCCTCTTAGTAGCCGAGTCAAGCGACGAACCTACTAATTACAAATATGCTATCTTAGACTCGGAATCTGAGAAATGGCAAGATGTCATGAACGCCTAGATGCAATCTATGCGTGAAAATCAAGTCTGGAACTTGGTTGAGCTACCCCCCGAATGTCGGGTAGTAGGGAGCAAGTGGATCTTCAATAAGAAAACCGACATGCATGGAAATGTGCAGACTTATAAAGCATGGCTAGTCGCGAAAGGTTTTACTCAAACTCAAGGTATTGACTATGATGAAACCTTCTCGCCCATTGCTATGACTAAGTCTATAAGGATATTACTTGCCGTAGTCACGTATTATGACTACGAGATTTGGCAAATGGATGTCAAAACTGCTTTTCTTAATGGACACCTTTCTGAAGATGTCTATATGGTTCAGCTTGAAGGTTTTGCCGATCCTAAATATCCTAACCGGGTGTGCAAACTGAATAAGTCCATTTATGGACTTAAACAGGCGTCTCGCAGTTGGAATCTTCATTTTTATGAGAAAATCAAAAAGTTTGGTTTTATCAAAAATGAAGATGAGCCTTGTGTTTACAGAAAGGCTAATGGGAGCACTATGTCATTCCTCACCCTGTATGTGGATGATATACTGAAAAGTGGAAACATCATTCCTATGCTTAAGGAAGGTAAGAACTGGTTGGGATCTTGTTTCGCAATGAAAGATCTTGGTGAAGCTGCTTATATTCTAGGAATCAAGATCTACCGAGATAGCTCTAAGCGGCTTCTAGGGCTGAGTCGAAGTACACACATAGACAAAGTAATGGCACGCTTCTTAATGGATAACATCAAGAAAGTTTTGAGTCGGATTTTAGCAAGGAATATTGGAGTCTTCTCAACCTCCTCAAGAAATAGGCTAAGTGTGGACTTCGAGCAAGCTTGGATCATCGAGCATGGTTTACTGCCTCGAGCATGGTTTTTCAGCATATTCTTCTAAGCGTTAAGGCTTCGAGCAAGCTACACTTCTCCGAGCAAGTGTTCTTCTATCGAGTATGGATTGCCAATCGAGCAAACAACTTGATAATTCAAGTTTTAGCCAAGTGATCTGAGCATAGGATGTCTGAGCACATTGGTGACGAACATGGATGCAATAAGAGGATGTCATATGTTGCGAAGTATAGACTTCAAGCATGGTTCAGTTCCGAGCAAGCTTCATATCCAAGCATGCTGAAGATTGCTAAACAAGTTCAAGACAGAATTGAAGACATCAAAAAGAATAGGCTTGCTCGAGGGACAAATTCGAGCAAAGCAAGAATTAGTCAAGAAGGATGAAGCATGCTAGAGATGAATAATTTCAAAAATTATTCAAAGTAAAGTGTGTTCGAAGACACTCATCGAGCATACATTACATATAAGTCTGCTCGAGCAAGAAAGATATCCTGCTCGAGGACTACTACACTTGTATTCTACTTGTCAATCATTATGTAATAATTAGAGAATTATAGAAGGAATGTCAGGGTCTATAAGTAGCATCCTAGGTTTCCATGTAGGGCATGACTGAGCGCACGCAATACGAGAGAAAACATTCTAACGAGTATTCTCTTTGTCTCCTCGTATCGCCACCGCCGTCACGAAACCCTAAACATTCCTTCACTGTTACATTAAATTATATATTAAATGCAATGAATCTTTATCTTTGATTTTGTTCTTAACGACTATTTTTTGTTGTTTCGTTGTTATTAGCTCAAACATTTGTTCCCATCCGTTGAATATTCTGATTCCGCCGGAATATCCAATAGGCCTTCGGGTTATTAGATCTGTGTGTTCTTGTCAACCCTCTTTAGGTTTGCACCAGATTTACGGTCCTGACAGGTGGTATCAGAGCATTGGAAGCTCGCCGAAGGCCATGGGACTGAAGGTTTGTGATAAAGTTTGAAGCTTTACAAAGTTTTCGTCTATGAAAGTTCAGATCTGAGAAGATGGATGATCAAGAGGTATCAAAAAACAAGATTCCAAGATTACTAGGACAAGAAACTTCATCAAATGAAAAGTCTTATTTGAAGCTGCTGTCAACTATAATGACCCCGAGCTTTGGAACTCAATCCAAGATGTACAGTATATTCCCTCCCTTGCAGCAAACAATAGTGCCACCATTGAAAGCAAGATGAAGAAAAGAGGTCGACAAGGCATTGTCAATGTTAAAACTAGGTCTCTCTTGGGAGATATTGACCAGTGTCAACCATCATAAAACCGCTAAAGAGATGTATGATGCTGTTATTGACATGTTTGAGGGTAACCCAGAGCTCAGAGACATCAAAAAGGACAAATTGAAACAACAGTTGGATCGATTCAAGTTCAAAGAAGGTGAACGACTAAAGTCAGTATTGCAGAGGTTCATGTCCATTGTGAATGAAATCAGAACAACTAACTTACTGATGTCTAATTTTGAGCTGAATAAGAAACTGTTGTCCTCATTGTCTGGAGAATGGTACACAACCAGCAAATTTATTAAAGAAAATGCCAATTTTCCCAACTTCAAGTTGGATGATGTGATAGCATTTCTAAACGCTGCTAAGCATGAGATGATAGAAAACAACATGATAAGAGAAGAGAAGCCCAGCTTCCCAATGACAAATGCTTTAGTGGCACCTATGGGAAACCTCACTCTTAGGTCTCATCGACAGCCAAATGTGCAGGAACCAGCTGATACAAGCTTAGTGTGTAGAGGAAGTCAATCAAGATTTAATGTCCAAATAATTGAAGATGACACCACTTCTGGAGCTAGTGGACACCCTCCCTACACACAAAACAATCCAAGTCATGGAATAGATTACCAAGCCTTATTTTCTATGTTTGCTGGTTCCTACCATGCCTTTGTGGCAAAGAATCTGATCAACACAAGTATAGTGCAAGAAGACCTTGAACAGATATATGTGGATGATCTTGAAGATATGGACATAAAATGGCAAGCTTCAATGTTGGCAGTCAGAAGCAAAAGACTATACAACAGGACTGGGAGATCGTCTTTCTCAGGACCAAATGACCGGATTGGATTTGACAAGTCTGAAGCTATCTGTTACAATTTCCAGCAACCAGGGCACTATGCAAGGGAATGTAATCAACCAAAGCAGTTTGGTAATCAGATGAATCAGAACCAGCATCAGAATTACTAAGGAACTCAATAGAGGAATCAACTGGTTAATCACAATCTCTATCAGAATCAAAACAGACCCTAACAACACCAAACTCAGCCACACCAAAGAAACAATCAGCTTCAAATTTAGGGCAATCAGAGCAGAGGTAATGCAAATCAGGATAGAGATCAAAGAAATGTTGCAGTAACAATAGTATCACGAGACGGGGAATTTGACTGGAGCAACCATGCTATAGAGATGGAAAAAGCAAACATTGCATTCATGGCTAAAGTGCAGGATAAGGGAGAATCTTCAACATCACAGGTACAATCTGAACTCTCTATTTCTGATCTTCTTATAACTATTGATTAATTCAACAAGGAGATTGGAATGTGGAAATCTGAGTGTGGAAGGAAAGAGGCCTTTCTGAATGTCTATGAGATAAGTGAAGCCACATATGAAACTCAGATTAAAAGTTTGGAGGAAGATTGTATGCAAGCCTACATGACTCAGTCAAGTATGATTGTTGAGATTGAAGGTCTGAAGAAGATGTACACAGAAGAGAAGCTCAAAAACTCTGAATTGCTGATACAAATGGAGTTTCTAACGAATCTTTTGTATGCTGGAAATATTGTGGGATATGTTGAAAATATGACACATGAAGAAAAATCAAGAAGTTACCACCACCTTTTTGTGACAAATATCCACTCAAGGTAGACAAAGAGAGCAGAAATGAATATCTAAAGCAGTTCAAGAGTGTATTAGAAGACAAACAAGAGTTTGTGAAGAAATATGAAGACGTAACTGTGAACAGCGAAGGAGAGTTTGTTATGAAAGAGATTGTTAAGACAGATGAGAAAGAAGTAAAGCAGACTGAATTAAGTAAGAAGAAATGGAGTGAATACTCTAGTGAAGAAAGCACATGTAGTTGCAGAAGTGACGGATCTTCATATGACAAGAAGAGAAACAAGAAGTCTTCAAAGAAGAAGAAGAATAGTGAACAGATACCAAAGCTACTAAGATCAACCCCTAAACTTCAGAAACACTATGAAAAGATGAGAATGGAACACAAGGTGTTTGATATATGTGAAAGACCTCGGTCACAAAACAAGAATGACAAATCAGTGGGCTACACATATGATCAACATCCTCCTATTTACCTTGTGTTCTCCAACCATGAGTTGTTTGACATTGGGGATGTTGAATATGTACCAATGAGAAGGTATGTAGCTGATCAAGTAGAAAGTTCCTCAATCCCTCCAACCAAACTGAAGAAGCTCACCATTTTCAAAGAAAAGTATCCTCAAATACCTGATGTCAGCAAACCAATCAAGATGGACTTCACCAATTCCTTATGCCGTAAAACCTCTTTAGGTTTTGACTTTTCAAAGCCCAGTGACAAGATCAAGGACAAGCAACTGCTTGAAGACATGGGAGGCTTTACAAAAGTGTGGGGCAAGAAGTGTGATGCCTATGGACATCACACTGATTCATGTTGGGTGGTGGAAGAGACATTTGAAATTCCTGACATTGTTAGTGGGTTTGATATGAAAGGATACAAAGAAATGTATGAGAAATATTTGAATGGAGAAAGGAGTTTTTTTGATTGTAAGTCCCCGTTGCTGGTAACCTTACTTTGATGTTGGATTTACTCAAAAACACAGTTCTAAAATCAGAGTTAATTAAAACTTTTGCGGAATAATTAAAACTTCATGTATTACATTACAAACATCGAATCATATCTTTAACAAAAGTTAACTTGTCTTAAAACATAATATAAATAGCATGTGAATCTTCATTCTTCGACGCCAGTCTTCACTTCATTGCCACGTGCTTCCCTCTCAAGCAATCCGCCTCATTCTATTTACTTGCGTGCATACTAAATGTCAGCTACGCTAAGTGAGTTCTAGTTTAACAGTTACAGGATTATTCTTACACATATACATATTCTTACACGTTCTTTCATTACACGCTAATATTACTCAGTATTATTCTAACATTATTCTTACACGGCATACGATTTATTCTTATATTCTTGCACAGATATTATAAGGGTCTGCCACCTGAATTCTTGCACCGATATCATAGAGTCGCCACCCTATTCTTGCCCAGGTATTAGAAGGGCCTGCCAACCTATTCTTGCCCAAGTATTAGAAGGGCCTGACACCCTATTCTTGCCCAGGTATTAGACGGGCCTGCCACCCTATTCTTGCCCAGGTATTAGAAGGGCCTGCCATCCTAACTCTTACATTATATTCATATTTGATTTTTACAATTATATATAGTTATCAAAGTAACACATACAAATTCTTACCACATTCTTTCATTCTTGCCTTAGGCATTCACTTTCATCATGTATGTATATATATGTGCATATGTGTACTTCTAATCTTACCAGTATGCACACAGCCCCGAAAACATTTCAAAGCGAAATGGGGCTAGAACTCACATGTCATCGGTTTCTCTCTGAGTTAATCGTAATTCCCTTCCTTAACTGAGCTCGGCTAACTGTGTAACAAGTTATGAGTATCAGTTATCCATTACTACTACTTCTTATATCTAAGTTAATGATACCTTCAACTAACGGTGTCCGGGGGCAGTACTCCATAGGAGCGGGTCTAGGGGTGGCAGCCCAGAGCAGGGTCCAAGGGGCAACGCCCCTGGCTGGGGTCGAGCTGAAATTTCGCATGGAATTTTCGCATGAAATTTTATTTTCATTAATAGTCCTTTATCGAATATGCATCAGAAAATTGAATCGCATGAAATTTCGCATGGAAATTCGCATGGCAATTTCGCATGGAAGTTTCGCTTGGCATACATGTTTCGCTTGGCATGGAAGTTTCGCTTCGCATGGAAGTTTCGCTTCGTATGGGAAGTTTCGCTTTGCATGGATGTTTCGCTTCTGCATGGAAGTTCGCTTCGCATGGAAAGTGTCGCTTCACATGTCTGTGCGATGCGAAATCTTTTCCTTTTATTCGTTTTTACCATTTTAAAGCCATTTTCCTCTGTGACTCTTCCTTAGGGCCCAATTTTACCCTTTTTATGGGTTTTGGGTCATACCAACTTTGTATACCCGTGTTTTCAAGGTCCGGATATCTATTTTTTGTCCTATAACACCCCTGTGAGGTTATAACTTAACAAGTTTACGTTTTTCTTACGTTATTACAACCCGATCTATCGTTCTATAAGTTTTCATGTCGAAATCAACTCCAAAAACTCAACCTTGTTGGCCAAAACTCACCTTTTTGGTCTCGGGTTCGGATGTGGACATATCCGAGGATCTTGGTGGTGTTTCTTGTTGTTTTATGGTGTTTACACCCAAGGTTCGCTCTTCCTTTTGCACGGGTTTGGATCCGGGTAGAAGAGAGAAAGTGTGTGTGTGGTGAAAGGAAAGAAAAATGGTGAAATGGTGGAGGGATTGGGTTTATTTAGGCTATGGGCCCCACAACCCACTCACAATTCTAAATCCTATTATTATCCAAACATTAACACACATAATTAAATTAACGAGACATAGTTAATAATAAAACTTTCTGTTATATACTACTCTCCGAAATGCAGATGTTACACTGATGGTGAGAATAATAAGTTGACCTTGGAAAAGAGGCTAAAGTATGTTATGAAAATCAATGAAAATTCACAAATATCAGACAAGCCTGTCAAGGGAAGAAGGTCAAGTGAAAAGGGAAAATATAAGCCGAGACCTGGTGTCCTAAATGGAAATGAGAAGTTTCTCCTGAAGTAGGGTTTTGAACCAAGAGGATTTCAATGAAACACCAAAACAACAGCTAAACAACTGGAAAAACTCTGTGCTTGACACGATTGAAGAATGTATCAAGTCACCTGTTAAACATGAATCTGATTCAGATGAATTGTGTGAAACAGTCTACGAAGATCCAGTTCCAACTCCTGTGAAAGTTCAACATGACTCTGACTTACAAACTGATCCTGTTTGTAGCTAAGAATGTAACTGATCTTTATGTTTATGTATGCAGGAACAGTCCATGGATGAAAATGATATATGGTACATGGACAGTGGATGTTCCGGCACATGACCTGTGATAAGGAAGCTCTTGTGAATTATGAAATAAAGTTTGAAAGACCTGTTGCATTTGGAAGAGGCACTCTTACAAATGGCAAAGTATCTTTTGAGGATGTCCTGAATGTTGAAGGACTACAATATAACTTACTCAGCATTTCTCAAGTGTGTGATAAAGGATACAAGGTGTGGCACCTCACCCAGACAAGGATGAAAATTACACAATTGATACCACTTATAGTGTAATATACTTTTTTTTTAATTACATAAACTATATGGTTGGAACTTGAAGGTACAAAACTTAATCAAACTATTCTTAGCTTAAGATACAAAATTTCCCAAACACTACTGATTTGGGGTCCAACGGTTCTTCCGGCCGCATAGGTTCATAATTTATGGTAACTAGCTCTCAAACGTCATTACCTGTGATACATGCTTAAAATACACGTCAGCTTATGCTGGTGAGTTCACGAATATCAACATTTTATCAAAAGCACATTAACACATTCATGACTTGTACCTGCCCATGCAATATTTATAATGTTTCCCTACACGAGTCGAGTACGTCGAGTCGAGTTATCCGGTGTATTGGATTGTTGTGGGTGGTTAGATTGTCCAGCCGACATTGTCTATATTAAAGGAAAACACTACTTCAACTTTATTTATTTAGAACGATTAGTTGAATCATTATTATACACATAATACTACACTTTTACACATTTATAAATGCAGTCATGAAACACACAAACTGATTAAAAACTACGTTTTTTTTTGCAGCCTCATATGGAAAAAGTATTGTTACAGGCAATAGGGCGGAATAGAAACTAATATGGTTCATATTCATCCTCGTCAATAATTTGTTCCTCATAGTTGCCAGTGGTATACATATTGATAAAATCAGACCTCTTACCAGCTCCTAAATCCTTATCTGTCAAAGATTCACAGTCTAATCTAAAAGGTTGAAGCCTAGGTATTCTTACTAAATACCTAATTCGCTAAAACCTGTGGCTCTGATACCAACTGTGGCACCTCACCCAGACAAGGATGAAAATTACACAATTGATACCAACTTATAGTGTAATATACTTATTTTAATTACATAAACTGTATGGTTGGAACTTGAAGGTACAATACTTAATCTAACTATTCTTAGCTTAAGATACAAAATTTCCCAAACACTACTGATTTGGGGTTCAACGGTTCTTCCGGCCGCATAGGTTCGTAATTTATAGTAACTAGCTCTCAAGCGTCATTACCTGTGACACATGCTTAAAATACACGTCAGCTTATGCTGGTGAGTTCACGAATATCAACATTTTATCAAAAGCACATTAACACATTCATGACTTGTACCCGCCCATGTAATATTTATAATGTTTCCCTACACAACAGATCTTTACAGGATCATTGGTGTTTAGCACCAAATACAATCAGATTCAACAACACCGCACTGGTGGGTTCGCCAATCAGTCCCGCCATAGCGGCACGTTTATATACATGTGTATGCATGCCTGGGAGTTATCCATGATATATCACATGCGTACATCCAGTCATGAGTTGACATGTTTATAACAGTTACAGCTTAGACAAGCATTCTCACGTTTGGAAAGCATTCGTAAAACTCACCTTAGTCTTTATGGATGTTTACTAAGTCAATCCGAACTTTATTTCCTGATTAGAAACAGAACAATCTTAAATACTCGTCGCATAAGGAGTGAGGCACTAGCTAGTCATTGCCATGGTTGGCTTTGAGTAACACTATCTAGTTAAGCATGGGTGATCAATCCATGCCTATACCAGACTAGAGTCACTCAACACCTACCCAGGCTGTAACCCTAAACCCTACTCCTAATAAAATATTATAAATACTAAATTTATAAATAACTTAAAACTATAGAAAACTTACCTGATTGGTTGTTTCTATGCAAGAAGTTCAAAGGCCCTATGTGGTTCTAACAAAAACTAATTTTCTCTATTTATACATAAGGATGATATAGTTGACCGACCTTTATGAGTCGTCTTGTAACGCATGCATGTCGGTTTAATGTGAAGCCAGAATTGAGAGTTCATTTTTATGATTGTAGGATTAAATTTGTTGTATTATTTAATTTGTTTTCTTACACCTACACACGCGCACTTAGTTATGTGTTGTTATTATCATATTATATTAAAAGTATATTATTTTAGCTTAAATCTTATCATTCTCTAATAATTGTTAAAACATAGCATTTTGTAAAATTATGAATATGCCGTTGAGATGAGCTCATTTTTCTCTAGGTTTCGACCTAAGTTTCAATAAAAATAGAACAGGGTCATAACTTAATATAATATACTTTATTATATATACTTAAACGATTTTGGTCATCTTAACGCTTACATAGGTGCCTCATATTTCTAATACATATTGTATTCTTTTCTTACTCATCTAACAATATTTAAAATACAAGTTTTATATAATTTAGTACTGATTATAAAATAGGGTGTTACACAAGGTTGCCTTCAATGATGAACATTGCCTAATCATCAAGCCTGAATTTATCATTCCACCATAAATGATTATGATGATGGCCCCAAGGAATGAGAACCTCTATGAGCTAAGAATGAAGAATGCAATCTCCAGAGGTGGTTCATGTTTTGTCTCTAAAGCTACTGAAAATGAGGCCAGACTATGGCATAGGAAGATGTGTCATGTCAATCTCAAAAACATGAACAAGCTTGTAAAAGGTGAACATGTTGTGGGACTTCCAACCAGAGAATTCAAATTGGAGGAAAAATGCTCCTCTTGTCTAAAAGGAAAACAACATAAGTCATCCCATAAGAGCAAAATGATAAATTCAATTGATGAAGTACTGGAATTACTCCATACAGATATGTTTGGTCCTGTAAGTGTTCCAAGCATTGGAAAGAAGAAATTCTGCCTGGTTATAACAGATGATTTTTCAAGGTTTACATGGGTCTTCTTCATGGGAAGCAAGGATGAGACTCTAGAGCTAATCAAGACTTATGTATTAAAGATGGAGAATCAGCTTGAGAAGAGAGTGAAAGTGATTAGAAGTGACAATGGAACAGAATTCAAGAATGGAATTATGGAAGAATTCTGCACTTCTAAAGGGATCTTTCAACAGTACAGTGCTCCAAGAACCCCTGAGCAGAATGGTGCTGCAGAAAGAAGAAATAGAACATTGATTGAAGCTGTAAGGACCATGATAGCTGATGCAAACTTACCAGTGACTTTCTGGGCAGAAGATATCAACACCGCATGCTATGTGCAAAACAGGGTTCTTTTAACAAAGCTCACAACAAGACTCCATATGAGATTATCTTCAAAAGAAAACCTTATGTGAACTTCTTGAAACCTTTTTGTTGTAAATGTTCATTGCTGAACAAAAGGGATTATCTAAACAAGTTTCAGCCCAAATCACTAGAATGTTTCTTTGTTGGATATTCAACTCAATCAAAGGCCTACAGAGTGTATGTCAAAGATCACATGGTGGTCATTGAGTCCTCTGACATAATCTTCAATGAAAATCACTTTAACAATGTAGATGGACCCAAATGGTTGTTTGACCTGGAAAAGATGATTAAATCATTCAAGATCTACAATGAAGACATGGATGAAAGCATGTTCAGAACAAGCATTTAAGAGAAAGGAAAGTAGAAGCAGATTGATCTGGGCAAGTTGTGGTCATCAGTTGCAACTGAAGAAAAAGGATAAACCTTTGAAAGAAGCATCAAAGGACCAAGTGAAATGTAGATCAATGATCAAGAAGCTGCAATTGAAGTATCCAATGAAGGTCCAAGTGAAGTGGAGAGTGAACCACTGCAGAGTCAACATGAAAAAACAGACATATTTGAAGACAGGTTTCAGTCTTTGTTTGATTCTCTTCATATTGGAACCCACTACAGAATCTGAAAAAATGCCTCATAATGAAACTGCTGATGTGGATATAACAAATCTTGAATTAGTAGTTACAACACATCAGATTGTTCAGACTACCTCTACTGAAAGAAACATTCTGCTGAGAACATTATTGGTGACCTGCATGAAAGGGTGACAAGAAATTCTTCTGAAAAGGCAAACATCTGCCTCTATGCCTGTTTTCTATCCCAAGTTGAACCAAAGAACATCAACTAAGCTTTAAAAGACAACAGCTGGGTAGAAGCCATGCAAGAGGAGTTAGCTCAGTTCAGAGACTTACATATTTGGGATTTGGTTGACAAGCCCAGAGGAAAATATGCAATTGGCACCAAATGGGTCTTCAGGATCAAGAAAGATGAAAGAGGTATTTTCATTAAAAACAAAGCAAGGCTGGTCGCTCTAGGGTGCTTACAAGAAGAAGGAGTAGACTTTGAAGAAGTTTTTGCTCCTGTTGCAAGACTAGAAGCCATCAGAATCTTCCTAGCATATGCAGCATCCATGAACATCAAAGTCTATCAATTGGATGTCAAGTCTGCACTTCTGAATGGAAAGATTGATGAAGAAGTGTATGTAACTCAACCACCCATATTTGAAGATCCAACCCATCCAAATAAGGTGTACAAGCTAAGTAAAGCACTATATGGATTACATCTAGCTCCTAGAGCTTGGTATGATTAGCTATCAAACCACCTTTTGGATAATGGCTTCTGCGATGGAGCCATTGACAAGACTCTGTTTTATTAAGAAATGGAAGAAAGATCTACTGCTGGTACAAGTGTATATTGATGACATCATATTTGGTACAACAAATGAACAGATGTGTAAAGACTTTGAACAAGTGATGAAGTTAAATACAAATGAGTTCAATGGGAGAAATGAACTTCTTCCTTGGATTATAAGTACAGTAGAAAGTAGATGGAATCTTCATTAATCAATCAAAGTATGTTCAAGAAATACTCTACAAATTCAAGTGCCAGGATTACAAGAGAGTTCCGACACCAATGGACATACATGATAAGATGGTACCGGATGAAAAGGGGGAGCCAGTGGATCAGCATGGGTATCAGGCCAAGATTGGATCATTGATGTACCTGACAGCATCTAGGTCAAATATTATGTTTGTTGTATGTATATGTGCAAGATTTCAAGCTAACCCCGAAGTCTCCCACATGTTGGTAGTAAAGAGGATTTTCAGATATCTTAAACGAAAACCAGACTTAGGAATTTGGTACCCAAAGAACCCCTCTTTGGACTTGATGGCCTATACAGATAGTGACTATGATGGTTGCAACATGAGTGGAAAATCAACTTCAGGAGGCTGCCAGTTTCTTGGAAACAGGCTGGTGTCTTGGCAATGCAAGAAGCAGACTACAGTGTCCATCTCAACTGCTAATGCTGAGTACATTGCTGCCTCTGTCTGCTGTGCACAGGTTTTATGGATACAAAATTAACTGCTGGACTATGGTCTGAATTTCCTACTTACTCCTATCTTAATTGATAATACTGCTGCCATGTTTAGTGTCAAAAATCCTGTTCATCACTCTAAGACTAAGCACATAGAAATTAGGCATCACTTTATTAGGGATTGTAGTGAAAAAGGCTTGATAGAAATGAAAAGGGTAGATACATCTGATAATTTGGCTGACCTGTTCACCAAACCTTTAGATAAAACCAGGTTTCATTTTCTGTAAAAATGCCTAGGTATGATAAATGCCGATGAAATCTGATTGATGATGTGTGCTTATGTGAAATGCTTACTGGCTATCTATTTGATGCTCATTGTGATTGATTGCATGATTTGTTGCTATTTTCTTGATTGACAATTTTGATTGAATGAATCATGCTTGGTAAATTATTTGTGTGAAATATAATATGTATTTGATGTTCCTGCATCTTGTACTTAAATATGTGCATACTTGATAGATTTTGTGATTTATGTGTCTCGAGCATGGATCTGTGCTTGATATTGTTTTTGTTGCTCCTCGAGCACAAACAGTCATACTTGAAAATGTTCATCAAAGTATTTCGAGCATAGGTGACATGTTTCAGCTGTTCGAGCATGGACATATGTCTTGGAACCCATCAAGTATTTTGAGCACATGTCTATTGCTCGAGCACAATGGTTAAGTCTTAAACTTTAATAAAGACCTTCGAGCACATTCCTTGAGATGATAAAGTGAGTTTGTATTTCGAGCACATGTCTATTGTTTTGTGCTCAAGTGAAAGTTTACTCAAGACAGTGTGAGTTTGTAATTGTGTGAATCTTCAGTGCTGTTTGTTAGTCATATGTGCTTAAATGATAAAATGTCTTTCAAAATCAAGTGCAACATGGTTTTTTCAAAGAAAGTGAATTTTGAAAACATAAATGGTTTTTGACTAAGCAAATTGTTTTTGGTGAACTCATAAGAGAAATGATAATACTATTCAGTTACAAGCTTTGAAAAAACTTGAAATGTTTTAAATGGAGGTTGAATCCAACCTTTGGGAAATGATAGTATATTGTTTAATTTCCTAACACATGGATTATAGGCTTAAAAGATTTATGTTCAGTGATGGACAATTTGTATGGTATTTTCTCATGAGTGTAGTGACATAAGTGATACAAATATAATAATCATGCTAAGTCTGACGTGGTGACACATTTGAAGACCAAGGTATGTTTCCTTACGTATTTCTCCGAATGATGGGTAAAAAGGTAACTATCCATTCATACATGAGCCTGCTGATGTTTTGGTCTCACAAAAAACAAATTTACAAAGTATCTGAGCAGCTATAAAAATATTGCTACGTAAAATCTTAACAAAAGAAAAGGAAGAAAAAGAAAAGTATTAACAAAGAAAAATGCTTAAAAAATATTATATAAGAACTACAAGGGTGGCGCATACAAAATAAGTCCTAAACACCCTGAATGTAAGACATGTAAGTCCAGATGGCAAGTAAGTCCAACGTTCAACCTTAAGTCTGATATATATATATATATATATATATATATATATATATATATGTATATGTATGTATGTATGTGTTTATAGATTCAAATAAACTGCTCATAGTAATAAAAACATTTTGACCAAGGCATCAAGGGGTTGAAGTCAAATTGGGGTGACTTGGAGAAAGCTAAATAAGCCTTGAGAAGAGATTAGGGACAACCTGAAGTCCATAATGATGGCCATTCTATCTTAAGCAATTAATTGAAATCTTAAGTATATCACGAAATGTCATAAGAATCATGCTAAGTGCTACTACCTAATGTCAATCTGACTTAAGTTATAATAAGGCCGACAATGAAATGGTGTGAAAATTACTGAACAATCTGATTCCATGTTGATATATCTCTAAAATGGTTTGAAAAGAATTTTGATTGAATTTTGATCTCTGATTCATCTTAAACTTATTCTTAAGTTACAAAAGTGGTTTATAAATGATTTTTCTTCTTGATTTATGCAAAGTTTGAGGGTGGTATCTCTCTAGCCTGCTAGATAGATGATGGCTCATTTTTGAAATAACATCTGATTTGATCTAAGTGTTTCGAGCATAGATATCTTATATGTTGCTCTTCGAGCACAATGATGTGCTTTGAAAACTTACATAAATATTTCGAGCATAGATATCTCATGTGTTGCTCTTCGAGCACAATGATGTGCTCTAAAAACTTTTAGTGTTTCAAGAATAGAAATCACTTTTATACTGTTCGAGCACAATGTTCTTCAATGATTAAATGATAAGTGTTTGGAGTATTTAAGGTTGCTTGATTCGTGTATTGTTGCCTTGTTCAAGCATACAAATTGACATGATAATTTTTTTTTGTTGTATGAGCATACTTGTTCTCACGAGCATATTGACTTGCATCTTTAAGTTGTATTTTATTGTGACAATCTCGAGCATGATCCTATACTCGAGCATGTGTGACTTCACATTAGTTGGCAACGTTGGAAGTTGGTTAAGGGTCTCGAGCATGGGTGTACTCGAACACAGTATTAAAATATCTCACAGGATCTTAAATTTTTCTAAGTTCTCTCGAGTATACTTTTCTTTCGAGAAAACCATAAATGAAATCTTTCTAAATACTTAACCAGTTTCTATTGAAAGAAAGTCGAGCATAGTTAAGGATAAGAATAAGAGTACTATGGGATACAACTGTTCATTTTGTCTGTGTACTCGAGCAAGGATAGTACAGTTAATTTGAATTAAATGACAACTGTCGTGCACTAGACGACAAATCGAGTGCACTATCCAAACATTAGGTATAAAAGGGGAACTTAGAAACTTTTCCAAACATTTAATTTCCTTCTTCTTACCTAAATGAAAACCCTCTTGCTCGTGTATCCCCTGATTACTCTGATTACTTATTTGTGCTCGATTATTACTCAGAAATAAGTCGTTAGCTCTGTTTCGACCATGGTAAGATGTGACATTTGAGCCAAAACAAGGTACACCTCAGTACGTATTTACCGATTAAGCAAATAAACACTTTTTGCGTAACAAACGAACGATTAACCGAATAGGTCGGGTTATGACCCAGATATCCCGGGGGGCCATCTATAAGTGTTATACGTTTAATATAAGCTAAAATATTAGTAATATGGCCTTAGTTCGATAGCAAACAAATTAAACGAAAACATTCTCGTTTAACTACCCGCTATAGATTTAAACGCGAAAAATAGTTACAAACCAAGCATTGTATCATCTGTTAAGCCGAAAAAGACATACCAAACACTTATTTGAAAGGTTTTAAGCGATCCGTGAAAATATTTTCGATTTTTACAAACACATAGTATGTTTTTATAATTTTACACAAAACTAGCCGAAAAACACACGTTTTCGCACTGTTTGACGCACCCGATAAGTTTTTCGCTCCAAAAACCGAACCCAAACTAAATTTGGACTGGGCTTTTCGTATTTGGGCTTGAAAAATCAGAAACTTGGGCCAAAATGGGCCCACAGTGGGTCCATAAGCAGTCCGATCGCAAAGAGGGGGGGGCACCCCAAAAATTGTATAACTTGTTTTTGAAGCTTGGTTGAAACATCATTTTCACTCAAAACATTCTCCAAAGCAGCTGCAAGCTTATCTGCATCCAAACCCTTCAAAACCCTAGGTATCTAATCATTTTCATCATTTTTAACTTGATTTGATTATGTTAACAACATATAAACATGTTTTAATTGCCAAAAATCATTCCTAACCATGTAAAAACCCTAAAAATGGTCCATAAACATGTTTTAATCATACACATGGTGAGGAACCTGGTTTGATAGTTTTTTGGCCATAAACACGGATTAAAGGGTTGAAACGGCGTTTTTACGGTTCAAAAGTTCGTTTTTGTGCACTAGCCGAAACCCTAAGTTAAGGGCTGTTATGTTGATGAAAAATTGTTTGGTTTGTGAAATAGGACTTTTATCTAGCCTACATAGGAGCACAAGAGCTTGGAAAGTTGATTAGAAAGGCGGAAACGAACCAAAACCGCTAAGGTAATGCCGAAACACTCGCTTACGGGCTGTTTAGGTTAAGGTTGTGATGTGCATATTATTAGGCCTTTAAATATTTCAGGGACATCAGGTACCATGTCATTGAGTCCCTGTTCAAATTTGGTAATTTTTCGACCATCCGAGAATATTTGGCGAATTTATTACCGAATTGGGACGTTTAATGGGGAAAAATAGTTAAAATGCTTCAAAACTTATGAAATTTTTCTGGGAACTCAGATTTAATGTATTTTTATCACATATTAATTTTGGGATCTTTTGGAGAAGTCTAAGGGTGTTTTGTGTATATGCGTTCGTGTGAATTTTTATAGCCGAATTTGGGCCAAAAAGAATATCGCACTATCTTTTTACATTCTGGAATCAATACAGGTTGTTTTGGGACATAACTTGAGTATTAAGGAATTTTTGTGGAATTTTTGGAAATTGTTTGGGATAAACGGACGATTTTCAGGTGAAATATAGCTGATAAAATGAATTTTAATAAATTAATATATCAGTAAATAATTCCAGAAATATATTTATTAAAATCTACATATTTTAATTGATAAGTGGCTAAATTTTCATAATTTTATGATTAACGGGTAATTAATTATGCTAATTTAAAGATTAAACAAATACAGTTTTTATAAAAACCGGCAAGTTAGCGATTAACGAACCTGCGGGAATATCAAAACACCAAGAGTGATCAAAAGTCATATTCTTGGATTAATTAAGTAAAAACGAACTGTTCTATGAGAAACCTGGACAATCTAGATAGATTGTGCGCGTTTCTTCTCAAATCAAACTGAATAAACGGAAACAGGCCCCGTAACTAATCCGGGATCCCAATATGTGATCTTTCTTTATAACCTAATCATTTTGGTAACCAATACATTTACCCAAGCTTATTTCCCCATAAATGTTTCTGAACTCGTAAACGAACAACTTAGCCCAGCCGGGAAAACGGGAATCTGAGCCAAGTTCGGTTTTAAGTATTAGAGATTGAACAATATCACAACCTAGGCCTATTGCCACTTTCTGGGCGTTCCAGCTATACCCAGATTAGTTATACAGCTCAGTTTAGTATTGAGATTATAATAATATTAAAATATTAGTATTATTATAATATTGATTATAGGAAACCGTGATTGCAAGTTATACAAACCTTGAATCGACGTACTACTTGTTATCTACTAAATAGTGAGTTTCATGACCCCACTTCTAAACTGTTTTATGAACTTTTGGGGTGAAAAGAATGTTTGATTACATATACATATCTGAAACATGTATTGATGTGAATTATCTAAGTGTTAACAATTGAAAGTCCCCACTAACACAGTGATTAATTTCGAGCCGGTGGCTTGTGAATAGTACTATTGGTTTGACAAACCCAAACGGAGCCGGCATGTGTTGCTGAAACTTTACTCCGTTTGCACATGACCATAATTATACAACACGCTATGTAGTGTTAGACATAGCTACTTGGGGCATATTGTGGGCAGAAAGGGGGCCACAGTGGTTGATTGTGCGTGGAAAATGGATGCACGCAGCACAAATTGTCAAGGCTTCACTGTAGCTTAGCATAATTACATCATTTACATACATACATACTTATATCATGATTACAAGTGTTAACTTGTGAATACTCAATACTGTTTTCCTGAAACTCGTGAAACTCACCAACTCTAGTAGTTGACCCGTTTTAAACTGCTTTTCAGGTGTACCTAAATCGGAATGATTTGGTGATTTGTTACTTGCCCAAGGTCTGTGGTTGATGCTATGTGAATAAAAGCAAGGGAGTTAGTAGTAAGATCGTATAGTTAACGAACTAGTTTGGTTTAAATCACCTAGAGTGTAAAACAATGACAAAACAAAGAAATGTAATATATTGTAAATTAGTTCGTAATGTTTCTTTATAAACAGTGTGTTGATACCAGAGGTGTCTGTTACATTCCCGTTTTAAGCTTCCGCATTGTGCTAGTCGGGGTGTGACAGAAGTTGGTATCAGAGCCATTGATTATAAAGGATTAGGTTATTAGGGTATCTAAAATATAACCGTAGGCTCGATTAACTCTGGGAAATATTTAAATAATAAATTAATATTATATACTGATGGATGCCAGGATGAACTTGTTGGACAAGTGAGTTATTGTAGTCCGGAACATAATAACAGACTTGCTTGTACGAGGGAATTCGGGGAAAAGTCACGGAACGTGTGGTTAGGTAAAAATGGCAACATATGTGTAAAAAAGGTAATGTGTATATATATATATATATGTAACACTCATACATGCTTATTTGGAACAAAGTGTATGAATATGTGTACGTATGATATTGTTGATGACGGTAAATTTTATTATGAATATTATATTCATTTATATTCAGTATTGATTTTAATAATAATTAAAATTAAAATTTTAATAAAACTAATATTATATTCTAATATAATTAATATTAAATTTAGTTTAATTAATTAATCATCCCGACAATAGTTAGCGCTAGCAATAGATATTATTCTTATAACTAATCTTAGTGCAGAGTCATGTCAAGGAATAACGACTACGTACCGGAAGAAGAACCGTAATCTCTGCTGAGGAGGAGGATCCAGAGGAGGAATCAGAGGAGGACCCAGAAGAGGAACCGGAGGAGGATGAGGAAGAGGTGGAAGAAGTTATATGTAGAGAGCTACCTAGGAATGTGCCTGATCTGTCCGGCTACAGATGTGATAGCTATCCACCCAGGTTACCACGCAGGGATCAAAACGAAGTTAACAGTCAGTACCATTCACCTGCTAGAGTAGCCAGATCACCCACTCCACCTATTCACATGTCGCCGACGACTTCAGCTACTGCGCGAGTCCGACAGACTGCTCGTATTCGTGTAACCCCGATTGACCCTACCTCGATTCCTTTAAGATCTACCCACTACCGGGGAGGACCTTCACGTCCTAGGGCAGATACTTCATCATCCCGTTCATTGAGTATACCTACCCCTCGCCTTGATCTCCCAAACGTAGGAAACAACTCTTGGATGGCTGTCCTGACTGACCGTGTGATAGACTACTCGATAGCCATAGCTAACATTTACCAAGAAAGGAGGGACGTGACCCAGTGCTTATCGACGTTACAGCAGATAGCACTGAACTTGCAGCAGTCAGATGCCTACCACCGTTGGTGTTTGGATAGGGTGACAGTTCGACTGTGGAACTGTTACTGGATGATTATGGTGTTGTTGTTTTTATGTTTGTGGTTAGTCTATCGTTTGTACGGATAGATGCAGGATGTTACAGATATGTGTACGTGATCTTTTGATACTCCATGTATGTATATAGTAGTATGTTATGTTAACATGGGGCACAATTTTGTACATTATTACAAGCACTGACCCTTATAGGGTTAAGTCTAATAGTCACTTAGTGACAGATTTTGATATATACATGCAAGCACTGGTCTTTATCAGGCTAAGTCTATGTACCTCTTATTATCAATGTACAGAACAATTCGTGAACTGTCAGCATGTTATCTGGTTTACCTATATAACATTTATTTTGATTATTATTACACAGTGCTGTAGACTGGAATTAGTATTAATTGGCTTATATTTGTTTATCATTACAGAATGGCCTCAAAAAAAGCAACCCCCATGACTGAAGCAGAAATAGCCGAGATGATTGCTCGGAAAATGCAGGCAGCAATACCACTTATTGTAACACAAGTAACTGTCGGTGTTAATGCCAATATACAAACAAACCAGCAACAAATCAATAATGCTCCCCCAACCAACAATGAAACAGTTACAAATAATGTCAACAATAATAATCCTCCACCCAAACAATAACAATAACAACCCTAATCCTCCTCGAAGGGAATATGCGATCAAAAACTTCATGGCCTGTAAACCGATCGAATTCAAAGGCATCGAAGTGCCAAACGGGCTGATTAAATGGATAGAGAATACGAAATCTGTTCTCAATATTAGTAATTGTCCACCCGAGAGTATTGTCAAGTATGTTGCCTCTACTTTTACGGATCACGCTTTGATGTGGTGGAACACTACAGTTCAGATAAAAGGGCAAGATACGGTTAACTGCATGATATGGGCGGAACTCAAAACATTAATGCTAGATCATTTATGTCCAAAGAACGAAATACAAAGGTTAGAACACGAACTCTGGAGTCTGGAAATGAAAGGAGCGGATCACCTGGGGTATACCAACCGCTTCAATGAACTGGCTCGTCTAGTACCCTGGTTAGTAACTCCCGAAGACAAACGAATTGAACGTTATATTTGGGGTTTAGCCTCAGAAGTGAGGAGTTTGGTAAACTCCGTGGGTCACACATCGTTCGAGAATGCCGTGACTCAAGCCGGCATTGTGACTTTTGACTTGGTAAAAAGTGGAGTGTTGAGAATGGCCGGGGAATCATCAGGTATGAAGCGAACCAATTATGGATCACGGTCACAAGAAAGGTTAGCAAATAAGCGTGCACGCCCGACAATACAAAATTATATCATGAGCAGTTCTGAGGTGAAACGAGACAGGTACAAGGGACCATTGTCAAAATGTGATAAATGTAGTTTTCATCACGTGGGTGAGTGCAGACCGTTAATTTGTCAGAAGTGTGGGAGAACGGGGCATAATGGCCCTAGTTGTAGAGTCAGTATGGAAATTGTTAACCAACCAAATCAAACAACTCAACCTCGCCGTGCTTGTTTTGGATGTGGGAGCACGGAGCACTTTAGAAGGGCCTGCCCCAAGCTGAATCGAGGAACAGTCACCGGTCGAAACTAAGCATCGACCTCTAGGGTCCCTAGAGGACGCGCGTTTGTTATCGGGTCAGGAGAAGCACGACAAGACCCGAACGTAGTAACAGGTACATTTGTTGTTTCTGATCAATATGCTTCTGTATTATTTGATACTGGTGCCGATAGAAGCTTTGTCTCCACTAGCTTTGTATCCCTGGGTAATATGCCAGTTAGTGAACTAACAAGTCCCGGTAGAGTTTGGAAGCGCTGATGTTATTGTTGGGATGGACTGGTTAACCAAGTATAAGGCGGAAATTGTGTGTAACGACAAGACGGTTAAAATTCCCCTTTCGGAAGGTGAAATGATTATGGTACAGGGAGAGAAGTCTGGTTCGATATTACCTCTCGTGTCTCATCTTAAAGTGTTGAAATGTTTAGGCCAAGGTTGTATGGCATTTTTGGCAAACGTGACTATAAAGAACCCTGATGAGAAATGCATAGAAGATATCCCCGTTGTACATGAATACCCCGATGTCTTTCCCGATGATTTACCTGGATTACCAACGAACAGACAGGTTGAATTCCGTATTGACTTAATCCCAGGATCAGCCCCTATTGCTAAGGCACCTTACCGATTGGCACCCTCTGAAATTCATGAATTATCCAACCAGTTACGGGAGTTATTAGATAAAGGTTTCATACGTCCTAGTTATTCTTCCTGGCGAGCACCGGTATTGTTCGTAAAGAAGAAAGATGGAAGTTTTAGAATGTGCATTGATTACCGGGAATTAAACAAAGTTACCATCAAAAACCGATACCCTCTTCCACGAATAGACGACTTGTTTGACCAACTTCAAGGGGAAAACTATTTCTCAAAAATTGACCTTCGATCCGGTTACCACCAAGTTAAAATTCAAGATGAAGATGTGTCTAAAATGGCATTCCAAACTCGTTATGGCCACTATGAATTCTTAGTTATGTCGTTCGGACAGACTAATGCTCCCGCAATTTTCATGGATCTTATGAATCGAGTTTGTAAACCGTACCTCGACAAATTTGATATCGTGTTTATTGATGACATTTTGATATATTCGAAAACCAAAAAGGACCACGATCAGCACTTACGAACCATTTTGGAGCTGTTTAGGCAGGAAAAGTCGTATGCCAAGTTGTCAAAATGTGAATTCTGGCAACAAGAGGTACAATTTCTAGGGCACGTTGTTAACCGACTTGGTATTCATGTAGACCTGAGCAAAATTGAAGCCATTAAATATTGGCAAGCCCCAAAGTCACCGAAAGAAATCCGCCAATTTTTGGGTTTAGCTGGGTATTATCGGCGCTTTATTACTAACTTTTCGAGCATAGCCCAACCTTTAACCCTTTTGACTCAAAAAGATCGAGCTTATGTGTGGGGAGAAGATCAAGAAGCGGCTTTTCAATTGCTGAAACGGAAACTATGCCAAGCCCCGATACTGAGTCTTCCAGAGGGAACTGATGATCTGATAGTTTATTGCGACACGTCCCGGAAAGGGTTGGGATGCGTACTAATTCAAAGAAATAAAGTCATAGCATACGCTTCTCGAAAATTAAAGGTGCACGAGAAGAATTACACCACCCATGACTTGGAACTGGGCGCGGTTATTTTCGCACTTAAGATCTGGAGGCAATATTTGTATGGCACCAAATGTACAGTATACACCGACCACAAGAGCCTACAGCATATTTTCGACCAGAAAGAACTAAACATGAGGCAGAGGAGGTGGGTAGAGCTGTTGAGCGATTATGACTGTGAGATTCGATACCATTCGGGCAAGGCTAATATAGTAGCAGATGCTTTGAGCAGAAAAGACAGGATCAAACCACTACGGGTCCGAGCACTTGGAATGATTGTCCAAACCACTCTCACCGAACAAATTCGTATTGCTCAAAACGAATCCCTGAAAGGAGATCACCTGGAAGATGAAAACTTATATGGGACCGAACAAAATTTTGAAGAATGAACCGATGAAATTTTATATTACAAAAACTGAGTTTGGATTCCCACTTTCAATAATCTGCGTGACTTGATCATGGACGAAGCCCATAAGTCCAAATACTCCATTCACCCTGGAACAGATAAGATGTATAAGGACTTGAAGGAGTATTATTGGTGGCTCGGTATGAAGAAGGATATAGCCACGTACGTCGGTAAATGTTTAACTTATGCGAGGGTTAAGGCCAAATATCAAAAACCTTCGGGAATGTTGCACCAACAGGAAATACCACAATGGAAATGGGAACAAATTACCATGGATTTTGTAACACACCTCCCTAAAACTTCCCGAGGAAATGATGCAATATGGGTAATAGTTGACCGACTCACCAAATCCGCACACATCCTTCCAATTCGTACAACCTACACAACCGAAAAACTTGCTCACATTTACATAAATGAAATCGTATCCCGACACGGCGTACCCGTTTCAATTATTTCTGATCGTGATAGCCATTTCACCTCTTGTTTCTGGCAAGCCGTACAAAAAGCTTTAGGAACCCGAATTGACTTAAGCACCGCCTACCATCCCCAAACCGACGGTCAATCCGAACGAACCATTCAAACTTTAGAAGATTTGCTTCGCGCTTGTGTACTAGACTTTGGTGGGAACTGGGATCAACATCTTCCACTGGTTGAATTTTCGTATAATAATAGCTATCATAGTAGCATTCAAGCGGCACCATATGAAGCACTGTACGGGCAGAAATGTAGATCACCCTTGTGCTGGTCTGAGGTTGGAGATGCCCAAATTACTCGATCGGACTTGATTCAAGAAACCACTGAAAAAATCCGTAAAATCACAAACAAATTAAAAATCGCCCGAGATCGATAGAAAAGCTACGCTGATGTTCGTAGGAAACTGTTATCCTTTGAAATAGGTGATAAAGTATTCCTCAAGGTATTCCCATGAAAAGGCGTTATTCGATTCGGTAAAACTGGTAAACTAGCTCCGCGATTTATTAGACCGTATGAAGTAATTTCTAAGATCGGTCCTGTAGCGTTCCGACTGAAATTACCTTTGGAGTTGAGTTCTATTCATGATGTTTTTCACGTTTCAAACCTGAAAAAGTGCTTTACTGACGAAACCGAAATTGTGCCATTAAAAGGCTTAAACATAAACGAAAAACTGAATTTCATTGATAAACCGGTGGAAATATTAGAGGGAAAAATAAAACAATTAAAACACAACAAAATCTCTCTGGTCAAAGTTCGGTGGAATTCAAAACGGGGGCCCAAATTCACGTGGGAGCGGAAATCCGAATTTAAAAAGAAACACCCGCACTTGTTTCCGAGAATATTTGGCGAATTTATTACCGAATTGGGACGTTTAACGGGGAAAAATAGTTAAAATGCTTCAAAAATTATGAACTTTTCTGGGAACTCAGATTTAATGTATTTTGATAACATATTAAATTTGGGATCGTTTGGAGAAGTCTAAGTGTGTTTTGTGTATATGCGTTCGTGTGAATTTTTATAGCCGAATTTGGGCCGAAAAGAATATCGCACGAGCTTTTTACATTTTGGAATCAATACAGGTTGTTTTGGGACATAACTTGAGTATTCAGGAAATTTTGTTGAATTTTTGGAAATTGTTTGGGATAAACGGACGATTTTCAGGTGAAATATAGCTGATAAAATGAATTTTAATAAATTAATAAATCAGTAAATAATTCCAGAAATATTTTTTTAAAAATCTACATATTTTAATTGATAAGCGGCTAAATTTTCATAATTTAATGATTAACGGTTAATTAATTATGCTAATTTAAAGATTAAACAAATTCAGTTTTTATAAAAACCGGCAAGTTCGCGACTAACGACCTGAGGGAATATCAAAACACCAAGAGTGATCAAAAATCATATTCTTGGATTAATTAAGTAAAAATGAACTTTTCTATGAGAAACCTGGACAATCTAGATAGATTGTGCGCGTTTCTTCTCAAATCAAACTGAATAAACGGAAACGGGTCCCGTAACTAATCCGGGACCCCAATATGTGATCTTTCTTTATAACCTAATCATTTGGTAACCAATACATTTACCCAAGCTTATTTCCCCATAAATGTTTTCTGAACGCGTAAACGCACAAATTGGCCCAGCCGGGAAAACGGGTATCTGAGCCAAGTTCGATTTTAAGTATTAGACATTGAACAACATCACAACCTTGGCCTATTGCCACTTTCTGGGCATTCCAGCTATACCCAGATTAGTTATACAGCCCAGTTTAGTATTGAGATTATAATAATATTAAAATATTAATATTATTATAATATTGATATAGGTAACCGTGATTGCAAGTTATACAAATCTTGAACCGACTGCTACTTATTATCTACTAAACAGTGAGTTTCATGACCCCACTTCTAATCTGTTTTACGAACTTTTGGGGTGAAAAGCATGTTTGATTACATATACATATCTGAAACATGTATTGATGTGAATTATCTAAGTGCTAACACACGAAAGTCCACACTGACACAGTGATTAACTTCAAGCCGGTGGTTTGTGAATAGTACTATTGGTTTGACAAAACCTAAACGGAACCAGCATGTGTCGCTGAGACTTTAGCCCGTTTTCACATGACCATAATTATACAACACGCTATGTAGTGTTAGACATAGCTACTTGGGGCATATTGTGGGCGGAAAGGGGCCACAGTGGTTGATTGGGCGTGGGAAATGGATGCACGCAGCACAAATAGTCAAGGCTTCCCTGTAGCTTAGCGTAATTACATCATTTACATACATACATACTTATATTATGATTGCAAGTGTTAACTTGTGAATGTTCATAACTGTTTTCCTAAAACTCGTGAAACTCACCAACTCTAGTAGTTGACCCGTTTTAAACTGCTTTTCAGGTGTACCTAAATCGGAATGATTTGGTGATATGTTACTTGCCCAAGGTGTGTGGTTGATTCTGTAAGAATAAAAGCAATGGAGTTAGTATTAAGATCGCATAGTTAACAAACTAGTTTGGTTTGTATCACCTAGACTGTAAAACGATGACAAAACAAGGAAATGTAATATATTGTAAATTAGTTTGTAATGTTTCTTTATAAACAATGTGTTGATACCAGAGGTGTATGTTACATTCCTGTTTTACGCTTCCGCATTGTGCTAGTCGGGGTGTGACATAAGATATCGATTATCGCTATCATATCCCCAAGTTTCGAAATTAGGGTTTCTATTGAATGATTAGTGATTAATTGCTTGTTTGTGTAGGTTCGCAAACTACTACTGAATAGGTTACTGAAGAAGCTATTCTTCCTTAACTACTCTCCGCTATCAATTGTGCAATTTTGTGTACTGATTACTTTCTTATTTTGTAGAACTGATGGCAATGAGGTTCGAGTGTAGGCACAATATGTGCGCTCTATTGGAAGTAAACGATGACAATGGAGAGTTGGAGTTAATCATCAATTTTCTCAACAACTCTAACTTGTGAGTGGCTTTGACTGATAACCCAACCATATACAGAAATCATATCACCGATTTCTGGAATTCTGCTACTTATGTTAATGACATAAACAGGAAGAGAATTGAAGCCTCTGTTCTAAATCAAGATATTGAAATAACTGAAGCATTCATTAGAGAGGCACTATAATTAATTGGCAATCATGAGGTGCAACCTTTGTATTCGGACCCAAGACTTATGAGAATATTTCAAGAAACAATGGGATATCAAGGGGGTGTGAATGAAGGGAAATTTCAGAAGGGAAGTTTTCCCCTAATATATTGATTCTTGATACATCATGTTATCCAGTCCTTGTCTTCAAGGAGAGGCACTTGGACTCTGTTGAGCAGAGAACTCGCTACAATGACAGTCACCATTTTATATGGTTTGGTGTCAAATGCTGAAAAGGGGGTGAATCAGAGATTTCTTATGTACCCAAGATTCCTTCAGATCCTCATAAATAGATCTCTTCAAAATCTACCATTGACAGGAGCAGTTCTCAGGCTGCAGGACCTGAATATCTATCAAAGATTGAAGGATGTAAGGAGTAAGTTCAATAAAAATGTAGACTAGGATGTTCTCCCTTGGTTACTTATCCTTGCACTTGGAGTGATTCATGTGCCTCTCACACATGGACACAGCGAAGATGAGGATGAAGATGATGAAGATGTAGGTGAAATTGATGATGACCAAGATGATAATGATGATCAAGGTGATGCAGGTGATGGTAATAATAATGAACCTATTGTTGAACCAATTGCACTAGAGGTTGAAAATGTTGAAGTTATGGACCATGATGTTGAAGTAAATGAGCCTGTTATTGATCCGATTAGGAATGAGATGATCGTTTTTGCAAGTCATAAACCAGATGCTCATATGGAAAATCCAGAGGGTGATAGTGGACCAGCAAATGAGGTTGTTAAACAAATTGCTGAACCAGTTGTCGGTTTCAGTGAAGTCGCAACTGATCAAATAGATGATGATGTTTTTATTGCAAATGTGGTCTCAAATTTAACTGAAACGATTCATAAGATCACACCACCAGACGAAGATGATGCATCCTACTTTGAAACTGAACCAGCTCATGAAACAATTCAATCATCTCCTGACATTGCTGAAACATTCACTTTAGGCCCTAAACCAATTCAAGAAACTCATGTATCAACACCACCTACATCTCTTATACAAGAACCAATCATTTCCGCACCACCTTTGTCCCCACCAGCCAAAACTACCCAAGACACACATGTATCAACACCACCAAACTCACCTATAAAAGAAACTATACCTACTAACATCGTTCATACTTCCCAATCCATCCCTGAAAAACATGAATCTTACCGACTACCCTCCCCTGAACCCTCTTCACTAGAACCCTACTCTGAACCAGATTTCAAACCCACCCAAGAAACTCCACCCTCAAGTCCAAATATTTATGACCTCATTTCGGAAAATGCAGAATTCGAGTTCCAGAACATCATGCTTAAAGACAAAAATGCATTTTGTAACATTCGTATTTTGAGAATAATAAATAACGGGAAGTTTTATTATTATCGGTGTGTCATTAATTTAGTTGTGTGTGTGCTTGTATTTTGGATAAGATTGGAATGGAGGTGGATGGTGGGGCCCATGGCCCCCAATATAAGGCCATCCCCCATCCTTCACCCATTCTCTTTACACAACACACACACACTAGAAAACACACATACTTTCTCTCTAGCATTTCGGACTCGGATCCAAGCAAGAGTAAGGAAGATTTTGGTGTTCAAGTGCCTTCGAATAGCAAGAACACGTTAAGATCTACGATCCGAACCAAACCTGAAGCAAAAAGGTGAGTTTTGGTTTAAAAGGTTAAGTTTTACGGTTAGTCTTGACATGCAAACCGATAGAAGGATAGATCGGGTGTAAGATGGAAGAAAAACATGAACGTGATAAGTTATAAGCCCACGAGAGTGTTATATGGTAAAAATGTGATGTTCGGGTCTTATAAAACGCAAGTATGCAAAGTTGATACAACCCGAAACCCTTAAAAAGGGTAAAATCGGGTCCTAAGGAAGAGTCACGAAATAAAATGGCCATTACATGGTATAAACGAAGAAAAAGAAGAATTTCTCATCGCAGAAGCCCTGCGAAGCGAAAAAGGCGATTTCGCATCGCATAACCATGCAAAGCGAAAAAGGTAATTTCGCATCGCACAGTCATGCGAAGCGAAACAGTTTCATGCGAAGCGAAACGCTCCCATGCGAAGCGAAGCGCTCCCATGAGAAGCGAAACGAACCTCCCTTGCGAAATTGTTTAAGCTGTGATCCGATCCATTTTTCTGATGCATTTTTGTTAAAGGACTGTTATTGAAAATAAAATATTTCCAAGCTGACCTGGCAGCTCAACCCTAGCAAGGGGCTCTGCCCCTTAGACCCTGCTAAGGGCTGCCTCCCCTAGACCCCGCTACCAGGGGCGCTGCCCCCGGACCCCCGTTAGTTGGGGTTTCATAAACATAAATGTAGGAAGTAGTGGAAATAGATAATTGACACGTGTAATGTATTGTACCGTTAGTCATTCACGACTAAAGAAGGGCGTTACCATTAAGGGCGCGAGAAACCGACTCCATGTGAGTTTCTAGCCCCATTTCTGTGTTATGTTTTGGGGCTGTGTGCATACTCAATGTGATTAGTTCATACACTTACCTTAAGTGGTAAGTGTATGTCGTATGAATGTTTATAAATATACCTAATTAGTGTAGAAATAGTTAAACGTATGTGTGAAGAGGTATATGAGAACAGATATGGCTAATGAAAGAAAGGTATGTACGATATGTGTAGTGTAAGAATGGTACGTATGATATGTAGAGATGAAGAATTAAGGGTTGCCTACCCTAATAATATAGGCAAAGAATTAAGGGTTGCCTACCCTAATAATATAGGCGAAGAATTAAGGGTTGTCTACCCTAATAATATAGGCGAATAATTGAGGGTTGCCTACCCTAATAATATTGGCGAAGAATGAAGGGTTGCATACCCTAATAATATATGTGAAGGTTATAGGGTGAAAGGCTCTTTAAAAACGTAGAAAGGTTATGTATGTATACAATAATAAAGGTAAGTAAAAGTATGAATGTATGAAAGTAAGAATGTAAAGAATGAGAATGAAATGTATGTTACTGCTTAACTAGAACTCACTCAGCGTAGCTGACTTTTAGTTTGCACGCAGGTAAATAGATTGAAGGAGCTAACTTAAGGTTGACATGTGGCAGGGACTGGAAGACTGGCATCTTGGAATAGAAGTGTTATGAAATGTGGTGTTATGTTAAGATAATTCAACTTTTGTTTAAGACAAGAATTATTATTTTTGTAATTTGATGGTGAATGTTTAATTATTCCGCAAAAGTTTTAATTAACTCTGATTTTAGAACTGTGTTATGAGTAAATCCGACGCCAAAGTAAGGTTACCGGGAACGGGGCTTACAAGTTGGTATCAGAGCATAAGTACGAGAGAATAAGCATCTTACATGCTTAGACTCGAACAGAGAACGGGACTTAAGGAAGAAAAGAAAGGAGATGCCAGTCCGAGGATGCCATGTGTCTCCCAAGCAAGCTTAGAAAGCGATCACCCTGTGTAAGTTGATCCTGTTTATAGTAAAGAATGAGTAAGAAAGCTAACTATATAACTGGATATAGAAATTCTTGTTATGTGACGATGTGAAATGTACGATCGTCTAATTGTTATAAGTAGAACCTAGCACAAATGGACTCACAGAGGGAAGTGTAAAGGACTTGTAGAGTAACGTGATCAGCTAATCACAACTGGCCACTGTTATTACCTGTTAGCCTTACTATCCTCGTACTAAATATTTCCTGTAGTGACGACGTTTGTGTTTTCCTATAGAATACGAATGGCTGTTACTAAGAAGACTGTTGGGCAAGGAGAAAGTTCGAGACGCCGTGGTAGACCACGTGCTACCCATGTACCCCCCCAGGGACCGATAACCGAGTCTGAAGAGGGAAGAAGCCTAACTGTGAGAAATGAAGGGTATGAGCTTGACCCTGTTATCCAAGCTGCCATTACTCAGGCAGTGGCTACTGCAGTAAAGAATCAGCAACAGGAAAAGTCAACCGAGAGTCGTGCAGGAACCGCTGAGGGGACAGGGGAAAGTAGTAAGAAAGATGAAGAGACTATGAGAGAGGAATCAAGTGAAGATCGGTTTGCGAAGGTCAACGCTGGTAAGAGGGCCGAGGTGGGTGCAGCTTCAGACTGTTCAAAGGTTGCGACCTACCAAAGTTTTCTGGTACAGGGGATGCAATCGCTACTCTCCAATGGATAACCGCAATGGACAAGGTTATCCGAATTAGCGAGTGCGGTCCCAATCAAGCGGTAGGTTTTGCTACCTAGTCATTTGAGGACGAAGCTATGTTTTGGTGGGAAACTGTTGAGCAGAGGAAGACCGCCACTGAGATTAAGGCTATGACATGGGAAGACTTGAAGGAGATGGTCATGAGGAAGTTTTGTGCGGATGCTGAGGTTGAGAAGGCAGAGATGAAGTTCCTGAATTTGAAGGCAGGAAAGATGACCCTCCGAGAGTACACTACCGAGTTTAACCGTATGTCAAGACTCGTGCCTGACATGGTGAACTCCGAGGCCAATTGGGTCAAGTGCTATTTGTGGGGACTACCACCAACGTTCGCACCTTTGTCCGGGCCAGTAAACCCGATACTTTCGATTCTGCTGTCGAACTCGCAGAAATGGTTTATGATGACCTGTCCGTGGACGAGGTGGTAGTGGAAGAGAAGAAGGAGAAGAAGTGGGTTGCTCCTGCTAAGCGACCGGGTACTCAGCTGTGGAACTCAAAGGAGAAGAAGCAGAAGGTGTGGGAGAAGAAGCCGTGCAAGGCATGCTGAAAGATGCACGGTGGTGAGTGTAGATGGGGAACTGGTTCTGATATATGCCACAAATGTGGGAAAGCTCATGGAGGAGAGTGTAAGTTTGGGTCGAATGTGTGTTACAAGTGTGGGAAAGTAGGGCATTACACCAATGAATGTAATGCAAAAACGACGTGTTTCCGGTGTGGCAAGATAGGCCACATGGCGAGAGAATGTACTGAAGTTGGGGGGAGCGGTAAGAAGGATGCTGAGCAGTCTAGGCCAAAGACCAGAGCCTACATGCTGACACAAGAACAAGCTAAGCATATCCCCGACGTTGTGACAGGTATATACCTAGTAAATGGTATTTCTGCTTCCGTATTGTTTGTCTCAGGTGCGACTAGGAGTTTCGTAGCTACTCCATTTTGTAAAAAAGCAAAAATGAAGTGTTGTCGTGTGCCTGAAACTTTTATAGTAGAGACCGCTAGTGAGACCTTGGTTAGAATTTTGAGAATGGTTAAGAGTTGTAAAATAGCGTTGGAAGGACATGAATTTCCTGCTACCCTGTATGTAATGACCTTAGGAGGATTTGATGTAGTGTTGGGGATGGATTGGCTGTCTGAATTTGAAGCCCAGATAGTGTGTAAAAGTATATTGGTAAGACTGAAGTCTTCGGATGGTGGTACAGTAACAGTTTATGGTGATAGAGAAAGTTCAGTGCTTAATGTTATTTCGATGATAAAAGCCGAGGGTTTGTTAAGGCGAGGGTGCAGTGCCTACCTGGCGTATGTTGTCAAAGCTACGGCCGAGACGAAAGAAGTGAAAGATGTTCCTGTAGTGTGTGATTATCCAGAAGTGTTCCCTGGGGACCTTCCAGGGTTACCACCGAAACGAGAAGTAGAATTCCAGATAGAACTGATACCAGGAGCACAACCCGTCGCGAAGGCACCTTATCGTCTGGCGCCATCCGAGATGAAAGAGTTAATGTCCCAACTACAAAAACTCCTCGACAAGGGTTTCATAAGGCCGAGTGTTTCCCCGTGGGGCACACCGGTGTTATTTGTTAAGAAGAAAGATGGAAGCATGAGAATGTGTATTGACTACAGGGAGTTGAATAAGCTTACGGTAAAGAATAGATATCCGTTGCCACGGATTGATGATTTTTTTGATCAGCTACAAGGTGCAAGCTGGGTCTCACGAATAGATCTCAGATCTGGTTATCACCAGCTGAAGGTGAAAGAGGCTGACATCCCTAAGACAGCGTTTCGAACACGATATGGACACTACGAGTTCTTCGTAAAGTCAATTGGTTTAACAAATTCTCCCGCAGCATTTATGGATATGATGAACAGGGTATGTCGGCTGATGCTAGACAAGTCGGTTATCGTCTTCATCGACGATATATTGATCTATTCGAAAAGCGAATCTGACCACGACAAGCATCTGAAAGAAGTGTTGGAAGTATTGAAGGTCGAGAAATTGTACGCCAAGTTCTCGAAGTGCGCGTTCTGTTTACGAGAAGTGCAGTTTTTAGGTCACATAATTAACCCCGAAAGGATTACTGTGGACCCAGCCAAGATTAAAGCGATAAAGTATTAGAAGACTCCGCGAAACCCAATCGAGATTGGCAATTTCCTAGGGTTAGCTGGCTATTATAGGAGATTCATTCTGGGCTTCTCCAAGATAGCCTCACCGTTGACCAGTATGACCCGAAAGACTGTGGTGTTTAGTTGGGGTAAGTTTCAGGAAGAGGCATTCGAAGAGCTGAGGAAGAGACTCACGCAGGCTCCAATCCTTGTTCTACCCGATGGTGAGGAGGATTTGGTAGTCTGTACTGATGTGAGTACTGATGCTTCACATCAAGGGTTAGGTTACGTGTTAATGCAACGAGGTAAGGTCAACTCTATTGTACCGTAATTGGTGCATTGATCTTTGCAGCGTTAATGTTTTTGCTGGTTGGTTTCATTATCATAAAGCTGCTCCAAAACTGGCTTGGTTTGAAGATGTAGAATCTATGTTGAATCACCATTTAGCGGGACTACTTGGACTTGGGTCTCTCTCTTGGGCGGGGCATCAAGTACATGTATCTTTACCTATTAACCAATTTCTAAATGCTGGAGTAGATCCTAAACATGGGGACTTTCTTACTTTTCGTTTTGGCTTTTATCCCAATTTTGCCGAGGGAGCAACCCCATTTTTCACCTTGAATTGGTCAAAATATGGGGACTTTCTTACTTTTCGTGGAGGATTAGACCCCGTAACTGGAGGTCTAGCCTATGCGTCTAGACAACTGAAAGTCCACGAAAGTACATACCCGACGCATGATCTAGAGTTAGCAGCTGTAGTGCATGCTCTTAAGATTTGGAGTCATTACTTGTACGGTACTAAGTGTACTATCTACACAGATCATAGGAGTTTGAAATACTTCTATGAGCAGAAAGAACTGAACATGAGGCAAAGAATATGGTTAGAACTGATAAAGGATTATGACTGTGAGATCAAGTATTATCCGGGAAAGGCTAATGTAGTCCCCGACGCCTTGAGCCAGAAGAACGCAGAAGTTATCACGACAATCAAGTCTTATAAGTTGATCATCAACTCATATTTCTTCGAAGAGATTAGCAAAGTGCAGATGGAAGTGTTAGATGATGGAGGGTTGATGAAGAAAGAGAGAATTTTTGGGCAACAGACCGAGTTGATGGATAATACTCATGGGGTAAAGACCAGATTTGACAAAATGTGGATCCCTCGACATGGGAATCTTAGAAATCGAGTCCTAGACGAGGCCCATAAGTCTCGATACTCGTTTCATCCAGGATCAACTAAGATGTACCAAGACTTGAAGAAAGACTACTGGTTGCAAGTGCTTAACTTGCTTGCAAGTCAAAGCAGAACACCAGAAACCATATGGAAAGATGCAGCCGTTAGAGATACCCAAGTGGAAGTGGGAACACATCACCATGGATTTCATAACTAAGCTACCGCATACAGCTAAGAATTATGATACCATATGGGTGATTGTGGATCGTTTGACAAAGAGTGCTCACTTTCTGCCTATACGAGAGGCTATCTCGTCAGAAATGTTAGCAAATATGTTCGTTAAGGAAGTTGTGGCGAAGCATGGGGTGCCATTATCGATTGTGTCAGACAGAGATACCCGCTTTACTTTAAGATTTTAGAAGAGGTTCCATGAAGCCTTGGGGATGAGACTGAACATCAGCACGGCGTATCATCTTCAAACAGATGGACAATCCGAGCGGACTATCCAAACCCTTGAGGATATGCTACGTGCTTGTGTGTTAGACTTTGGAGGAAGCTGGGATGATCATTTGCACTTAGCAGAATTCTCTTACAACAACAGCTACCATTCAAGTATTGGTATGCCTCATTTCGAGATGTTGTATGGTAGACGATGTAGGACTCCCGTGTGTTGGGGAGAAATTGGCCAGCAAAAGATTGGGAGTCTAGAAGTTGTGCAAGAAACCTCTTCGAGGTTTGATCAGATCAAGGCAAGGATGAAAGCCGCTCAAGATCGCCAGAAGTCATATGCCGATAAGAGGAGACAACCGATTGAGTTTAATGTTGGAGACCACGTGATGCTTAAAGTCTCGCCTTGGAAGGGGATTATTCATTTCAGAAAAAGAGGAAAGTTGAGTACTAGGTACATAGGACCGTTCAAGATCGTGGCCCGTGTGGGTGAAGTGGCTTACAAGCTTGATCTACCCGATGAGCTGGAAGGAATCCACTCTGCCTTTCATGTATCTCACTTAAGAAAATGTCTAGCTAATGACACGTCCCATGTGCCACTGCTAGACATCGAGGTAGACGAACAGCTGAATTATGTTGAACAGCCTGTTGAGATAGTCGATCGCAAGGAAAAGCAGCTTCGTCGTAAGGTTATTCCCTTGGTGAAAGTGATATGGAAGCATCGTAAGGGATCGGATGCTACATGGGAAGTTGAAAAAGAGATGCGCAAGTTTTACCCGCAATTGTTTAGAGGTAATAGTTAGGTTTCGGGGACGAAACCTCTTTTAAGGAGGGTAGACTTGTAACATCCGTATTTTGAGAATAATAAATAACGGGAAGTTTTATTATTATCGGTGTGTCGTTAGTTTGGTTGCGTGTGTGCTTGTATTTTGGATAAGATTGGAAAGGAGGTGGATGGTGGGGCCCATGGCCCCCTATATAAGGCCATCCTCCATCCTTCACCGAATCTCTTTACACAACACACACACACTAGAAAACACACACACTTTCTCTCTAGCATTTCGGACTCGGATCCAAGAAAGAGTAAGGAAGATTTTGGTGTTCAAGTGCCTTCGAATAGCAAGAACACGTCCAGATCAACGATCCGAACCAAACCCGAAGCAAAAAGGTGAGTTTTGGTTTAAAAGGTTAAGTTTTACGGTTAGTCTTGACATGCAAACCGATAGAAGGATAGATCGGGTGTACGATGGAAGAAAAACATGAACTTGATAAGTTATAAGCCCACGAGAGTGTTATATGGTAAAAATGTGATGTTCGGGTCTTATAAAATGCAAGTATACAAAGTTGATACAACCCAAAACCCTTAAAAAGGGTAAAATCGGGTCCTAAGGAAGAGTCACGAAGTAAAATGGCCATTACATGGTATAAACGAAGAAAAAGAAGAATTTCGCATCGTAGAAGCCCTGCGAAGCGAAAAAGGCGATTTCGCATCGCATGATCATGCGAAGCGAAAAAGGTAATTTCGCATCGCACAGTCATGCGAAGCGAAACAGTTTCATGCGAAGCGAAACGCTCCCATGCGAAGCGAAACGCTCCCATGGGAAGCGAAACGAACCTCCCATGCGAAATTGTTTAAGCTGTGATCCGATCCATTTTTCTAATGCATTTTTGTTAAAGGACTGTTATTAAAAATAAAATTTTTCTGTCCCTTGGACCCTTCTAGGGGCTGCCGCCCCTAGACCCTGCTACCAGGGGCGCTGCCCCCGGACCCCCGTTAGTTAAGGGTTCATAAACTTAAATGTAGGAAGTAGTGGAAATAGATAATTGACACGTGTGATGTATTGTACAGTTAGTCATTCACAACTAAAGAAGGGCGTTACCATTAACTACTCCAGGTGAGTTTCTAGCCCCATTTCTGTGTTATGTTTTGGGGTTGTGTTCATACTCAACGTGATTAGTTAATACACTTACCTTAAGTGGTAAGTGTATGCTGTATGAATGTTTATAAATATACCTAATTAGTGTAGAAAGAGTTAAACGTATGTGTGAAGAGGTATATGAGAACAGATATGGCTAATGAAAGAAATGTATGTACGATATGTGTAGTGTAAGAATGGTACGTATGATATGTAGAGATGAAGAATTAAGGGTTGCCTACCCTAATAATAATATAGGCAAAGAATTAAGGGTTGCCTACACTAATATTATAGGCGAAGAATTAAGGGTTGCCTACTCTAATAATATAGGCAAAGAATTAAGGGTTGCCTACCCTAATAATGTAGGCGAAGAATTGAGGGTTTCCTACCCTAATAATATAGGCGAAGAATGAAGGGTTGCATACCCTAATAATATATGTGAAGGTTATAAGGCGAAAGGCTCTTTAAAAACGTAGAAAGGTTATGTATATATACAATAATGAAGGTAAGTAAAAGTAGGAATGTATGGAAGTAAGAATGTAAAGAATGAGAATGAAATGTATGTTACATGCTTAACTAGAATTCACTCAGCGTAGCTGACTTTTAGTATGCACGCAGGTAAATAGATTGAAGGAGCTGGCTTAAGGATGACACGTGGCAGGGACTAGAAGACTGGCATCTTGGAATAGAAGTGTTAAGAAATGTGGTGTTATGTTAAGATAATTCAACTTTTGTTTAAGACAAGAATTCTTGTTTTTGTAATGTGATGGTCAATGTTTAATTATTCCGCAAAAGTTTTAATTAACTCTGATTTTAGAACTGTGTTATGAGTAAATCCAACGCCAAAGTAGGGTTACCGGGAACGGGGCCTTACACATTTCTGGAAAGAAAGAATGCGGCCTTGGAGCAAGCTCTTTAGCATGCACTCCAACAAATTCAATCCTTGGAGTAGGCTGAGGTCGAGAAGATCTCGGATGCACCAAAAAAAGGGAGGATGTCAAATACCAAGCAGATGCTCTCAAATGCTTAAATGAACAATATGCTGAGGCTAGTGAAGAAGAAACTGAAGTAGGGACATCCAATGCGCTTAAAATGATTAATGAAGAATACGTGCAAGATGCATTGGATGAGGGGGAGTCTGAGGATGAGGAAGAAAAGACCCCTGAGCAAATTGAGAAACAAAAATTAAAGGGAAAGGGGGTCGCTCAGACAGAAGAAGATCTGCACCCAAAAGCCACTCCAAGAGTAACATCTGGAGACGAAATTCAAAACAAAGATGACATAACTGACACTGACATGGCTAAGGTGGAATCGGTGAATACTGTAATGAAAATCTTAAATGAAGAACGAGAGAAAGTGTTTGTAGAAGAAGAGGAGGAGGAGGCTCCTCAAGAAGTGCTGGAGGCACTAATTGACATTAAAAAGAAGGAAGAAGAGGAAGAGAGGATGAAAAAGCTAGTTGATGAGGTCATAAGGGGTGCTATGGAGGAACTGAAAAAGAAACAAGTTGAAAAACAAACACCAATAGCACAAGAAGAAGTTGAGCCCAAGCAAGAACAAACTGAATCCGAGCATGAAACTGATCAACCGAAGATGCAAGAGCTCGGATTGGTTCCAATAAATCCAGAAGCCAGTGAAGAAGAGACAATAGAACTTTCTTATGGATCAGTGGTTAAGATAGTTGTTTTGAAAACTCTTACAGAGATTCTGAACAATCCTAAAAGACATGCTCAGGTTATTGGTGCTGCTGCTAAAAAGACTCGGAAAGAATTTGAACAAAGAAGCAGAAATCCACAAACTGACAACATACCAAAACCAAGAATCGAAGAGGTAGTTGAGACTACAGAGCCCATAATTAATGAGGTTGTTGATAATGATTCTCAGGTCAAAGAGAACATTAATGATGAACAAGGCAATATGAATAAAGAGCCTACAATGACTAAACCAATGATCACTGAGCAAGAGCCTGAGGATAGGGAGTCGTTAAAGAGAAAAGAAACATCTGAATATGAGACCCACAAATCAAAAAGACAAAAATCTGTGAAAGTTTATAAAAGAAGGGAAACACAACCCAAGGTGGTTGAAGGGCCTCAGACAAGTCAAAATGAAGAACCCATGATTGGAGCCCTTCACAACTTGGATGAACATATGGAAACTGATGAAGAAGAAGAGAGGACAAAGAAAAATGATGACAAAGAAAAGGGGGATAGAGTCTACCTCTTAAGCCTCAAATATGATGAGAAATATCTTTAGAGAATGTCCAAGGAAAATATTATACAAGAGGCTGATGGCTGGAGGAGCAGAGACTCAAAAAGAGAATTCTTGATAAAGGCTGGACATATGCCTGCCTTTCTAAATCTGCAATCATTTGACACATTCGACCGAATATACAAGAATGCCCTTTGTGGATGATACAGCAAACTATGTGGAGAAGATGAAAAGGGAAAAGGCAGAAAAAGATAAAAGAGATTATGAAATGATGAAGAGGAAACAAAAGGGTATGAGTTTCTTGCAATTGCATGGATTTGACTTCGATTCTGTCATAGACCTACCCATAGAAGAGATACAGAGAAAGTTGAAAATGGTCAAGGACTCCCATAAAGATGCAAGTGTACTGCAGATTGTTTGAGGGAAGAAAATTGAAGATGCAGTTACAAAAGGAGAAAGAAGAGGCTGATAAGAAAAAGGAAGAAGTTACAGACTGATTTAATGATCCCAAAAGAGTACAAACATTGAAATATATTGTGATGAAAAAGGGGATGACTGAAGCTGACTTCAATAGCATGCCTTATGATCAATTACTTGACATATATCATAGAGAGCAAAGGCTATTTTTGGAAACTCAATGAGAAGTCTTGGCTAAAAGAATGAGAAAACAAGAAGAGGAAAGGGCAGAAGTGATAAGCATTCTACACAAAAGCGGTGCAAATATGCTAAACTTGGTTGTACAAACTCATGAAAAAAATAAGAAGTTGGTTTGAAGAATCTGAAAGAGAAAATGCCAAGAAAAATCCTCCATTAAGAACAAGCAGAATTGCAATAAGGTCAGAGATTGTGAGGCCTGAACCTTCAATGAATTTGAACCTACCCACACATCTTTACTTTGGCAGAAGATCAAAGACCTTAAGAGTGGTGACTGAAGACAACGAAGAGAGCTTAATAATCTTCAGAGATGACCTGAGAAATTTTTCAAGGGATCGACTGCAAAAAATGGCTCAGCTAGACCATTATGATATTCAACAGAGAAGTCAACTTACAGGTTAACAAAGGAATGACCTTTCAAAATTTTTAAAAGAACAGGCTGAACAAGGTTTTCCATTCCTCAACCAGAAAAGAAGAGAATTTCACAATGAAGCAGAGAAAGAAAAAAATAGAAAAAGAATTAGTGAAGTGCACTTATCCAAAATGCCACTTTGGAAATCCAAGAAAAGTAAACCTCATCAAGCCAGCAGCTCTAGCACCAAAAGACAGACTTTGAAGGAATGCTTGGCAATGAGAAGGGAAATGAAGGAGCCAAACTCTTAAGTACAACGAAATGGAAGAATAGCTCATCTCACTTATAACCGGAAAAATGGTATTATGTCTCTGAGAAATGCATCTGGAGGAAATTCTGAAGATGGAGTAGAGTTATATATGTTCAAACAAACGGCTACCTTTGTAAAACTCAAAAAGGAGAAAACTGCTGAAAGGAGCCTGAAAAGAAGATAGCAGGATGGAGCTCAAGGATGATCTAACAAATTCCTGTTTATCTTTGTTTTGTTTTCCATGATTTATTTTATTTTGTATTTTGAACAATATTTGAATTTGAAGTGTAATGCCTAAATGGCAGAATTTCCTTGTGTAATGAAATGATTTTTATGCTTAAATTGACTATCTTTAGAAAGCTGATACATGTGTAACTATATGCAGGTATGTTTTGGTGCATCTAAGATTGTTCCAGTCCAGGGGGAGATTGTTGAGTCGGATTTTAGCAAGGAAGATTGGAATCTTCTCAACCTCCTCAAGATATAGGCTAAGTATGGACTTCGAGAAAGCTTGGATCATCGAGCATGGTTTACTGCCTCGAGAGTGGTCTTTCAGCATATTCTTCTATGTATTAAGGTTTCAAGCAAGCTACACTTCTCCGAGCAAGTGTGTTCTTCTATCGAGTATGAATTGCCAATCGAGAAAACAACTTGATCATAAGTTTTAGCCAAGTGATCCGAGCACAGGATGTCCAAGCACATTGGTGACGAGCATGGATGCAATAAGAGATGTCATATGTTGCGAAGTATAGACTTCGAGCATGGTTCAGTTCCGAGCAAGCTTCACATCCGAGCATGCTGAAGATTGCTAAATAAGTTCAAGACAGAATTGAAGACATCAAGAAGAATAGGCTTGCTCGAGGGACAAATTCGAGTAAAGCAAGAATTAGTCAAGAAGGATAAAGCATGCTAGAGATGAATAATTTCAGAAATTATTCTAAGTAAAGTGTGCTCGAAGACACTCATCGAGCATACATTGCATATAAGTCTGCTCGAGCAAGATAGATATCATGCTTGAGGACTACTACACTTGTATTCTACTTGTCAATCATTATGTAATAATTAGGGAATTCTAGAAGGAATGTCAGGGTCTATAAATAGCATCCTAAGTTTCCATGTAGGGCACGATTGAGCGCACGCAATACGAGAGAAAAACATTCTAAACGAAAATTCTCTTTGTCTCCTTGTACCGCCGCCGCCGTCACGAAACCCTAGACATTCCTTCACTATTACATTAAATGATATATGAAATGCAGTGAATCTTTGTCTTTGATTTTGTTCTTAACGACTATATTTTATTGTTTCGTTGTTGTTATCTCAAACCTTTGTTCTCATCCGTTGAATATTCTGATTCCGCCGGAATATCCAATAGGCTTTCGGGTTATTAGATCTGTGTGTTCTTGTCAACCTTCTTTAGGTTTGCACCAGATTTACGATCCTGACAGAAAGGAGCTCTCCCCATGGCTAAAGGAACCGTGTTGAACAAATCGCAATCTCCAGCAACAAACATTGAAACTAAGCACATGCAAGAAATTCCATATGCATCAGCGATTGTTATGTACTAGACCTGAAGTCTTGTATGCGCTGAGCATGACTAGTCCTTTTCAGCAGAACCCTGGGATTGCCCACTAGACTGCTGTGAAGAACATTCTAAGATACCTGAAAAGGACAAAGGACATGTTCTTAGTGTTTGGAGGAGTGGAAGAAGAGCTCACTGTAAAATGTTACATTGATGCTAGCTTCCAGACTGACCGAGATGATTATTGCTCACCATCAAGATATGCATTCACTTTCAATGGAGGAGCTGTTTACAGGAAAAGCTCCAAGCAGAGTGTGGTGGCAGATTTTACCACCGAATCAGAATACATAGCTGCATCAGATGCTGCTAAAGAAGCTTCTTGGATAAAAAAGTTCATCACTGATCTCAATGTAGTTCCAAGTATTCGTAAACTAATCGAGGTGTTTTTATATGCTATTGCTTAGGCCAAAGAGCCCAGGTCTCATCACAGAGCCAAGCACATTCTAAGGAAGTTCCACCTTATTGGGAAAATAATGGAACGGGGAGAAATCATAATAAGCAAAGTAGACACAGACCAAAACCTAGCTGATCCATTCACTAAACCGATGACTCAGGACAAGCATGATCATCACAGAGATGCTATCGGTCTTAGATTAGCTATTAGTTTGTTTTGATTTAGTATTTGGATGTGTGAAGATTTCAAACAGTTATACTTTTAAGTTCTCTTTTGATTTAATGGTTAAATGCAATTGTTGAATAATATAACTGTGTTCGGTTTTAATACGTTTAATACATGAATATTGTATTCTAAATTATCCGTAGCCGGTCAGACTCATCGGAACGACTCTGAATTAAGACTACTCTGACTTCGGAATCAAGGATTTGACTTCCAAACTCACAGACCTCATTATGAATGACGTTGGATGTAACTCGCATCAAATCATCTTCATGGATCTTAGTCATAAGATGTTTTGATACTGGTATACTCATTTAGTAGACCTGAGATACATATTAGAACTTTCGTTTACCAAAGGCTATTCTTTGATCAGTGTTAACCGATGTCGCGTAACTGCCAGCTATAAAGGCATTGGTTGGGAATAATCGGAATTTCAGTGCGAGTGGTATGCAATCAAGATGGGATTCTGTACTCTTACATAACATGCAACAGTTAGACATCTTGAGGCCGTCGTTGTTTCAAACTGGTGACGTGTGAGGCCTCACTTAAACTTACTGTGTGTTTGATTGGGCCACTTTGATTCTAGATCGAGAACTATAATGATTGAACGCCATATGAGATTGAACCTGATCCATGTCTCATTGTTCAATTGATGTCTTATACAAAAAGGATAGATGATGAAGATTACCATAAATTCGTTATCTTGCAATATTGTATTCTAAGATAGCTTTGGTTAATTAATTTAAAATGTTATAACCTGTTGGGAGCAGCTATGTGTGGCTAGAGCACCGCTGGCTGTCAGTATTGAGTAACTTAACCGAAAACCGTCCAAGTGGGAGACTGTTGGAATTATGGACCGGTTCGGGTAAGTCAATACGGCCAACCGGGTTATGAACCCATGAGAGTTACACCGTGAGGTAACGAACAATAAACCCTCTTAATTTAGTTAACCGGGTTAGACACTTTAACGAGATAAAATCACATGGAACGGGCTTTGAAGCAAGACATGGATTTATTGGCCCATTGGGTTTATAACTAATTGGATTAGTTAAACCTAACTAAGGGGCTATATAAATATAGGATATTTTATAACCTTAACCTTAATCCAAATAACAAGTCCATACTTCCTAAATCCACCATAGTCGCCGCCCACCTGCACCACCGCCACTGCTTCACCGCTAGCGCCTGACCAGCCACCACCGCCTGTCCGCCGGTGCCACCCCCGCCTGCCGCCGCTGGCTAGGCGCTGTCCGCCACCGCTGACCGCGTTTCCAGCCACTGTTGCACACCACCATCGCTGCCGTGTTGTCGTCGTGCACCGCCACCGTTGGGCGTTGATCTCGTTGTGTCACCTAGCTCTGTTCGTTAGCATTCGGTGTCTCAACCGGTTAATTATTAAGCGAGGTAAACTTAAATATATCGTTAGTTTAATTATATATTTATTGTTTGACTCGTATTCGTATTGTTGGTAACCGGATCCTGTCGGGTTTAGTTTCGGTACTGATTAATTGTGTACTTTCCGATGCGTATAATTATTAATTAATAAGATTAATTATTATTTACCATGTTTATTGAACCAGTTTTAATAAACAAAATTTTAACTAATTATCACTAAAACCCAACAGTTAGGTGGAGTTAACCTCTCGGCAAGAAAGGCTTCATAGCTATTGACAAAAGCCGTAAACAATGTTAAATGATATTTAGCAATTTTTACGGTTGTCCTGCAACTGATGTCTATTGAACTTGAGATAGTTGGAGCAGGTGATTTTATGTGAGCAGGCAATTGACGTAAGATTGAACGAGTCATGCAACGTAAGCAGTGGTCGTCGATGGCATTTGAGTATATCTCATGTAGTAGTTTGGATTGAGAGACATAATAGTTGTATAAAGATTTTTTTTTCGAACCGTAACTTTTATAAACACAAACACAAACAACGACAGCCCACACGCGGCTGTCTCCACAAGCCGAAAGCAGCCACAAACAACAACGAATTACATGAAATCAAAATTGCACTAATTCGACCAAACTAGAGATCTAAACTTAGACCTATATTTGTACCAAAGAAAGCTCAATTTGTATAAAGATTAGTTTGACTGGATGTGATTGGTCGCCCTTTAAATACATAAAAAAAAATTTAACTACAATGTGTTTTTAACATATAAAGTGTATGAAGGAATTTGTATCACCGTTACACATTTTTTTAAGTTCGTTTGACTTTTTAACTTTTTTTTTATAACGATCAACTAAGTAACGCCGGGTACTCTGTACGTGGCCCCCAATAGCTAAAGGTTGCCGGAGCTGGCCACGAGTCCGGACGGACGGAGCCCCTAGCGGTCCATCTGTTAAGGGATTCCCCGGATAAAATCCGACTCCCACGCCCGCCAAATGGCACGACAGCGAGGAGTCGTTAAAACCGGGTGAGATCAGGACTCGAACCCTGACAAGCTAAGGTCATCCCTCATATCTCCCATATAAATTGGTGATAGTGAGGTTTGAACCCCGTACATCTCACTAATAAAGTTAGTGCTATACCATTGAGTCACATCCAATTTATAGTTTTTAACTTTTTAAATGCAAATAATTTTTTGCATGGCATTACTTTTTTTTTTCTTTTAAAAAAATTACTCTTTAAAATCAAGTATTATTATTCTTTTTAATTTATGCATAATTTTGCTATATTATTTTTGATTTTTTTAAGAAAAAAAAGATATGCGGTGTAAAACTAATGCACGTAGTTACACACATAGGTTGCGTAATTTTAAGTAGGTAGTGTTATCCTATATATTATCATATATATATTACTAAATTTTATCTCCCGTATTACGGGGTTGGTTTTTATTTTTCGTTTTCAATATTTATATATTTTTTTATTTTAATTTTATTTATTGTAAGAGAGTTAATTATAAATTTAGGGTTTGATGCTAAAAAAGTTTCATAAATAAATAAGATGTTATAATCCGCTTAAAAGATATCTGGGTTTGATGAGACCAATGATCCGCCCCGTATTATATGGATTGTTTTATATTTTTAGTTTTTTAATATTTATGTTTTAGATTTTGATTTTCTTTATTGTAAGAAAGTTAACATTATACTTACGGGGTTGTTTTACATTTTTCGTTTTTTAATATTTATTTTTTAGATTTTGATTTTCTTTATTGTAAGAAAGTTAATAATATACTTACGGGGTTGTTTTACATTTTTCGTTTTTTAATATTTATTTTTTGAATTTTAAATTTCTTTATTTTAAGAAAGTTAATAATATATTTAGGCCATGTTTTGACTTTACTTATTTGCACCTCCTTTTGACTCATATAAGATGTTTTTGATAAGTTACTCCCTCCAAACTTATCAAAACCTTATTTTTTCTTCTTTAAAAACTTAAAAAAGTCACATTATCTAACACCTTTTTAACTTATAAAAGTTAATAAGTTACAAGAAGAAAAAAATAAGGAATCCCAAACACCCCATTAGGGTTTGATGATAAAGGGTTTAACAAATAAATTATATGTTATAAGCTGTTTAAAAACTATCTGGATTTTGTGACCCATGACCCGCTTATTTTTTTTACTATAAAATTGTGGTTTGATGAATCCCAAACACAAACCCCATTAGGGTTTGATGATAAAGGGTTTAACAAATAAATTATATATTATAACCTGTTTAAAAGTTATCTGGATTTTGTGACCCATGACCCGCTTATTTTTTTTACTATAAAATTGTGTCTTAATTATAAATAATATCTTTTTTTTAAATCCAATATTAATTTTTAGTATATCCCTATTTTATAAGATTTTCACATCAAATATTTGATAAGATTAAATTTTAATTTAATGAGATGTTATAACCCGTTTAAAAGCCATCTGGGTTTGATGAGACCAAGGTTGTAAAAGTCGTTAGGCGGTCCTAGGCGGTCGACTGGGGAGTTGCGAGTACTCGGGAGTAATCGGGGATTACTCGGAAAATACCTACGGAGTACTCGGCGATGCTGGGAGTACTCGATCTTGGCGGGGAGTAATCAGGGAGTACTCGGCCGCCTACTCGGGAGTTTTACGACATTTCATGAGACCCATATCCATGAATTCAGGTCAAATGCATGAGAAGACTCCATTTAAAAATCAAGCAATCTGGTGGCTTTCATAAAAAGAGTGAGCGACCACCTCACGACACGTAGGATTTTAAACGTTTCTTTTATATTTATTATAGATGTATTTATATTTATAATTTGAGTAATAATCTATATATGTTGGATAATCTTTGGGCATAATTAGGTAATTTGTTATATATGTTGCGTAATTTGTTGGTGATTATTCAACTTTGTAATTATAGTGTGAACGCATTTATCGCTCGGCCAGGGACACATGACGTGCCTCATTACTTTAAAAAACTTTGTTGGGTAACGTTTAGATATATATGCATAGCCCTTTTCAACGTAGAAAGCATGTGAACTACCTTTGAAAGAAAAATTATAACCAGAAATATTTAATTTTCCAACACATAATAAAACCTTGAACGTATTTCAACCACTATTGTTTAGACCACAACTTTTTTTGTGGTTGAAAAATTCAATTCTAGTACTGGAATTGATGGCAATAATACGAGTCAATTTGTGGAACACAGATTCATAAAGTGAGGCTACTAGGCATTGTTGGTATATTCTGTTGTGATTTTGTTGGGCTCAATAATATAAGGGCCTTCATTGGTTGGTGGTCTTAAGCACTTTCTTCCTCCCGTTGATGGAATTTATTTCATGGGCATGCCAAAACCTTGTGGTTGGTTAAATAACACATACAGCCACGTGAATTTTTGGAATGGAATATGTTCTTTCTAAATATGGATTGCACGTGTACATCAAAGACATGACGTATGATTTACAAAGCCTATTTAGTTTCGAAAGAGTTTTAGCCGATGAAATATAGTTTTCCTAAATACTAAAAAACTAGATTTTCTATCCGGCGCGTCAATACCCCAGCATTGAAACCTGGGTATTGGTAAAACCCGAGTATTATGACGACGAGTTGACACGAATTCAGTCAATACCAACTTAAGGTATCAGAATTAAAACAAAAGAGTCGCTAAAACTCGGGCGTAACGGTGGTGAGTCGGTAAAACTTGAGCGTTGTTGGTCTCGGATCTGTGTTGGTAAATCGACACAAATTTAATTTGTTTCAATTATGCTCGTTACGATACTGGAACTACGAAACAAAATAAAAATAAAAAAAAAAAAACTTTGTCCAATATCGGACCACCACTTAGACTAATAAGATGATAGCGTCACCAAACTTTCAAATGATATACAACTAGATTTTCTATCCGACGCGTTGCGTTGGGACAGTTGGCAAAACCCCAGCATTGAAACCCGGGCGTTGGTAAAACCCGAGCATCACGACGATGAGTTGATACGAATTCAGACAATACCAACTTAAGGTATCGGAATTAAAACATAGGGGTCGGTAAAACTCGGGCGTTGCGGTTGTGAGTCGGTAAAACCTGCGCGTTGTTGGTCTCGGGATTTGTGGTGGTAAATCGACACAAATTTAATTTGTTTCGATTATGCTCGTTACGATACTGGAACTACGAAACAAAATAAAAATACAAAAAAAAAACTTTGTCCAATATCGGGCCGCCACTTGGACCAATATGATGCTAGCGTCGCCAAACTTTCAAATTATATATATTAGATAATATAAATAGATAATAGATAATATCATTTTTACTTATGAACTATGAACGTAACATATATAGGGATGAAAATGAAACCCAAACTCGATGGGAAAACCAGAAACCCGAAATAAATGGGACGGGTAATACCCAACCAGTTAGGGTTTGTGACAGGTTTGGGATTAGTTTTGAAATTTTTCGCGGTTTGGGACGGGTTTGGGATTTCTAATATACCTGATTACCCGGTAACATAGACCCATTTACCCGGTTATATACCCGATGTACCCGATATAACTTATTATATATTATATATACTATATGTGTGACATTTGTGACAAAACCGGATACACCTTAGTACTTACAAACTCGAATAAGCGTTTAACCTCTTATTGCATAACAAACAAACGAATAACCGAACGGGTCTGGTTATGACCCGGATATCCCGAGGGGCCATCTATAAGTGATATATGTCTATTACAAGCCAACATATTGATATTAAGGCCTTAGTATGATAGCAAACTAGTTAAATGAAAACATGCTCGTTTAACTACCCGCTATGGATTTAAACGCGATAGATAGTTCCGAAACAAGCATTGTATCATCCGTTAAAAGAAAAAGATCTACCAAGCACTTTTTGGGGATGCTTTAAGCGATCCGTGAAAATATTTTCTATTTTTACAAACAAATACAATGTTTTTCTAAATTTACAATAAAATGGCCGAAAAACACTCGTTTTCGCACTGTTTGTCGTACCTGATATATTTTTCACTGCAAAAACCAAACCCGAAATAAATTTGGACTCGGCATTTCACGTTCGGGTACGTAAATCGAGAAAAGTGGGCCAAACGGGCCCAAAAGAGGGCCCAACAAGCCTCAGCCCGCCAATGTAGACTAAAATCCATTTTTATATATTATTTGTTTTAATTTTTTAGACAACTTAACATGCAAGCCTCACAAATATCTAGACATCTTACAGCTGGTTGCTTGTTTATTCAAACTTTTCAACCAAAACCCTAGGTAATTTGATCATTTTATTCAATTTCTAACTTGTTTAATCATGTTTAAACACATATAAACATAGTCTGATTACCAAAAATCACTTCTAACCATGCAAAAACCCTAAAAATTGTCCATAAACATTTTTTGATCATACGCATGGTTGGGAACCTGGTTTGATATTTTTTTTGGCCATAAACACGGATTATGGGGTTTAAACGACGTTTTTACGGTTCAAAAGTTCGGTTTGGAACCCTAACCGAAACCCTAACTTTCATGGTTGGTAAATTGATGATACATGCTTGGTTTGTGATATAGAACCTGTACTTAGCTTATATAGAAGCACGAGAACCCAAAAATTGGATTAAGAGAGCGAAAATGGGCGAAAACCGTAAAGGTAATGCCGAAACATTCAATTACGGGCTGTTTCGGTTAAGGTTGTGATGTGTATATTGTTTGGTCATAAAACTTTGAAGGGACATCAGGGACAATATAATTGAGTCCCTGTCCAAATTTGGTAATTTTTCGACCGTCCGAGAATATTTGGCGAATTTATTATTGATTTGGAGCATTTATTTGGGAGAAATAGTTAAAATGCTTGAAAAATTATGAAATTTTGTGGGGAAGTCATATTTGATATATTATAATCACATATGAAATTTGGGGTCATTTGAAAAGCAGAGGTATGTTTTGTGCATTTGCGTTTATTCGGAATTTCATAGTCGTTTTTGGCTCCAAATGAAATTTGGCAAGATTGTTAGCTTCTGGAATTGCTACAAGTTATTTTGGGAAGTGTTTTGGTCACTCAGGAATTTTGGCAGATTTTTTGGAAATCATTTGGTATAAACGGATGATTTTCGGGCTAAATATAGCATATAAAATGATTTTTTTATAAATTTATAAATCAGCAAATAATTCCAGAAATATTTTTATAAAAATCTACATATTTTATTTGATAAGTTTCTAAATTTTCATGATCTAATGAATTAACGGATAATTGATTATGCTAATTGGAGATTAAACAAATTCAATTCTGACGAAAACCGGAAAATTTGTGATTAACGAACCTGTTGAGATATCAGAACATCGAAAATGATCCAGAAGCATATTTTCGGATTAATTATGTAAAAACGAACTTTTTATAAGAAATCCGGACAATTTGGGTAGATTTTGCGCGTTTTTCTCCAACTCAAACTGAATAAACGAAAATGAGCCCCGTAGCAAATCCAGACCCCTAAATTGTGATCTTTCTTTATAACTTAATCATTTTATCAACCAACACAGTTACCCAAGTTTACATCCCTATGACTGTTTTCCAAACGCGTAAACGAGCAACTTGGCTCAGCTGGTAAAACGGAGAAACTGAGCCAAGTTCGATTTTAAACATTAGACATTGAACAACATCACAATCTAAGCCTATTGACACTTTCTGGGTGTTACAGCCACACGCAGACTAGCTATACAGCCCAGCTTTAGTATATAGATTATAATAATATTAAAATATTAATATTATTATAATATTAATTGTAGGGACTAAGTAATAGCAAGGGAAACGAACCCCAAGCTGACCTCGCACTGAGTGCCTACAAAACCGTGAGTTTCATGACCCCTCTTTTCAAACTGTTTACGAAATTTTTGGGGGTGAAAAGCATTTTTATATACGTTATCTACCTGGAAACAATTCAGGATATGAATTGTCTGAATGTTTACTTACAAAAAGTCCCTAGAAACATAATGATTGATTACGTTCGAATGAATGGTGAATAATATTCTTGAATGACAAATTAAGTGAATATGGTACGAATATCAAAACATAATGAAATTAAACGTGAATACACGTTTATACAAATATGTTGTGTACTGTTAAACATAACGTGGTCTGTAAGGCCATGGGTGAATAACGTAGTCTGTAATGGCCATGGGCGAATAACGTAGTCTGTAATGGCCATGGGTGAATAACGTGGTTTGTAAGGCCATGGGTGAATAACGTGGTTTGTAAGGGCCATGGGTGAATAGTGAATAAAGTGGTCTATAACGGCCATGGGTGAATAACGTGGTCTGTAACGGCCATGGGGATAACGTGTTCTGTGATGACCATGGGGCTATTGTGAGCGAAAGGGGGCCACAATTGTACCAAACAAAAGTTGAGTATGGCCTATGAGCCAAGTTCTGCTGCAACTAAACAAACTAACTTGATTATGACGTGAATGTTAAGAAAATAATGTGATTATGCATATTGTGGGCGGATGGGGAGCCACAGTGTTTGGTGATACGTGATAAATACTATATGTGTATGTGTGTCTATATACATGCTATGTGAATAGGCATAGGAAATACTATGTGTAGAAAATACTAATTATTTGTGTGTGTACACTGTGTAATGTTTGAGTTTACGTGGAATCATTGTGGGCGAAAGGGGGGCCATAGTGGTTGATGTTACGAGGAATCGTTATGGCCGGAAGGGGGGCCACAGTGTTTGAGTAAATATGGAAAATGAAAACACGCAATACGAACAAACAGTCAAGATTTCATCGCAAATTCGAACTCATATTATAAACTTACATGTGTGCATATGTACACACAAAGATACGGCTGTATATATATATACAAATATAAATACATATTTTTACATATGCGCGTACATACAAACTATGACCGTGTGGTACGCAGAACTAATTTTGTTAAAACTTATGAAACTAACCAACTATTCGTAGTTGACCGTTTTTAAACATGCTTTTCAGGTAATCATAAGGGTGGAATAGATTGCATATGTATTTCGTGTTCGGATTGTGATAGATGTTGTGAGCATGTGAGTTAGAAGTAAAGTAGTTAAAGAGCGAGTTTTGATTGTGTCACATAGTTTGTAAAAGATGTAGAACGATGTAATATATTGTAAATTAATTAGTAATGTTTCTTTATGAACAATGTATTTGATACCAGTTGTATCTGTTACATTTCTGTTTTACTCTTCCGCAAATCGCTCAACGGGGTGTGACAATATTCAAATACATTATTTGTCGAAACTTGTTTATGTCAATTATTTGAGATATTTTACCTTTATGGTAACCATCTTTGTAATCGATTAGTTATAATTTTGTCAAAACCTCGGTAGAAACCCGACTGGTTTTGAGCTGGGTATACCCGACGGTCATTTTGTCAAAACCCGATAGGAAACCCGAAACCCGATGAAAAAACCTGAAACTCGACGGGTAATTACCCGATTAAAACCCGACGGGTTTGGGATGAACTTTTAAAACCGGGCATGGGTTTGGGAATACCTAAACCCGACCCAAACCCGACCCATTGCCATCCCTATTTTTATTCGTAAAAATATTTTTTTTAAGAATATTAACCATCATAAACATAAACTAAACATAATAAGGTTTTCTTAGCTATTATAGCAATGACGTAATATTTTGTAATGAATTCTAACCTTATGCTTCTCATTATAAAATATAATAAAACAAAAAAAGCTAGAGGTTGTTTTTATATGAAATTTGCAAATAGTAAAACCAAGTACATAGCGTTAATGGGGTTGGGTGTACTATGAATGCATTTTGTTTTAAGTTGGAAAATAGAGAGACCACTTTTATTAAAATCTTACTATAAAACTCTTTTTATTTAAACTATAGGTAAAAATAAAATATTACAGATATGATATTTATAAAAATAGAAAATCTTAAAACACTTGTTTTCGTAAAGTTTTTGTGTCTTGTAAGAAGTATGGTGTTTATGGCATGATTATAACCAAAAACGAAAAATAACAAAAAATGGAAGCGAGTGTTAAATGTGATAACATTTCGGTATGTAGTCATTTGTTTGTTAATTACGATTGAGTTATTTTTGGTTATACTGTCATGTTTGAGGTGTATCTTGAGATGACTAATTTGTCAATATTGGGCTTAAAATTATTGGGTCGGTCTTTTCTCTTATGCCATGGCCCTTCATCAAGATTTGGTTGTTTATTAGGGTGGTGACGTGGTGGTTGGCTTTCTTTGCTCAAAGATTAATTTATAAAATGAAAATAAAAACAATTGAAAAAAGAAAACTGTTGTATGAATTTTGATCAATGTTGAGATGACTAGCATCAGTGTACATTTAGTTGCTTGCGTCAATTCAATCATAGACGTATGTCTAAAACTTTATGAGAATGGGAAGGAAGTTAGCTATATACCTATGAGTATTCTGTTTTAAGGGGAATGGGTTTTCACTTTCTAAGGGTTGGGCTAACGGTGTCGTGGAAGCTTGGGATATAGATACTTTATCCATAAGGGTGATTGGCCTAGGGGCTAGAACTACATATTAGGGGGGACTAAGGTAGTTCTTGTTGGTGCTAGATGATGGTTTTTTTTTTTTTTTTTTTTCTGGATTACCTAATTTTTGATGGCCAACTAAATTTCAAGTGCTTTTAGGTATTTGGTATCTCAGATAGTGGATTATGAGAACCCATCAACAAACTATCCAAGTGGAAATCCATGTAATCGTCCTAAGTCTAAGTCATCGTCCAAAAATGGTGGTTTGCGTAATCCGCTATTTGAGGTAGCGGATTCCAGAAGTCACAATTGGGTGACTTGGATTGCCACTAGGAAAGTTAGCTGGTTTGCCGTCGTAATCCGCTATATGATATAACAAATTAGCTAAAAGCACTTAGAATTCAGTCAGCCGCGTAAAACACTTTTTTTAATGTAAAACCACCTAATCCAGAAAAAAAAATTTCTAGATGATGATCATGAAATGGCATGTGGAACTAGGGGTGGATTTTGGAGGGTTTAGGGGCAACCCAGCCTACCTCTTCACTTTGTCGGCGAAGTGCAAATTGACAAAGCGCAGGTTCAACCTAGGGGTTAAAGCCTAAGTGTGACATCCCACGTCGGTTGGGGAAGTGGACGAAGTCGTCTTTATAAGGAGATGGATACCTTCCCCATCATAACGCATTTTGGGTGCTTTATGGTGGTGGGTGAGAAGAGAACTCCATAGTTAAGCATGCTCAGGTGGCCTAGTCTTTAACGAATGAGGCCCATTCGCTAAACATCCTTAGCGAATGAGCCTTTATACATTAATATAAATACTAAACTATCCCTAGCCTATTCGAACAGCTGCGGACACCAAATCTGTGCACTTACAAAGACTATTCTGTGTTTTACTTGGGCTTACGCGAAGGATTGGGGCCTATTGCATATTGCATACCTCATCCCTAATAGTGTTGATTGCATATTGAAAAGTGTTAAATTTTTTATTAGGTAACTCGCATGAAGATTGAAGATTTTGAAAGAGGTTCAGAAACTAAATGAAGTTTTTAGTTTTTATTCAAATGTTTGTTGGTTTTCCTTTTTATATGTTTGATATTTAGACTTAACTTGAGACTTATTAGACATTTGGTATATATTTGGAATATGATCAAACTTAAATGTGGTGTGATTTCTATATATGATAAACATCTATAGTGGCATTTAAAAGTGCCACCAAGTGAAAAATTTTGTAGTGTCAGACGAAAAAATGCCACTAAAAATCCGAAGGCTTAGTGGTAGATAAAATTTTTTCACTAAAAGTACAAAAAATTTGTAGTGGCAAACAAAAAAGTGCCATTAAAAGCCTAAAAGTTTTAGTAGCAGATGAAAACACGTGACACTAAAAGCCCAGAAAGTTTTAGTTGCAAACGAAAACTGTGCCACTAAAATCCCATAAGTTTCTAGTGGCACACGAAAGATGTGTCACTAAAGGCCAGAAAGTATGTAGTGGCAGATGAAAAAAAGTGCCATTAAAGTCTAAAGTATGTAGTGGTAGACGAAGAAAGTGCCATTGAAACTTCAAAAGTTTGTAGTGGCAGATGAAAAAAGTGCCACTAAAAGGCTTTAGTGGTAGCACTTCTGTTGACACTTTTTTTTGTATGTCACTCATTCTAATAAGGTTCTTTAGTGTCACTTTTGTGGTTTCTTGTGGCACTATTTGTGTGCCATTAAATAGCTTTTTGTTTGTAGTGTATGGTGCCGCTTGTATGCTACTATGATAGCTATTATTATACAAAACTTCAACCAGCGGGAGGTTGGTCCCAATTCCCACCAAAGTCTAGTACACAAGCGCAAAGTAAATCTTCTAATGTCTGAATAATTCGTTCGGATTGACCTTCAGTTTAGGGATGGTAGGCCGTGATCAGATAGATTTGGGTTCCCAAGGCTTCTTGCAGAGCTTGCCCAAAACGAGAAGTGAAATGACTATCTCGATCGGAAATTATTGAAATAGACACGCCATGTTGAGATACAATTTTGTTAATGTAAATGTGGGTTCTGTTGTGTAATTGTTACGTATAGGAAGAAAGTGTGCGGATTTTGTCAGTCGTTCCACTATTACCCATATTGCATCGTTTCCTCGGGATGCTTTAGGAATGTTTGTTACAAAGTCCATGGAAATCTGTTACCACTTCCATTGAGGCATCTCAGGTTATTGCAACATTCCCAGAGGTTTTTGATACTTAGCCTTAAGTCTAGCACAAGTCAGGCATTTACCAACATACGTGGCTGCTACCTTCTTCATATCGGGCCACCAATAGAACTCTTTCAAATCTTTGTACATCTTATTAGTACCTGGACGAATAGAATATTTGGACCAATGCCATTCATCCATGATTAAGTCTTGTAAGTTATCAAGAGTTGGAATCCAAACTCGGTATTTGAAGTATAGAATTTCATCGGTTTTTTTTCCTCAAAGTTTTGCTTGTTCCCGTGTAAGTCTTCGTTTTCCAAGTGTTCTCCTCTTAGGACTTCGTTTTGGGCAATACGAATTTGTTCAGTAAGGGTAGTTTGAACAATCATTCTAAGTGCTCGTACCTTCAATTGTTTAATTCTGTCTTTTCCGCTCTAAGGCACCTGCTACTATATTAGCCTTTCCTGGATGGCAACTAATTTTACAATCAAAATCATTCAACTCCTTCACTCATCTTCTTTGCCTCATGTTCAGTTCTTTTTGGTCAAAAATGTGTTGTAGGCTCTTGTGATGAGTGTATAATGTAAATTTGGTACCATACAAGTAGTGCCTCCCGATCTTAAGTGAAAAAATAACCGCTTCCAATTCCAGGTCATGGGTAGTATAATTTCTCTCGTGCACTTTTAACTGCTGGGAAGCGTATGCTATAAACTTGTTCCTTTGCATAAGTGCGCATCCTAAGCCTTTTCGGGATGCATCGCAATAAACTAGAAGGTCATCAGTCCCTTCTGGGAGACTTAGTATCGGGCCTCGGCACAATTTATGTTTTAGTAGTTGAAAAGCCATTTCTTATTCTTTTCCCCAATAATAAATTCAATCTTTTTGGGTTAAGGGGGTTAAAGGTTGGGCTATACTGGAAAATTTTTCAATAAAGCGTCGGTAATATCTAGCTAATCCCAAAAATTGGCGAATCTCTTTTGGTGACTTTGGTGCTTGCTAATTTTTAATAGCTTCTATTTTGCTCGGATCTATGTGAATTTCTTGTCGGTTAACAATGTGCCCTAAGAATTGCACTTCTTGTAGCCAAAATTCACACTTGGACAATTGACATATAATTTCTCCTGCCTCAACAACTCCATGATTATTCATAAATGTTGCTCGTTTTCCTCCTTGATTTTCGAATATATAAATATATCATCAACAAATACTATAACGAATTTGTCAAGAAATGGCTTACAAACTTGGTTCATGAGATCCATGAAAACTGTGGGTGCATTAGTTAACCCGAAAGGCATAACTAAGAAGTCATAGTGACCATACCGAGTTCGAACTGCTGTTTTAGAAAAACCTTCTTCCTGGATTTTTACTTGGTGGTAACTGGATCTGAGATCGATTTTTGGAAATAATTCGCTCCCTGAAGTTGGTCAAACAAATCGTCTATTCGTGGGAGAGGATATTGGTTTTTATAGCAACTTTGTTTAGTTCTGGTAATCAATACACATCTTAGAGCTTCCATTCTTCTTCTTTACAAATAACATCGGTGCTCCCCAAGGAGAATAACTAGGACGTCTGAAACTCTTATCTAATAACTCTTGCAATTGGCTGGACAATTCTTTCATTTCGGAGGGTGCAAGGCGATAAGGTGCCTTTGCAATGGGAGCTGCCCTTGGGATTAGGAGTGGATTGGTCAGGGAATTATCACTTAGCTTGCATTGCTTTTTTGGGATGCTTCAGGAACATGTGTTAAGAGGTCCATTGTAGTTTGTTCCCGAGGATTTTTAGTATTTCATATTAACTAATTATAGTGCACAACTTTACAACACATGTGACTATGATCTTTCTCATATCAGTTCCTTCATAAATTTCCCGTACATTTTTACACTAGTACTCAGTCTAACCAAACATCTGGCCTGGCCTTTCTTCGTTCATCACCCGGTTATTGAGGCTAAACAAGTTTGAAGTTCAAGTTTTGGTTCTTGTAGTAAGTAATTTCTTTGGTTTTCACAGTTATGATTGTTTCACAATTCCACCTAATCTCCATTGTGAGAGAGCCTGATACGGATATAGATCTAGGATAACATCGTGTTGTTCGTTGAATTGGTATACGATTAGGTCGACTACTGTTATGTGTGTGTACTGTGTGTGCTGAGAGTGAATTCTGGCAAAGTAACGACTCAGGAGGATAAAATAATCAGAACTGTTACATTAACGATAAACCTACAGGTATATATAGGGGATGACCACATTCGTTAAGATATCCTTAACGAATGTGTCTTTCGTTACATTAACCTAACGAACGAACACTCTCATTCATTAATACATTAAACTAAGAGAATGGCCCCATATTCTTTATCTCATTCGTTAAACTTGGTTAACGAATGAGCTTACATTAATACAAATGTGGCACATTCGTTACGGGATAATCGAATGTAACTTACAAAAGACCGAACGGGCATATTTACATTAATATCCCTTACATTATCTTAGAATTATAATAATAAACTAATAAAGACCGAGACATCCAAAACGTGTATCAACAAACTCCCCCTCGTCTCGAGCTCTTTATTCTTTATTTCTGGAAGATCTTAGTCTTCCAGTCGGTGCATCTATGAATCTTGAATGCATAACAGACTCAAACAACTCTCTGAAACTGCATTGCAAGATCGTAGTCGCTTACGTTAGCAAATCTGATCTGACTATGGAATAACGCGTCGTTGTCAAACTCAGATAAGTTAATGAGCCACATCGGATCGATCAGACGTACAATCCTCGTGTTCAACCCAGTGCCCAATACAATAACCGCTTCACCCGTCTGGTTGTCGTAATACCATTTGTTGAACGTGGTGAACAGACTCTAAGGGAATATCTTCATCGGTGCCCTCTTCATAGTCTTCGGCGGCATTACCAGTAAGATCATCTTTCTCCAGCCAGTGCGTGGATCAATCTCGTCAATATACTTGTGTGTCGGCACTTGCGGCTTGAAAAACTTGAAACCGTGTCTGGTCTCATGTCGGCAAATCTGATCTAACTATGGAATAACGCGTCGTTGTCAAACTCAGATAAGTTAACGAGCCACATCGGATCTATCAGACGTACAATCCTCGTGTTCAACCCAGTGCCCAATATAATAACCGCTTCACCCGTCTGGTTGTCGTAATACCATCTGTTGAACGTGGTGAACAGACTCTAAGGGAATATCTTCATCGGTGCCCTCTTCATAGTCTTCGGCGGCATTACCAGTAAGATCATCTTTCTCCAGCCAGTGCGTGGATCAATCTCGTCAATATACTTGTGTGTCGACACTTGCGGCTTGAAAAACTTGAAAAACATCCCATCTCAGCATAGACAGTATATCGTGTGGGCGCTTGAAATAATAAATGCCATGTTCCCACTTCACGATATATACCTTAGCTCTGAATCATACTGCCAAGCGATCAAATCACCCTTCACATCTTTGGTGGTCTTGTACTTCTTCATCTGGTATGCAGACGCTCGAGCCCTGGCTAATCTGACTTCCTCTTGTTCATGATACCGAAAGGCCTCGATCATCATGTTAATCCTTTTCACATCATGCACAAACATACCATCTAAAGCACGTTTCCGTTTCCTTTCCTTAGCAGATAGGTGACTTGTCTCGGCTTCTCTATTCCATCTATCTTGTTCTTCTCGTAAATGTTGTTCTGCTGAATCAAAGTGCTCTATAGTAAAGAATGGAATACCTGAATCGTTGTTGTTGTCTGTATAGAACTCAGGATACTCCTCAGCAGTTACGTCTTCTACCTCAACTTCTTCATACTCAGGAACATTCCCAAGTGAAATGCCAGGAAAAATACTTTCTTCAAAATGAATATCAACCTCCACAGTTTTCTCAAGTTTCTCAACCTCCTCTACATTCAGATCGAAAAGCAGGGCAATTTGTTCTTTAGTCAATGAGTGATCAACAAACTCACCCCCTTCGATCTCATCAACATTCACCATACTAAACACGATCCCGTTCATACCTACAAACAAAAGCATATTAGCCGGAATGAAATCAATCGGTTTGGCTCTCGTATAATCCCTGTATCGTACAATCTACAGATTACTCCCCTCAGACCCACCACCAGTACTCGTACCAGCTTTATTACCTGCCGACGCTGCAGAACTACCGCACGGTTGCTGTTCAACACCACCTGCTCCATCCTGATCATCTTCATCATTCTTCAACTTCTTCAACTCGTCATCTTTGCACGTGAGCTGAAGGATGATCTCATTTTGCTTTTCAAGTCTTACCCCCCTGAGCAGCAATAAGGGCTCTAAGTTCCCTATTTTCTCATTGAACGAACTGAATTTGTCTATACATATTCTTCTGTGCTAGCTCATGAGCAGCTCTTTCAGCTTGCATCTGTGTTTGTTGAAGATGCAACAAATTCATCATGTGAAACCATTGAGCTTGAGGAGACATTCCATAAAAATTAGGATGAACAGGTTGCATTGGACCCTGAGGATGATTAAACGCAATGAATGAGTGCTCAGGTCTTTGCAACGTTGTAGGAGTAACCGGTGTAGCAGGAGTAGTCGGCTGTGGACTCGGCATGCGTACCAATACAGTCTTCAATACGTCTCTAAAGTACTGATCCGATATAGATGTCATCATCAGAGTCATAGTCGGAGGTACTGGAGAAATAGGCATATGCACTAGAGTCAGAGATCGAGTCACAACAAGATCAGGAGATCTCTGCATACTCTAAGGCATTGGAGAAGTAGGAATAGGAGCTGAAATAGATACCGGTGGAGTCGATCTTTCAAAAGGTTGATTCGGAATCTCAATACCAGACCCACGTCTTACCCTTTGCTTCTTCGTTTTTCCCCCTTTTCCACCATAGGGTTTTTACCTTTACGCGTACGCTTCTGCTCATACGTTAACTCAGCATGTGGTCTTGGACCACCATCACCACCATCATCACCACCATTTCCACCATCACGGCAACCCTCACGCTCAGAATCCGAATTATCATGAGCCCAACGATCATTGGATGGCTCTTGATAATCTAAATTTGCAAGATGACCAATCAAACGCTTATACCTTGGTCGATCTTGAATCCTTTGACCACGATAAGATCTCAACCATCAAACGCTTGACGATTATACCTTGGTCGATCTTGAATCCTTTGACCACGATAAGATCTCAACCGTCTCATAGTCTCAGCATTCATATGTTCCAGCTTCAAAACATCATCTGGATCTTTAACCAAAGCCGGTTGGAGATCATTAATCATCAGCTGTAGAAATCTCGGATACATTAGGAACTTGTGACGGTTAGTGATATTCTCCTTCAATTGATAAAAAACCAATTCAAAGAAATTGAATGGTTTGTTTAACACTAAGGTGACAAAGGCAGATTGTAGCATAACTCGGCACTCATCAAAACCTCCTTTACGCCCACCGAGACAATGTATCAACACATGAAGCGTACTGCTCGCACAAGTTTGCTTTGTTATACATCGACTTGCCCAAATCAGCATTGTATCTAACTCGTTCGAACAACCCATAAATCAAACTCTTGTCAAACTCACATCTATCGTCCGCTGTATCCAGAAAACCCAAAACATCTTGAATAACCCCAACATCAATCACTACACGTTTCTCCTGAATAACTGCTTCAATCTAGTTCTTAGACTCGTTAAAACTAGCAGTATCCCAAAACTCTCGTATAATGCTTTGGTAAACCAAAGTCTGGGTCGAGATAGCCCTGTAGATGCTGGAACGTATCAAGAAGTTTATCATTCCTCTAAAAATAGGTGAATCTTCAAAGTTCGTCTCGAGGAAGGCACAATTGTTATGGCTTTTGTTCCATGACAATAGAATTGGAGCTTGTTCTTGTTCTTGAGCTTGAGGCTGTTGTTCAGGATTAGCCTCTGGATTTTGCTCGGGAGCAGGGTTTTGAATAATCTCGTCAGCCATTTCTGTTTAAACAATAATAAATATTAGTAAAATATTCAAGAATGTTATACTGATTAACGAATAAGCATCTCATTCATTCGTTATCCAATTACTGGCTTACATTCGTTACATATAACAAATCATACTTATACGTTAAGCTATTCGTTGTAATATTGAGTCAATGCTTATTACTTTAATAAATCCACTCTGATTCGTTACCCTTATTCATTATAAGTTTGATCATCCATTCGCTACCTTAGAGAATCAGATAGTCAATCATTAAGTATCAACGAATCTTATATGATCATTCGTTAGACAACTAACGAATCTGATCTGTCATTTGTTATATGAATAACGAGTCTGAGTTAATAAACCATTTGACTATTAGAATTCCAACAATCAAATTAATTTTGACTAATTACAGTCAAAGACGATGAATATCATCGTTGTATCCATTTATTTCCCATCAAGTTTCCCAATTAATCTCAATGACGATGATCGGAAAACGGTTTAATGTATTAACCAATGATCACCGGTACTAATTTTTATCAACATATGAATTTTGAAAGGTGTTAACTGTTCGGGTTTATGACCCATTATCAAAACACTCAGTTAAACCCTAAAAATTCGATGAACTTCCATGAAAGTCATATTGTTGAGATCGCCTTTACCTGTATAACACGAATATATCAATCAATTGCGATAATATGCAGGTAGGAGATTTTGGTAAAATTTTGCAAGAGTTCATCTTACGATGGCAATGAAATAGGAAACTGGCGAATGAAGGGTTATTCGTCTAGCATTGGGATTATAAACCCCAATAATTTTACGTTCATCGAGGTCATTTGTTCAAATCTGAACTAACGAATGGCCTCATTCGTTAATTTAAAAGAACTTCATTCGTTATCTTTATGACGAATCTGATCCTTTTGTTAAATTAAAAACTGATTTGTTCAAGATTTCAAACGAATAAGACTCACATTCGTTAACAAGTCAACGAATGATGTCATATTCGTCAACTTTATAACGAATCACCTTGTCATTCGTAAAAATATCAACGAATGATACATAATCAATTCATTCTATTCGTTAACTGTCTACATGAATATCTTCCATTAGTTATGCACAACGGAAGCGAATGTCATTATAACGAATGGGATACTCATTCGTTATGTATAAATAACGAAAGCCTTGACATTCGTTAAACCAATGTTAACGAATCACCAAATATCCTTAGCGAATGAGACAAAATCTCATTAAGGATTTAAATAATCATTAAAAACCAATTAGGGTTTAGAATGAATTAAATAATCAATGAAAACCAATTTAGGTTTTCAATTGCATAAATTAAAATACTCGATCAACCAATGATCGGTAATGTTTAAATTACACGGATTTTTACATTAAAAATCAACTGATACCAGTTGTGAATACGTTAAGCACGATTAACTTAAATTTCGGGGAAACAAACCTTTTCTTTTTAATTTGAATTATTCGCTAACCGGTAAATCGAAAATAAAGCAGAAAAAAATAAAAATGTTTTTGGATTTTGAAATTTTTAAACCAAAATGAAATGCAGTAAATGTAACACAGAAACTAACTAGCATATACCAAAGTAGTACATATTTTTGTGAGTTTGAAAAGGGAATCATATTGATCAAAATTTCCGACCGTCACAGTTTTATTTTCAGCTTTTATTATGACTGGTGTTAAGTCAATTATTGGTATTGTTTGTCCACTTAAATCTTCGAACAAATTTTTCAGAACTTTCGGTGATATTTCTTAATTGGTTCAATTCGGCACAAATATCAGAAAGATTTAGTTCAAATCTTGATTCAAGCGTAATTTGATTTTCTCCAAATCACACCAACTTGACTTAAACCTTAGAACTAATTTGATGTAAAATGATTATATTTAAGCAAGGGGACAATGTATGAATCACAGTGTGGTTTGATCAAGTCTGTAATTGATTTTGTACACGAAGTACTTTTTGCGATCAAGTTTAGAGACTTAAGCAGTTACACTGCGGGTTCGCTTTTACTAGCATTTTTAATATTCATCAAAATGAATACCAGATGTAAAACTGCATAAAGACCCAATGGTGTCAGGAACCTTAAAGCATCTCATTAATACAAGATTTAAGGCCATAAGACCATACATCGTTGAAGCGTTAACATCAATTAGAATGTTTTTCTTAAAATTTTTTTCAAATTGATTAGAAGGCTTGAGTATGACAGGATTATTACATTTCTGCCATCATTATCATGACCGTTTATAGAACTAATCTCCCTGATTATTCAACAATTTATGTTTATATCACTTACTAGTCCGTACTTGTTTGTCAAGAAAACTACCAATACATCAATGCAATTAAGCACACAGTCTTTTATTACTTACTTTTTACACGACTTAGGAGCACATGACCAATGTCTATCATTTTCCCTTTTTGCTCGAAAACTCATTTTGAGGAGCATTTTTCCATATTTTTGTATTTTTTTCGATATTTGAATGTTTTTGGAGTTTTTAATTTTTCCATACAAACTGAAAATCACAATCTTTTTGGATATTTATATTTTTCTCCCCCTAAAAACGACAAATAAAACAAAAATAAGAAAACATCTTATACCTAGCTGTTGAATATCTGTTTATCTTTTTAAACCGTTTATACCTAGCAAGTATTGAAAACGTGTTTTATCAAATGCCTTGGTATAAAGGTCAGCTTTTTGAAAATCCGTATGTATTTTTACAATATCAACTAATTTCTTTTCAAAACAATCACGTATAAAGTGATATCGAATATCAATATGCTTAGTTTTCGAATGTTGAACCGGATTTTGGGTGATAGAAATAGCGGCTGAATTGTCAATGTAAATAGGAGTAGTAAGAAACTTCCAGCCGTAATCCCGCAGATGCTGCTGGATCCAGAGAACCTGTGAACAGTAACTCGAGGCTACCACATACTCCGCTTCGGCTGTTGAAGTTGAGACCTTTGTCTGCTTCTTACACTGCAAAGAAACAAGCCGGTTTCCTAAGAATTGACAACCCGCTGTTGTAGACTTGAAATTGATCTTGAATCCTCTATAGTCCGAATCAGTAAAAGCGGTGAGATCAAACTTATCGTCCTTGGGGTACCACAACCCGATGTCGGAATTTCCCCTCAGATAATGTATGATGCGCTTAACTGCCGCCAGATGAGTCACTCGGGGACTCAATTGGTACCTGGCACACAAACAAACAGCAAAAATTATATCAGGACGAGATGCAGTCAAATACATAAGAGATGCGATCATTTCTCGATATAGGGTTGGATCAACGGTATCCTCCAATTCATCCGGTGATAAATTGTGACCCACTGGAAGAGGTGTCAAAGGAATTTTGCCATCTGATATCTTGAATCAGCTCAAGACATCGTTCACATATTTGGTCTGATGGATGAAGATCCCGGAATCAGACTGGTGAACTTGCAATCCTAAGAAAAAGCTCATATCTCCCATCGAACTCATCTCAAATTTGGTTTGCATCGTCTTCTCGAAATCTTTGCACAAGCTGTCGTTTGTCGAACCGAAAATAATGTCGTGCATGTAAATTTGGACGAGGAGCAGATCATCACCAACGTTCTTATAAATCAATGTACAATCCACAGTTCCCCTCTTAAAGCCACTATCAATCAAATGGTCAGCCAACGTGCTGTACCAGGCTCTTGGGGCCTGGTGTAAACCACAAAAAGAGCTTTGTTTAAGCGATAAACACGCTCTGGATAGTCAGGATCTTCAAGCCGGGAGGCTGCTTCACAAACACTTCTTCGTGAATTTATCCGTTTAAGAACGCCGATTTAACATCCATCTGATAAACCTTAAAGTTCTTGTAGGCTGCATAGGCAAGAAAGATATGTATAGCTTCTAGTCGTGCCACATGAGCATAAACTGCCTTCTTGTTGATTGTAACCTAATACGACCAATCGTGCCTTGTTTCTCACGATTACCCCATGGTTGTCCTATTTGCACTTGAAAGATAAACCTTAAAGTTCTTGTAGGCTGCATAGGCAAGAAAGATACGTATAGCTTCCAGTCCTGCCACAGGAGCATATACTTCGGTGTAGTCAATGCCTTCTTGTTGATTGTAACTCAATACGACAATCATGCATTGTTTCTCACGATTACCCCACGGTCATCATTTTTGCACTTGAAAACCCATTTGGTCGGTATAGCCCTTTTCACTCGGTCGGGTTTTTCGATAAAATCCCATACACCCAGTCTCACAAACTGTTGCAGCTCCTCCTTTATAGCTTCAACCCAAGATGGTTCCTTGAGTGCCTTTGTGATACTTGTCGGTTTAATCTAAGATAAGAAGCAGGTGTATCGTGCAATATTAAGAATCCCCGATGATTGCAAATCCGCATAAGCATATACAATCGGATCCTCAATAGGAGATAACTTACATTCAACCACATCGTCGTATAAATTAGCTAATTGGTTTCTCGTGCGAGCGAACCCCATCGGTCACATCCCCAATTATCTGTTCATGTGGATCGTTCGTGAGAATCCTTCATGAAGGATTCGTAGGCACAGATAACTTATCACCAAGATTGGTGACATTTTCCTCCGCTGTGTCCAACTAAACAGATGATGAGACATCTTCGACTAGAATTGGCTCGTTCATGTCTTGAGCTTCATCCAATGGAATTGAAGACGAATCAATAAAATCAGCATCATCAGAAGAGTCAGAAGCATCATGAGATGTCTCTAATACGTCAGGAGAGTCATTTGCATCAGTGGACGATGAACTTGGAATCGGAAGACATCGTTCTTCCAAATAAGATCGAATAAAGTCTTCAGGAATCTCCACAACCGTTGGTGTAAACGAATTAAATAACCCATCATAATCAAACATCCATTCGGGACCTGTACCGGCAGGAGGTGTAGTGTAGCTTTGATAGTCTACGTGATACCATTCTTCTACACATCCCAAAGAGATATTGAAGATACGCTTCTTAGGAGAATTATAACCTAAAAGTAACCCTCAAATGCCTTTTCGTCAAAATTCCCGGCATCTCTCTTCAATACCGTACATGGACACCCAAATGGTTCCAAATACTTTAAATTCGGTGTGCGATGATTTAAAAGTTCATAGCTTGTTTTCTTTAACTTCTTTACAGGTAATACGCGATTCAGCGTATAACACGCTGTATTCACAGCTTAGAATCAGCAAGCATTGTTCTCGTAGCCTCTATCAATGTTCGATTCTTTCGTTCAGACACACCGTTCTGCTGAGGAACATACGGTGCACTGAATTTCCAATGTATTCCCTTCTGAATACAGAAGAAATCTAATACGTTGTTCTTAAACTCAGTTCCATTATCACTACGAATTCGTCTCACTTTCAGTTTGTAAAGTGATTCGATCTTCGTGATAAGGTTCTGAATTAAAATAGTCGTCTGATCTTTTGAACCCATAAATAAGACCCATGAGTATCTTGAGAAGTCATCAGTAACAACCAAGCAATACAAATTACCTGCAATACTAGTACGATTCACTGGACCACATAAATCTACATGAAGTTGTTCTAGTGGTGTGACAATCGAATTAATCGACTTGCACATGTGTGACTTCTTCTTCTGTTTCCGCTTCTTGCAAGCAACGCAATGATCATTTAACTTGAAGTTCTTGAGGGTTACATCATCCACCAAATCATTAGAGATTAAATGATTCATTTTGCGAATATGGATGTGCCCCATGCGTTGATGCCATAGTATCGAGTCTTTCTCCGTGGCCTTGGAGACAAAACACGTAGCCGAAGGTGAAACATTTACATTAACACTAATGTCAAGTACATAAATATCATTTGATCGAGGTGATCGCATGACAACCATTTCTTCAGGAATTGTGTATCCCAGTTAAAGGATAACACATTCCTTGTCAGTGAATCGTGGTGTATTTATTATCACATATCTGTGATACATTCAACAGATTATGATCCACTTTTTCACAATAATTCACTTTCTCAAACGTAACTGTCCCGTTTGATACTTCTCACTATTTAGTAATCATCCCACCGTTATTACCAGCAAAAGCCACATAACCACCCTGAATATCTTTAATGTTATTAAGAAGATCCAGGTTGCCAGTAATATGCCGAGAACATCCACTGTCCAATATCTACTTGTGACTTGACACAAACCTGGATGAACTCTGCACAAAAAGGTAAAATGATTAGTTCAAAAAGGCAGCCAATGACTCAGTCTTGGGCTCTCCTTTCGAGATTTTCGGAGATAAATTTATGTCACACCCCGACTAGCACAATGCGGAAGTATAAAACGGGAATGTAACAGACACCTCTGGTATCAACACATTGTTTATAAAGAAACATTACAAACTAATTTACAATATATTAGATTTCATTGTTTTATCATTGCTTTACAGTCTAGGTGATACAAACCAAACTAGTTCGTTAACTATACAATCTTACTACCTATCCTTGCTTCTATTGACATAGCATCAACCACACACCTTTGGGCAAGTAACAGATCACCAAATCATTCCGATTTAGGTACACCTGAAAGGCAGTTTAAAACGGGTCAACTACTAGAGTTGGTGAGTTTCACGAGTTTCAAGAAACAGTAATGACTATTCACAAGTTAACACTTGTAATTATGAAATAAGTATGTATGTAGGTATATGATGTAATTATGCTAAGCTACAGTGAAGCCTTGACTGTATGTGCTGCGTGCATCCATTTCCCACGCTCAACCACTGTGGCTCCCCTTCCGCCCACAACGTGCCCCGGTAGCTATGTCTAACACTACGTAGCCTGTATATATAAGTATGGTCATGTAAAAACGGCGCTATGTGACACAGAAACCAGGCCGATTCCGTTTGGGTTTGTCAAACCAATAGTACTATTCACAAGTCACCGGCTCGAAGTTAATCACTGTGATCGTGGGGACTTTCGTGTGTTAGCACTTAGATAATTCACATCAATACATGTTTCAGGTATGTTATGTAATCAAACATGCTTTTCACCCCAAGAGTTCATAAAACTGTTTAAAGAGTGGGGACATGAAACTCACTGTTTAGTAGATAATCAGTAGCACGTCGGTTTGGGGTTTGTATAACTTGCAATCACGGTTTCCTATAATCAATACTATAATAATATTAATATTTTAATATTATTATAATCTCAATACTAAACTGGGCAGTATAACTAATCTGGGTATAGCTGGAACGCCCAGAAAGTGGCAATAGGCTTAGGTTGTGATGTTGTTCAATGTCTATTACTTAAAACCGAACTTGGCTCAGATTCCCATTTTCCCAGCTGGGCCAAGTTGTTCGTTTACACGTTCAGCAAACAGTTATGGGAAAATAAGCTTTGGTAAATGTATTGGTTAACAAAATGATTAAGTTATAAAGAAAGTTCACATACTGGGGTCCCCGATTAGCCACGGGGCCCGTTTCCGTTTATTCAGTTTAATTTAAGAAGAAACACGCACAATCCACCAGGATTGTCCAGGTTTCTCATAGAAAAGTTCGTTTTTACTTAATTAGTCCAAAATATGATTTTTGATCACTCTTGGTGTTTTGATATTCCCGCAGGTTCGTTAATCGCGAACTTGCCGGTTTTTATAAAAACAGAATTTGTTTAATCTTCAAATTAGCATAATTAATTAACCGTTAATCATTAAATTATGAAAATTTAGACACTTATCAATTAAAATATGTAGATTTTTAGAAAAATATTTCTGGAATTATTTACTGATTTATTAATTTATAAAAATTCATTTTATCAGTTATATTTCACCTGAAAATCTTCCGTTTATCCCAAACAATTTCCAAAAATTCCACAAAAATTCCTGAATACTCAAATCATGTCCCAAAACAACTTGTATCAATTCTAGAATGTAAAAAGCTTGTGCGATATTCTTTTCGGCCCAAATTCGGCTATAAAAATTCACACGAACGCATATACACAAAGCACCTTTAGACTACTCCAAATGATCCCAAAATTCATATGTGATCAAAATACATCAAATATGAGTTCCCAGAAAAATTTCATAATTTTGGAAGTATTTAGATATTTTTCCCAAATAAACGTCCCAATTCGGTAATTAATTCGCCAAATATTCTCGGATGGTCGAAAAATTACCAAATTCGAAAAGGGACTCATTGACATGGTCCTTGATTTCCCTGAAAAATTTCAAGGCCTAATAATATGCACATCACAACCTTAACCTAAACAGCCCGTAAGCGAGTGTTTCGGCATTACCTTAGCGGTTTTGGTTCGTTTCCGCCTTTCTAATCAACTTTTCAAGCTCTTGTGCTCCTATGTAGGCTAGATACAAGTCCTATATCACAAACCAAGCAATTTTTAATCAACATAACAGCCCTTAACTTAGGGTTTCGACTAGTGCATACAAACGAACTTTTGAACCGTAAAAATGCCGTTTCAACCCTTTAATCTGTGTTTATGGCCAAAAAAACTATTAAACAAGGTTCCTCACCATGTGTATGATCAAAATATGTTTATGGACCATTTTTATGGTTTTTACATGGTTTGGAATGATTTTTGGCAATCAAGCTATGTTATATGGTATTAATCGAGTTTAAACGAGCCAAAAATCTATTATTTATGACATTTTTACCTAGTTTCTTGCTGGTTTTTGATGGAGAGCTGCTTGTTTCCAGAATTCTCATGAAAATTATTTCACAAAATATCTTAAACTTGTTTAATATTTAAAGGAAAACGCGGGGGGGGGGGGGGGGGTTCCCATTTTGCGGCCTCCCTAAAAAGGTGGGGTCCATGGCCCCCCCCTCTTGCTCATTTGTCTCGTTTTTCATGCCCTTACGTGAAATCCTGACCCCAAATTTGTTTCGGGTTCGGTTTTGGGCGCTAAAAACTTATCGGGTGCGACTAACAGCGCGAAAACGAGTGTTTTTCGGCTAGTTTTGTGTAAATTTATAAAAACATACTATATGTTTGTAAAGATCAAAAATATTTTCATGGATCGCGTAAAACATTTCAGATAAGTGTTTGGTAAGTCTTTTTCGGCTTAACGGATGATAAAATGCTTGGTTTGTAACTATATTTCGTGTTTAAATCTAACTAGCATGTTTTCGTTTAACTTGTTTGCTATCAAACTAAGGCCATATTACTAATATTTTAGCTTATATTAAATGTATATCACTTATAGATGCCCCCCCGGGATTTCTGGGTCATAACCCGACTCGTTCGGTTAATCGTTCGTTTGTTACGCAAAAGGCGTTTATTTGCTTAATCGGTAAATACGTACTAAGGTGTACCTTGTTTTGGCTCAAATGTCTCATTCTCCCCCGTTAGAAAATTTCATCCCCGAAATTTGATTATTCAACTTTGTCTTTGTTTGGAAACAATTGCGGGTATTTCTTTTTGAATTCGGATTTCCGCTCCCACGTGAATTCGTGTCCCCGTTCTGAATTCCACCTAACTTTGACTAGAGAGATTTTGTTATGTCTTAATTGTTTTATTTTTCCCTCTAATATTTCCACCGGTTCTTCAACGAAATTCAGTTTTTCGTTTATGTTTATGTCTTTTAATGGCACGATTTCGGTTTCGTCAGTAAGACACTTTTTTAGGTTTGATACGTGAAAGACATCATGAATAAAACTCAACTCCAAAGGTAATTTCAGTCGGTAGGCTACAGGACCGATATTAGAAATTACTTCATACTGTCCAATGTATCGCGGAGCTAGTTTACCGGTTTTTCCGAATCGAATAACACCTTTCCATGGGGATACCTTGAGGAATACTTTATCACCTATTTCAAAGGATAACGGTTTTCTGCGAACATCGGCGTAGCTTTTCTGTCGATCTCGGGCGATTTTCAATTTGCTTGTGATTTTACGGATTTTGTCAATGGTTTCTTGAATCAAGTCAGATCGTGTAATTTGGGTATCTCCAACCTCAGTCCAACACAAGGGTGATCAACATTTCCACCCGTACATCGCTTCATATGGTGCCGCTTGAATGCTACTGTTTTAGCTATTATTGTACGAAAATTCAACCAGTGGGAGATGTTGATCCCAATTCCCACCGAAGTCTAGTACACAAGCGCGAAGCAAATCTTCTAAGGTTTGAATGGTTCGCTCAGATTGACCGTCGGTTTGGGGATGGTAGGCGGTACTTAGGTCAATTCGGGTTCCCAAAGCTTCTTGTACGGCTTGCCAAAAACGAGAGGTGAAATGGCTATCACGATCAGAGATGATTGAAACGGGTACGCCGTGTCGGGATACAATTTCATTGATGTAGATGTGAGCAAGTTTTTCGGTTGTGTAAGTGGTTAGGATTGGAAGGAAGTGTGCGGATTTGATTAGTCGGTCAATTATTACCCATATTGCTTCGTTTCCTCGGGAAGTTTTAGGGAGGTGGGTTACAAAATCCCTGGTAATTTTTTCCCATTTCCATTGTGGTATTTTCGGTTGGTGCAACATTCCCGAAGGTTTTTGATATTCATCCTTAACCCTCGCGCAGGTTAAACATTTACTGACGTACGTGGCTATATCCTTCTTCATACCGGGCCACCAATAATACTCCTTCAAGTCCTTGTACATCTTATCTGTTCCTGGGTGAATGGAGTATTTGGACTTATGGGCTTCGTTCATGATCAAGTTACACAAACTGCTGAGAGTGGGAATCCAAACTCGGTTTTTGTAGTATAGAATTTCGTTAGTTCTTTCTTCAAAGTTTTGTTCAGTCCCATGCAAGTTTTCATCTTCCAAGTGATCTCCTTTCAGAGCTTCGTTTTGAGCAATACGAATTTGTTCGGTGAGACTGGTTTGGACGATCATTCCAATTGCTCGGACCCGTAATGGTTTGATCCTGTCTTTTCTGCTCAAAGCATCTGCTACTATATTAGCCTTGCCTGGATGGTATCGAATCTCACAGTCATAATCGTTCAACAGCTCTACCCATCTCATTTGCCTCATGTTTAGCTCTTTCTGGTCGAAAATATGTTGTAGGCTCTTGTGGTCGATGTATACCGTACATTTGGTGCCATACAAATAGTACCTCCAGATCTTAAGTGCGAATATAACCGCGCCCAGTTCCAAGTCATGGGTGGTGTAATACTTCTCGTGCACCTTTAATTGTCGAGAGCTATGACTTTGTTTCTTTGCATAAGTACGCACCCTAAACCTTTCCGGGATGCGTCACAATAAACTACCAGATCATCAGTTCCCTCTGGAAGACACAGTATCGGGGCTTGGAATAGTTTCTGTTTCAGCAATTGAAAAGCCGCTTCTTGTTCTGCTCCCCAAACATAAGCACGATCTTTTTGAGTCAAAAGAGTTAAAGGTTGGGTATGCTGGAAAAGTTAGCAATAAAGCGTCGGTAATACCCAGCTAATCCGAAAAATTGACGGATTTCTTTTGGTGACTTCGGGGCTTGCCATTTTTTAATAGCTTCAATTTTACTCTGGTCTACATGGATACCGTGTCGGTTAACAATGTGCCCTAGAAATTGTACCTTTTGTAGCCAGAATTCACACTTTCACAGCTTGTCATACAACTTTTCCTGCCTCAACAATTCCAAAATGGTTCGTAAGTGCTGATCGTGGTCCTATTTGGTTTTCGAATATATCAAAATGTCTTCAATAAACACGATAACAAATTTGTCGAGGTACAGTTTACAAACTCGATTCATAAGATCCATGAAAACTGCGGGAGCATTAGTCAGTCCGAATGGCATAACTAAGAATTCGTAGTGGCCATAACGAGTTTGGAACGCTGTTTTAGACACGTCTTCCTCTTGAATTTTAACTTGATGGTATCCGGATCGAAGGTCAAATTTCGAGAAATAGTTTGCCCCTTGAAGTTGGTCAAATAAGTCATCTATTCGTGGAAAAGGGTATCGGTTTTTTATGGTAACTTTGTTTAATTCCCGGTAATCAATGCACATTCTAAAACATCCATCTTTCTTCTTTACAAACAATGCTGGTGCTCCCCAAGGAGAATAACTGGGACGTATAATACCCTTATCTAACAACTCCCGTAACTGGTTAGATAATTCTTGCATTTCAGAAGGTGCCAGCTGGTAAGGTGCCTTAGCAATGGGAGCTGATCCTGGAATTAAGTCTATGCGGAATTCAACCTGTCGGTTCGGTGGTAATCCAGGTAAATCGTCAGGAAAGACATTGGGGTATTTATGAACAACGGGAATCTCTTCTATGTGTTTCTCGTCAGGGTTCTTTATAGTCACGTTTGACAAAAATGCCATACAACCTTGGCGTAAACATTTCAACACTTTAAGATGAGACACAAGAGGTAAAATCGAACCAGACTTCTCTCCCTGTACCATAATCATTTCACTTTCCGGAAGGGGAATTTTAACCGTCTTGTCGTTACACACAATCTCTGCCTTATACTTGGTTAACCAATCCATGCCGACAATAACATCAAAACTTCCTAACTCTACCGGGAGTAGGTCAATAAGGAATGGGTGGTCATTAAGAATAATGTAACGGTTTTGGACTATTTAGCTGACAGTTATAGAGTTACCATTAGAGAGTTCTATAGTATAGGGATTTGTTAGTTCACTAACTGGCATATTACCCAGGGATACAAAGCTAGTGGAGACAAGGCTTCTATCGGCACCAATATCAAATAATACAGAAGCATATTGATCAGAAAAAACAAATGTACCTGTTACTACATTCGGGTCTTGTCGTGCTTCCCCAGACCCGATAACGAATGCGCGTCCCCGAGACGCACTTGAAGTTGATGCTTGGTTCGGTCTAGCAACCATTCTTTGATTCAGCTTAGGGCAATTTCTTCTAATATGATCTGTACTGCCGCATTCATAACAGGCACGGTAGATTGCTGCGGTTGAAATTTGTTGGATAGATTGTTGGCATATTGGCTGAGGTATGGGTGGCTGTGGATGACGAGGTTGAGTTGTTTGGGTTGATCGGTTCACAATTTCTGCACCTGTTCTGCAATTAGGGGCATAATGCCCAGTTCGACCACATTTATGGCATACCAGCAATCTGCACTCTCCCACATGATGGTAATTACATCTGTCACACTTTGGCAATTATTTAAGTTGTTTACCTTAGGGTTTACAAAGTTTCCTGATGAAGAAAGGTTTTTCCAGAATTTTCTTGTGGATGAATGTGCAAAAATATCCTTGAACTAGTTTATATGTGAATGAAATCAAAAGGGAGGGGGGGGGGTTCCAATATTGCGGCCGCAAGGTTGCTTGTGCCCCTTGGGCCCATTTTGGCCCAAATAACAGATTCCAAAAGCCCAAATTTAGTTCGGGTTCGATTTTTGGAGCGAAAAACTTATCGGGTGCGTTAAACAGTGCGAAAACGAGTGTTTTTCGGCTAGTTTTGAGTAAAATTATAAAAACATACTATATGTTTGTAAAAATAAAAATATTTTCTAGGATCGCTTAAAACATTTCAAATAAGTGTTTGGTAAGTCTTTTTCGGCTTTACGGATGATACAATGCTTGGTTTGAAACTATCTTTCGCGTTTAAATCTATAGCGGGTAGTTAAACGTTCATGTCTTCGTTTAACTTGTTTGCTATCGAACTAAGGCCATATTACTAATATTTTAGCTTATATTAAACGTATAACACTTATAGATGGCCCCCCCGGAATCTCTGGGTCTTAACCCGACCCGTTCGGTTAATCGTTCGTTTGATACGCCAAAAGCGTTTATTTGCTTAATCGGTAAATACGTACTGAGGTGTACCTTGTTTTGGCTCAAATGTCACAGGTTGAAGGTTCTCGAACATAGATGATTCGAAGAGTTTGCTAGTAAAGGAGGTTCATCAGAATTAATTGTGCTGATGATAGGTAAAGGAAATTATTATTATTAATATTTCTTTTTGAAATATCATTAATACATTATATGTACTGGTAGTGACGGTCTGCAAGTTCGACCGCAGGATCAAAAGTAGCAGGTTTACTAGCCCAAACAAAGGTGCGGATATTTTGTTGCAGTCCTCTCAAGTAGCACTTAATCCTCCTCGCTTCAGTGTTTACCATTTCGTGCACTAGTCTTGACATACGGTTAAATTCAGTGGTGTACTCGCGGTGTGTCATTTTCCCCGCCCTCAAATTTAGGAACTTCATCTCCGCTCTCTCAACATCAGCATCTGCACAGAATTTCTTCATAACCATTTCCTTCAGGTCCTACCACTTCAAGGCCTTGATCTCGAAAACGGTCTTCCTTTGCTCAACCGTCTCCCACCAAAACATAGCTTCTTCCCCAAATGACTGGGTAGCAAAACCCACTGCTTGGTTAGGGAGAAATTCGCTAATTCGGATAACCTTGTCCATTGCGGTTATCCATTGGAGAGTAGCGATTGCATTCCCTGTACCAGAAAACTTTGGTGGGTCGCAACCTTTGAACAACCTGTAGCTGCACCCACCTCGGCCCGTCTTACCAGCATTAACCTTCGCACACCGATCTTCACTTGATTCCTCAACTTCAGTCTCTTCATCCTTCTTACTACCTTCCCTCGTCACCTCACCAGTTCTGGTATGGCTTGCATTTGAATTTTCTTGTTGCTGAGTTTAAATCGCATCAGCTACTTCCTGAGTGATGGCAGCATGGATATCAGGGTCGAGCTGCTGCCCTTCATCCCGCACTGTCATGCTTCTCTCTTCCTCAGACTCGTGGATTGGTTCCTCGGGGGGTACTTGGGTAACATGTGGTCTACCAAGGCGACTCGTGCGACTCCCTTGTCTAGAAGTCTTCTTAGCACCAGCCATTCGTATTGTATAAGAAAACACAAACCTCGTAACTTCAGGAATTGTTTAGTACAGGGTTAGTAAGGTTAACAGGTAATAACAGTGGCTAGTTGTGATTAGCTGATCACAGTACTCTCTGTGTCCTACACACTTCCCTTTATGAGTCGACATGTTCTAGTTTCTACGTATAATAGTTGGTTGATCCCACGTTTCACATCTTCACACACAAACAAGCAATTCTATATCTAGCTATTAAGTTAGCTTTCTTACTCATTCTTTACTATACTCAAGATCATGATCAACTTACACAAGATGATTACTTTCTAAGCTTTCTTGGGAGACACATGGCGTTCTTGGACTGGCATCTTCTTTCTTTTCTTCCCTAAGTCCCATTCTCTGTTCGAGTTTAAGCATGAAGGATGCTTATTCTCTCGAACTTGTGCTCTGATACCAACTTTTAAGGCCCCATTCCCAAAAGCTCTATTTGGTGTTGGATTTACTCATAAACATAGTTCTAATATCAGAGTTAATTAAAACTTTGCGGAATAATTTAAAACTTCAAATATCACATTACAAAACATTCGTTTTTGTCTTAACATGCAAATTCTCATTTCATAAACATTAATTAAAACAGTCATGACGCTTCATCGTGGATGCCAGTCTCTTCATTCCATGCCATGTGTTCCACCTCAAGCCAGCTGCCTCAACCTATTTGATTGCGTGCATTCTAAAACTCAACTACGCTGAGTGAGTTCTAGTTAATCAATTAACATACATTACATTCATATTCTCACCCATACACATTCGAAGATATGTATTCATATCTTACTTACTATTACTTCCTTCATACATACTTTACATACATGCATACGTACCTACATACTTTCTTTCATAAAACCCTACGGTATTCTACATTAAACATCACAGATATTTTAAGGGTCTGGTCCCTAACGTCACATGTATTATAAGGGTCTAGTCCCTAACATCATAGATATTGTAAGGGTCTGGTCCCTTCTGCCTCGAATAACCATATAACCATACCTGTCTCGTCAATCATCCCTACATTTATCATACGTGCATACTTTACCTGTCTTATGTATATAATATATATATATATATATATATATATATATATATGCTCATTCTTGCAATCATCATATAGTAATAACATTCAATACATAGTTATACACGTATCATATACTTATTAATTAAGTAAATGTATTAACTATCACATAGGAGTATGCACACAGCCTCGAAAGCATAACAGATAAATGGGCTAGAACTAACCTGGATCCTGTTTCATTAACCGTTGATAATAATCCACTTCCTGAGTTGTGCACGGCTAACTGTGTAACACATCACGAGTGTCAATTATCTATTACTTCTACTTCATACATCCAAGTTAATGAAACCCTCAACTAACGGGGGTCCGGGGGTAGCGTCCCTGGCTGGGGTTGAGCTGCCAGGTCGGCTCGAAAAAATTTCATTTTCGCTAACAGGTCCTTTATCAAAAACGCATCAAAAAATGGATTTCATGAAATTTCTAATGGCCATTTCGCATGGAATTTCGCTTCGCAGGCGATTTCACTTCGCACGCAATTTTGCTTCGCATGTGATTTCGCTTCGCATGGCGTGCGATGCGAAATTCTTGTATTTCGCATGGCATGCGATGCGAAGACCTTTTTCATGCGAAAACCCCTTTTTACTTCGTTTTTATAATTTTAAGGCCATTTTCCTCCGAGATTCTTCCTTAGGACCCGATTCTACTCTTTGTATGGGTTTCGGGTCGTACCAACTTTGTATACCCGTGTTTTTCGTAGTCCAAACATCATCTTTTGTCCTATAACACCCCCGTGAGGTTATAACTTACCAAGTTTATGTTTTTCTTACGTCCTACAACCCGAACTATTGTTCTATCTGTTTGCATGTCGATTCTAACCATAAAACTTTTCCTTTTTAAACCACTCACCTTTTGTTCTCTGGTTTGGTTTAGATTAGAAACAACTCGAGGATCTGGACGTGATTCTTGGTGTTTGATGGCGTTTATACACTAGATTCGTCCTTCTTTAGCTCGGATTTGGATTCGGGGATTAGAGAGAAAGTGTGTGTTTCTTGAGTGTGGGTGTTGTGTAAAGAAATGGAATGGAGAAGACGATGGGATATTTATAGGGGGTCTAAGGGCCCCACCACCCACTTCCCATTCCAACCAAAACCTTATCCAAACATAAACATGCACACAATTAAACTAACGACACATAATTAATAATCAACTTCCCGTTATTTATTATTCTTAGAAATGCGGATGTTACAAGTCTACCCTCCTTAAAAAAGGTTTCATCCCCGAAACCTAACTATTTAAACTAAACAAAAGAGGTTAAAACTTGCGCATCTCTTCTTCAACTTCCCATGTAGCATCTGATCCCTTACGGTGCTTCCATATCACTTTCACCAAGGGAATAACCTTATGACGAAGCTGCTTTTCTTCGAGGTCAACTATCTTAATCTGCTGCTCGACATAGTTAAACTGTTCGTCTACCTCAATGTCCAGCAGCGGCACATGGGATGTGTCATTCACTAGACATTTTCTCTAGTGAGAAACATGAAAGGTTGAGTGAATTCCTTCCAGTTCGTCGGGTAGATCAAGCTTGTAAGCCACTTCACCCACCTTGGCCAAAATTCTGAACGGCCCAATGTATCTTGGACTCAACTTTCCCTTCTTTTTAAAACGTATAATCCCCTTCCAAGGGGAAACCTTGAGCATCACGTTGTCACCAACATTAAACTCAATCGGCCATCTCCGCTTATCGGTATATGACTTCTGACGGTCTTGAGCAGCTTTCATTCTGGCCTTTATCTGATCAAACATTGAAGAGGTTTCTTGCATCATCTCCAAACTCCCAATTTCTTTCTAACCAATCTCTCCCCAACATACGGGAGTTCTGCAACGTCTTCCATACAACATCTCGAACGGTGGCATACCAATACTCGAATGGTAGCTATTGTTGTAAGAGAATTCTGCCAGGTGTAAATGGCAGAATTGTGGCATACCAAATCTCTCCCCAACATACGGGAGTTCTGCAACGTCCCAGCTTCCTCCAAAATCTAACACACAAGCACATAGCATATTTGGATAGTCCTTTCAGACTGCCCATCTGTTTGAGGATGATACGCCTTGCTGATGTTCAGTCTTGTTCCCATGGCTTCATGGAACTTCTTCCAAAATCTTGAAGTAAAGCGGTTATCTCTATCGGACACGATCGAGAACGGCACCCCATGCTTTGTCACCACTTCCTTAACGAACATATTGGCTAACGTTTCTGACGAGATAGCCTCTCGTATGGGCAGAAAGTGAGAACTCTTAGTCAAACGATCCACAATCACCCATATGGTATCATGGTTCTTAGCTGTATGCGGTAGCTTAGTTATGAAATCCATGATGATGTGTTCCCATTTGTAACGTCCAACTTTTTGTTAAATAATGAATGATGGAAAGTTTTGTTATTTAACTATGTATCGTTAAGTTAGTCTTGTGTTAAGTGTTTGGGAGTAGGATTTGGGAATGGGTGGTGGGACCCGTGAAACCCCCTCTAAATATATAACTCCAACCACTACTTTCTTTTCTTTTCCTTTCTCATCTAAACACACAAACACACACACACTTTCTCTCTACATTCCGGATCCAAATCCGTGTAAAAAAGAGGAAGAATCTAGTGTGTAGACATCATCAAATAGCAAGAATCATTATCCAGATCTACGTATTGTCCAGATCTAAACTCGAACCTGAAGCAAAGGTAGGTTTCGGTTTAAATGGTTAAGTTTTATGTTTAGAACCGGCATGCAAACAAAAATAATAATAGATCGGGTTGTGAAATGTAAGAAAAATATAAAGTTGGTAAGTTATAACCTCTTGGGTGAACTTTAAGATAAAAAGGTGGTGTTTGGACTTTGAGAGATGGGTTCAGGATCAGGTGCATGGGGTCAGAATGTGTCGAAAGTTGGGAAAGAGTAAAAAGGCTTTAAAATGGAAAAAAGCGAAGAAAGGAAGGCTTTTCACTTCGCTCAGCCATGAGAAGCGAAACAGGCATTTCGCTTCGTTCAGCCATGAGAAGCGAAACAGGTATTTCGCTTCGCTCCGCCATGAGAAGTGAAAAAGGTATTTCGCTTCGCTCGGCCATGAGAAGCGAAACAGGCATTTCGCTTCGCTAAGCCATGCGAAGGGAAACAGTTTCATGCGAAGCGAAACGCTTCCATGCGAAGCGAAACATTTTCGCACTTCCATGCGAAGTAAAACAGTTTCATGCGAAGCGAAACTGTCCCATGCGAAGCGAAATTCTTCCATGAGAAATTTTATAAAATTCATTTTCTGATGCATTTTTGTTAAAGGACTGTTAATGAAAATAAAACAGCTCAACCTCAGCCAGGGGCGCTGCCCCTTGGACCCTGCTAGGGGCTGTCGCTCCTAGACCCTGCTACCAGGGGCGCTGGCCCCCGGACCCCCGTTAGTTGAGGGTTTCATAAATTTAGATGTAGGAAGTTGTGGTAATAGATAATTGACACGCTTAATGTATTGAACAATTAGCCGTGCATAACTAAAGAAGGGAATTACTATTAACGGCGAGAGAAATCGACTCCAGGTGAGTTCTATCCCCATTTCTCTTTGAAATGTTTTCGGGGCTGCGTGCATACTCCTATGTGTTAGTTAATACATTTACTTAATTGATAAGTGTATGATACGTGTATGACTATGTATTGAATGTTTTTGCTATATAATTATAGTATGAATGAGCATGTATATATATATATATATATATATTATACATGAGACAGGTAAAATATGCACGTATGATAAAAGTATGGTTATTCGAGGTAGTAGGGACCTGACCCTTATAAAATCTGTGATGCTAATGGACCAGACCCTTACAATATCTGTGATGATAGGGACCAGACCCTTACAATATCTGTGATGTTTAATGTAGAATAGCTTATGGTATACCATAGGGTTTTATGAAAGAAAGTATGTAAGTACGTATGCATGTATATAAAGTATATGTGAAAGAAGTAATAGCAAAGTAGTGTATGAATACGTATCTTCGGACGCGTATGAGTAAGGGTAGGAATGTATTGTATGTTAAATTGATTAACTAGAACTCACTCAGCATAGCTGACTTTTAGTATGCGCGCAGGCAAATAGGTTGAGGCAGCTGGCTTGATGAGGGACACATGGCACGAGCTAAAGAAACTGGCATCCATGAAGAAGTGTCAAGACTATTTTATGTTATGTTATGAAAAGACAGTTTGTATGTTAAGACATGAATGAATGTTTGTAATGTGATGTCTGAAGTTTTAAATTATTCCGCGAAAGTTTAAATTAACTCTGATTTTAGAATTGTGTTTATGAGTAAATCCAACACCAAAGTAGGATTACCGGGAGCGGGGCCTCACACCATTTCCATTCGGGTATCTCCAATGGCTGTATCTTTTCATACGGTTTTTGGTGCTCTACCTTGACGTGCAAACAAGTCAGGCACTTACTGACATAATCTACTACTTCGTTCTTCATACCCAGCCACCAGTAGTCTTTCATCAAGTCTTGGTACATCTTGGTAGATCCTGGATGGATCGAGTATCGAGACTTATGGGCTTCGTCTAGGAGTCGATCTCTAAGATTCCCATGACGTGGAATCCACATCCTGTCAAACCTGGTCTTTATGCCATGAGTATTATCTATTAACTCGTTCTGCTGCCCTAAAATCCTCTCTTTCTTCATCAACCCTTCATCTACCAACACTTTTGACTGCACCTTGCTGATCTCTTCAAAGAAATCTGA